>NW_027397111.1:9682920-9906141 GCF_003265705.2 Callorhinus ursinus | reverse complement strand
AGGAAACAAACTGAGGGTTGCTGGAGTGGTGGGGGGGTGGGAGGGATGGGGTGGCTGGGTGATAGACATTGGGGAGGGTATGTGCTATGGTGAGCTCTGTGAAGTGTGCAAGACTGTTGAATCACAGACCTGTACCTCTGACGCAAATAATACATTATATGTTAAAAAAAAAAAAAGAAGATAACAGGAGGGGAAGAATGAAGAGGGCAGGAGTTGGAGGGGGAGACGAACCATAAGAGACGATGGACTCTGAAAAACAAACTGAGGGTTCTAGAGGGGAGGGGGGTGGGAGGATGGGTTGGCCTGGTGATGGGTATTCAAGAGGGCACGTTCTGCATGGAGCACTGGGTGTTATATGCAAACAATGAATCATGGAACACTAAATAAAAAAAAAAATCTTATCCCACATTTCATAGAAACATAGACTATCAGGGTAAAAAGGGAAATTTACAGTCATTTAACTGAAACATAGGTCTGAGGCTTAAATCACTCCACAATATTTCTATTGAGTAATTATCCAGCACTGGCCTAAACAAGAATATATAGCTCCATACTCTCTTGGATCATTCCCTTTCATTTATACTATTGATACTTGAACAATATGTGCCAACCCCAAATATTGGAAAATCCTCATACAACTTTTGACTCCCCCAAAACTTAACTTCTAGCCTACTGTTGACTGGAAGCCTTCCCAAATACATAAACAGACAATTAACGTATATTTGTATATGTATTATATACTGTATTCTTACAAGAAAGTAAACTAGAGAAAAGAAAATGTTCTTATGAAGGTCATAAGAGAAAATATATTCACAGTACTGTACTGTATCGAAAAAAATCCACATATAAGGGGACCCATGCAGTCCAAACCTGCATTGTTCAATTATAGATGGTTCTTTGCTATTACAAAGACCTTCCTTATGGTAAGTCGACATCAATTTTCCTTTATCTTGAACCAGTTCTCCAGTTTTAGTCCTAGAACAATTTTCAGTATCCTATACCACAACTCACTGAAGTCAGTTTCTGTATTGGCCCAAATTCAATTCTCACAGCCAACCACCCACTTGTTTCTTTAAAGTTCCTTTATCTAACATGCTTTGGCACCCTGTATTCATTCTGGTCATCCTCCTTCGAATAAGCCCACTTTACCCAATGAATACCTCTTCCAAAACACAAAAGAGAAATTAGGATTTTAAATTTGGAGTTTCCCAATCTGAGGCTGACCCCTCCATAGGCTTAGAGGCCTGTAACCACATCTCACTTTGGTTCAACATCTCTAGAATGGTCAATTCTGGAGTCCACTTCAGGTTTCATAAACCCTTAGTCCAAACAATCTGGCTGACAGCCACTTGCCTATTTTACCCAAGCATTTACTCAATCACATGTTTAGAGGGGATTCCATGACAACCATTCTATAGTTGCCATGGATATGAGTCCAGGAACCACAGACCTTAGTGGTCAGCAACTACTGACTCTGCAGTAGAAGACCTCCCCAGTGAAGTAAGATCTAGTAGCTAAATTCTTTTTTTTTTTTTAAGATTTTATTTATTCACTTGAGACACAGAGATACAGAGAGGAAGAGAGAGCATGAGCAGGGAGAGAGGCAGAGGGAGAGGGAGAAGCAGGCTCCCTGCTGAGCCAGGAGCCTGATGTGGGGCTCGATCCCAGGACCCTGGGATCATGACCTGAGCCAAAGGCAGATGCTTAACCATCTGAGCCACCCAGGCACCCTAGTAGCTAAATTCTTATTTCTTTCATTCATGCATCCATGCATTCATTTTAAATATTTTTTTTTATTTATTTGAGAGAGAGAGAGAGAACACAAGAGGGGGGGAGGCAGAGGGAGAGGGAGAAGCAGGCTCCCCACTGAGCAGGGAGCCCAAAGAGAGGCTCGATCCCAGGACCCTGGGTTCATGACGTGAGCCGAAGGCAGACCCTTAACCCACTTCTCAGACACTCAGCACCCTCCATGCATTCATTATAAAACCATTTATTGAGTTCTTATTTCATTTTATCTTCTCCAACTCTACTTGTATCCAGTATGCCCAGAGCAATGACTGACGTGTGTTTCACACAACGAAATGTGTGTTTCAGTACACATTTTTGCATTTGTTACTATCTTTTTAAAAGTACTGGAGCTGCACTACAATAAACAAACTCTAATCTGGGCTGTGAGGATCAGAGAACACTCCCATACAAACAGCATGCTCTAGTTGAAGTGATACAGACCAGGACAAAACACTAATAGGTGAATTCGGTGACTTGGCTGCCCATGATCATCTAGATGAGATCTATTTCAGTAACAGGAGGAAAAGTAAGGAAATGTAAACAGAAAATTTGGATACTAACTTAGAGAAGTCTCACCAAAAGGGAAAAGAAGAAAAAAGTAAGGGATGAGAAAGTGGGATTGTGAGCTTTTTTTTTTAATTAGATTCCTAGGTCACTTCTCCCATTTTCTTGAAGACTTTCACCCCTGGATCACTGTCACTTTCCCCAACACACTACTCCTGTTATAGATCTTAGGTATTCTAATTTTTACATAAAATGAAATATTCAGCTACTTTGCATTCTCAGAAGTCCTTGATCTTCATTCCTCCAATGATCTCAGCCATCCACATCATGGTCATTTCTTTATTATTCCCATTACCAATGGTTGCCATCCCCACTCCAAATTCTGAAACCACAGAATCTCCAGAAAAATAAAATTACTGTTTTAAGGCACTAAGTGAATACATAACTGAACAAATAACTGAAAAGTTGAAAGAATTATGTTCCCATTCATTCCACCAAAACAGATGCTGATGGGACTTTTTCACACTAACAAAAGTTGCTATCTCTCTTAAAACAAAACAAAACCCCAAACATGCTATCTCTCCTGCTATGGAGGGAGAGGGAATAAATGGCCAGAAAGCTTCTAAAGAAAAAATTTCCTGCATACACCCAAAAACAATAATGAAGATAATGTATAGATTAGGGTTCTTAGTTGCAAGTAACAGAGGCCGACCATGTGTGATTTAAGCTACAAGGAAAAATACTGAAATAATGGTAATTCTGGTCCTGCAGCCAGAACCACACATATACATTGGTTGTGATGAGAACATCACTGCCATTCAGCACTAGATGGCCCACTTTACTCTGCCAACACCATCAGCCCAGGCCCTGCTGCTGGAGCTGCTGATTCACTAAGGCCGGAAATTTGGATGTTGGTGCTTCTTCTGCCACTGAAAGAAAAAGAAAGGAAGAAATTGTGTGCTGACAAACACTACATCAGTCAGGTGATCAAGGCTAACAGCAATAGGGGTGCCTGGGTGGCTCGTCGGCTAAGCATCTGCATTTGGCTCAGGTCAGGATCCCAGGGTCCTGGGACCAAGCCCCAAGTCAGGCTCCCTGTTCAATGGGGAGCCTGCTTCTCCCTCTGCCTCTTTGGCTCCCCCTGCTTGTATTCTCTCTCTCTCTCTCTCTCTGTCAAATTAATAAATAAAATCTTTTTAAAAAAAGGTTAAAACAATAGTGATAAATCACATTGATAGTATGTACCCTTGAGATGGTGTGATGGAAACAGCACTTTATCTTTGTGATCTTCCTCCCCTACACCCATAACCTCAGTCTAATCATGCGAAAAAGATCAGACAAATTCTACTATGTGGGCTTCTTATAAAATATATGACCAGTACTCCTGAAAACTGTAACGGTCATCAAAAACAAGTTTGAGATGCTATGGTGAGTGCTGTGAATTGTGTAAGACTGATGAATCACAGACCTGTACCCCTGAAACAAATAATACATTATATGTTAATAATAAAAGAAAAAAACAAGTCTGAGAAATTGTCACAGCCAAAAAGAGACTAAGGAGGCATGACAACTAAATTTAATGTGGCATCCTGGGTGGGATCCTGGATCAGAAAAGAAATATAAAGAAAAAGAGTAGAAAAGAAAAAAACAGGGGCACCTGGGTGGCTCAGTCAGTTAAGCATCTGCCTTCGGCTCAGGTCATGATCTCGGGATCCTGGGATCAAATCCTGGGTCAGGCACCCTACTGAGCAGGGAGAGTCTGCTTCTCCCTCTGCTCCCCCGCCCTTCTCCCAGGCCCTGCTCCTGGTCTCTTGTTCTCCCTCACTCAAGTAAATAAAATCTTAAAAAAGAAAAAAAAAAAGGAAATCCAAATAAACCATGATTTTAGTTAATAATGTGTCAATAGGGCATCTGGGTGGTCAGTTGCTTGGGCATCTGACTCTTCGTTTCAGTTCAGGTCATGGTTTCGGGGTCTCAGAGTCATGGGATTGAGCCCCACATGAGGCTTTGTACTGGAGTCTGTGTGGGATTGTCTCTCTTCCTTCCCCTCTGCTCCTCCCCCCTGCTCATGCTCTCTCTAAAATAAATAAATGAATAAATAAAATCCTAAAAGAAAATATTGGGGTATCAATGTTGATTTTCTTAATTGTAACAAATATCATAATTATAATGTAAGATGTCAATAGTAGGGGAAAGAGGGTATATGAGGACTCAGGGTACTTCTCAGTTTTTTTGTAAGTCTAAAACTGATCTACAAAATAAAGTCTATTTTTTAAAAAGATAAGAAGTGGTTTGCTGTCCTTGCTTTTTCATCTCAAGCTCCTAATTCAAAGACTAGACTGGGAGTATCTAATTGATTAAGTCCAAGTCACATGCTATACCCTAGCTGCAGTGAAGACAAAGTGAATTTCAAGTGGATTCAGCTTGTATGGAGGGAGACAGGCTCTAACTAGCCCAACACTCCCAGATGACTATAAATACGGAAAGGGTACTCAAATGATCAGAAGCCAAAAATTGACGAATGTCCACTACAGATGGCCTATGAAACCAAATCCCCCCCCCCACTAATGTCTTGACTACCTACAGATTCCAGACTGACCAGTGTAACTCATAATCTACATAACACAATATTCTGAGGATGTGTAGAACACAAAATGTTGAGTGAAGAGATACAGTAGCTTAGCACAGGGAATATTTCTGTTGGGCATTAAGATAGTCCTCATCTGATTGTGTTACTGATGTATTCCCTGCAGCTAGTATAATATCTGCCACATATTAGATCATCAATAAAAATTTGCTGAATAACTATGTGGTCTAGGAAATGTATTGGCTCAAGTAAGTTTTCTCTGTACTTTTTCTTAAATAAATACAGACAGGTTCTAATTCAGAACATCTGGATGTCATGATGCTACAAGGAAACATAGTTTGTAGCAAACAATTGCATGCATCTCAAGGATCAAGTCCCAGATAGCTTCAGAGTCCTTTACCTTTACAGTAAAAGTCATACATTGAGAGAAATCTTACAAGATTGTTCCATTAAAATATATCTGGACCTTTAGTGAAGTGCCTGCAACCTGAAAATTACCCTGTTCACTTAGACAGCAGTCTCAGTGCTTCAGGGGACCTTTGAAGGCACATGGTCAGAAACCTCATATCCATAAGGTAAGAGAGAAAGGCTGGTCATTCTCCTTCCTACTTTGTGTCTTTTCCACTTCCCTGCTCTTTATTGGGTATAAAACATGTTTGAGCCTATGTACTAGCAATACTTACAAGTTAAATTTCTGATTTTGCCTAGCTACTTTAATATGAATTTTATAAAGGTCAACCTCATCACAAACAATTCATAGCACACACTATACCCCCAAACTTGGAAAATATCCATCCATAATTCTGCAATAACTTACTAATGGCCCCCTAAATATTTAAGTATTGAGTGAACAGCAGTGGGTACAAGTAAGAAGTGATCTGAGCTTGGGGCTTAGCTTTGTCAGATTTAATTTCCAAAAACTGGGGGATGATAATCTCTACCTCATAGTGTTGTGGTGATGAATGAGACAGTATTTCTAATTTGCTTAAGACAGTAGTGAGCAGAGAGGAAGTTAGCAAAAAATCTTCTAGCTCCCCTTTTGTTTTACCTTGTTCAACTCATGGTCTAGATTTAAAGCTCTGTCCCAGAGAGGCTTTCCCTGATTTACTAGTTTGAGTTCTTCATCTGGGACTCAATCCTGGACCTTCTCCTTTTAGCGTTTTCGCTTTTTCTCTTTCCTTCTGCAATGCCATCCTCACCCATAGCCTCAACTATCATCTACCCAGAATTGACACAAATTTCATACCTCTGCCCGAGACCCCTCGAAGCTCCAGACACTTCTATCCATGTCTATTTGATAATGCTTCTTGGACATCACAAAGTATCTCATACTCAGCAAGCCAAAATTGAACTCATGGGCTTCCGCAAAACTTTTTATCTGGACGCAAAACAGAGGGAATGAATGAGTGACTCAATCAGTGAAAAACATGTTAGACACAAATCGGTATCTTTTCAAAATTCTGCCATGTTTTTTGGTTCCACGCAAATGGGGTGGGAGTAGCACGGAGAAGGTGAGGAAGATTTTGGCCAGTTATCCGGGATGGGTTGGGGGAAGCTAAGAATGTTTGACAGGCCATTCTCCCTGCACCTCACCCTCACCGCCTTCCTGACCAAGGCCCCCATCCACCCATTCCTGGCCCTAGGGTTGGACGCCAGTCTACGGGCTAGGCGGGCTCTGGGGAAGGGGGCGGAACTTGCAGAAACCCCCATCTAGTCCGCGGACTGGGGCCGCGAGGGCTGCTGGGGGCCCTTTCCAAGGGTGGTGCGCATGCGTGCGGCGGGGTGCGCCTCGGCTTTTCCGAGACACGAATCTGGCGGCGGCGTTTAAGGGCCAGGGGTGGTCACGGCTGCTTAACTGTGTCTTGATTACCCACGCCGGCTCCCTCCGCCCGCGAGGCCGGCAGCTCCTGGCGGATCTGGCGCCTGGGTGTGATTGAACGGAGCCCCCGCTGGGAGCGGTGCCCGCAGGTATCACCGGGTCAGCGGGCGGTGAGGACGCGGGTGTGCGGAATTGGGAATCCCGCTTGAGGGCGTCGGCTGGTTCGCAGTGAGGCGGCTTCCGGCGCGGCGCTCCGCAGTCTCTGCGGGACCACCTGGAGCCGGGCACTGGGAGCGGGGGAGGCGTGGGCTGCAGAAGGAAGTCAGTGCGCTGGAGAGCACAGGTACACAGCGTTTAGCGCCGGCCTCTCTTCCATTCTGCAACGGAGGGCAGCCTCCAGGCGCTCGACCTGATGAAAGTGGCTTCACCAGTGGGTTTGGGAATGACTGGTATTGATTCCTCGTGGAAATACCGAGTGTGGCAGGATCGATCAGCTGGAAAAGAAACTGGAGAAAACTTCATTCCAGCTTACCTTCCTTCCTAGGCGTTCCTAGCCAGTCCTCCAAACATAAAACTTCAAGGCATCTTCCTTATTTTCGGACGCTTCATTTGCAAACTGCTTCTGCTCCCCTTTATCTGCACTATTCAACAAAGGCTGTTTTTACCTCAAGCTGTGGCCCTACCTATCAGCTGTTTGGTTGAAACAACCCTCTTTGCCCACAGATACTACCAGCGCACAGTTGGCACCTGTTCAGTTTCCTCAGTGCTCTACAGTCCTTTGAACCTGTGTCACCTAGGTGGTTAATGCTCCAGATTCCTGTCACCTGCGCCTTATTGAGTCCTCCCTTCCCGTGGTACTGGCTCACACTCTTAGCTCTTCATTCGGACTGCCACCATCGTCCTGAAAGGTGTCCGTTCAGTGCTTTAACCGTTCTTGACTTTAATTCCAGTGTTCATCGCTTACAGACCCCTTAAGCTCGCAGTCACAGCCATACCTTGCACCTTCTAACTCTACAAGATGGTGAGTGGAGAGAAACACAGTTTTTAAGGAACTGTAGAAAGGGCCACAACTTAGAATGTACTGTGAGGTAACCACAGTGGAGGTGGAAGCTTCCTCTGAGTCTCAGAAGTTCCAACACGGTGTGGGAGTGAGAATCCAATAGAGTAGAGGACTTGAGTGAAGGATTACATGTGAAACCTCTCTTTCAGTCATCTCCCCAACTTCCCCACCTGTTCCCCTTCCCACCTATATAAAGAAGCAGTTCAGCTAAAGTGCCTTCCTCCCACAAAAAGTTTTTTCCTAAATAAATTGAATAAACCGTCTGAGGAGAACTAAGGCTTTTAATGTGGATGTTCCTTTCAAAGTAAAACCTTTTCACTCTGTTATCTGGAGAGGGAGGCACAGCCTGACAGCCAGCTCCCCCCACTCACCCTAAATCAGAGCATGCCAATCTGTGTGTCTCACCCATATACACATGACTCTCAGGAGGATATCTCCCATTCAGAGTAGATGCCCATTAGAAAGCCAATCTACTGATACAGCCAAAGTAGAAATTGGTACAGCTCTCTGGAATAGTCACCCTAATACTTGATTCTTTTTTTTTTTTTTTTAAAGATTTTATTTATTTGAGAGAGAGAGAATGAGAGATAGAGAGCACAAGAGGGAAGAGGGTCAGAGGGAGAAGCAGACTCCCTGCCGAGCAGGGAGCCCGATGCGGGACTCGATCCCAGGACTCCAGGATCATGACCTGAGCCGAAGGCAGTCGCTTAACCAACTGAGCCACCCAGGCGCCCCCTTTTTTTTTTTTTTTAAAGATTTTGTTTATTTATTTTGACAGAGAGAGAGACAGCGAGAGAGGGAGCACAAGCAGGGGAGTGGGAGAGGGAGGAGCAGGTTTCCCGCTGAGCAAGGGAGCCTGATACGGGGCTCGATCCCAGGATCCTGGGATCATGACCTGAGCTGAAGGCAGACGCTTAACGACTGAGTCACCCAGGCGCCCCTAATACTTGATTCTTAAGTATGAACAGAAAACTAAACACCAGATGTCTAAGAACCAAGATAAACAGAAGTCTTGACCACAGAATAAAAGGGAATTTAAGAAACAGAAAACTCATATTAGAATTGCCAAAGAAATTTGAAGTAATTGCAACAACCAGACAAGCACAATGCAGTGGAAGAAGAACCATCAGTGAACAAGAAAAAGCCCTTAAATTTAAAATATGATGGTAGAAATGTTTTTTTTATGAAATCTACAAGGTCAAGTGACAGAAATCTCCCATAACACAAAAAAAATTTCCAAAAAAATCACTTCTTGGTAGTAAACCCGGGCATAGAAAGGAGGATAGGATGGAAGACTGTTGATTTTCATCATAAAAGGTCTCATGTGCTTTTGATTATTTTTCCTTTTGCCATATGCATGGATCCTTTGATTTGCAAAAAATTTTCCATAATTTTAATTTGTTTTTCACCACAAATTTTGTTCTCCCTTACCTCAGCATTTTGGGAGACACTTTTAGATTTGTCTATCATATCACTGGTTCAATGACATGTCCCTTTTGTTCTTTACTCCTTCTAATCGAGATTGTCAATCTCTTCATCCATTTTGATATTTACCTTAATCTCATCCTGTTTTACTAAATGGCTCCCTGATTCTGTTTCATAAATTTACCACGCATCCTTTTGAATCTGAGTACATCAGGCAAGTGTCCTTTAATTTTTTTTTTAAAGATTTTATTTATTTATTTAATTGACAGAGAGGGAGAGAGAGAGAGAGAGACGCACGAGAGGGAACACAAGCAGGGGGAGTGGGAGAGAGAGAAGCAGGCTTCCCGCTGAGCAGGGAGCCCGATGCAGGGCTCGATCCCAGGACGCTGGGATCATGACCTGAGCCGAAGGCAGTTGCTTAACCGACTGAGCCACCCAGGCGCCCCGTTTCCTTTAATTTTTTAAATAAAATTTTTATTTTACAACAATTCCAGATTTACAGAAAAATTGAGACTATAGTACAAAGAGCTCCCATATACCCCATACCCGTTTCCCCTATTAGTAACAAATTAGTATGTTAATTAGATCTATTAATTAGATCCATTAACTGAAGTCCGTTCTTTAATCATATTTCTTTAATTTTTGCCTAATGCCCTTTTTCTGATTCAGCATCCCACCCAGGATGCCACATTACATTTAGTTGTCATATCTCCTTAGGCTCCTCTTGGCTGTGACAGTTTCTGAGACTTGTTTTTAATGACCTTTACAATTTTGAGGAGTACTGGTCAGGTATACTATAGGAAGCCCATCTGTTAGAATTTTTCTCATGATTAGACTGGGGTTATGGGTTTGGGGAAGGCAAATTACAGAGGTAAAGTGCTGTTTCTACCACATCATCTCAAAGGTACATACTGTCAACATGTCCTGTCATTACTGATGTTAACTTTGATCACATGACTGAGGTGTATCTTTCAGGTTTCTCCACTATAAATTTATTCTTTTTCCCTCTTCCCATATTTACTCTTTGGAAGGGGTTCACTATGTAGAACCCAAACTCAAGGGATGGAGAGTTATGTTCCAACTCCTGGAGGACTGAGTATCTACACAAATTATTTGGGATTCTTCTGCATGAGAGATTGGTCTAGTCTTCCCCATTTACTTACTGATTGAGTCAGTCATGTATATTAGTATAGTTTATGGGTATTAATTTTATACTTTGGGTTATTTATTGCTCATATTGTTTCAGCTTTGGCCATTGGGAGCTCTTTCACTTGGCTCCTGGGTGCCTTGGACATGCCCCAGTGAACGTGTTTTTGTTTTTGAGCTCTTACCTAGTTTCTAGTACTTCGGGGTGCTCCAAGCTCATCTTGTATATTTCTTTTTTTCTTTTTTTAATTTTATTTATTTGAGAGAGAGAGCACAAGTGGGGGAGGGGGGCAAAGGGAGAGGCAGAGGGAGAAGCAGACTCCCTGCCGAGCAGGGAGCCGGGTGCAGGGCTCTATTCTAGGACCCGGAGATCATGACCTGAGCCAAAGGCAGACGCTTAACTGACTGAGCTACCCAGGCACCCCCATATTGTATATTTCTTGCTCCAGTTCTAGAATAAGTCATTTTTCCATGAAGCCCTGGTTCCTTTATTGAAGAATGGTATTAAAAACTGAGATCTGGGAGACCTTTTTTTTTTTTTTTGATCTGGGAGACCTTTGACCCCCTTTACCCATTTCTCCCACCTACCACTCTTCTCTGGCAACCACCAATTTGTTCTCTGAGCTTGTATTTTCTTTTTGTTTGTTTTTAAGATTACACATATAAGAGAGATCATACAGTATTTTTCTTTCTCTGACTTTATTTCCCTTATCATAATTCCCTCGAAGTACATCCATGTTGTTGCAGATGGTAAGATTTTATTCTTTTTATGGCTGAATAATATTCCTTTGTGTGTGTGTGTGTGTGTGTGTGTGTGTGTAGATAAATTTCTTTATCCATTCATCTGTTGATGGACATTTAGGTTGTTTTCATATCTTGGCTGTTGTAAACCAAGTAAAGTGCTGCAGTGAACATGAGGGTGCATATATCTTTCCCAGTTAGTGTTTTCACTTTCTTTCGATAAATACCCAGAAGGAGTTGCTGGATATAGGATAGTTCTATTTTAATTTTTTAAGGAACCTCCATACTGTTCCAGAGTGGTTGCCCCGATTGACACTGCCATCAGCAGTGCACAAGGGTTCCCTTTTCTCCACATTCTCAGCAACACCTGTTATGTCTTGTCTTTTTCAGAATAATCATTCTCACAGGGCGCCTGGGTGGCTCAGTCGTTGGGCATCTGCCTTTGGCTCAGGTCATGATCCCTGCTCAGCGGGAAGCCTGCTTCCTCTCCCACTCCCCCTGCTTGTGTTCCCTCTCTTGCTGTGTCTCTCTCTGTCAAATAAATAAATAAAAATCTTTAAAAGAAATAATCATTCTCACAGCTGTGGGGTGATACATCATTGTATTATTTTGATTTGCATTTGCCTGATGATCAATGATGTTGAGCATCTTTTTATGTATCTGTTGGCCACCTGTATGTCTTTGGAAAAATGTTCAAATGTCTTCTCTGGGAAAATAGTCAAATCTGCCTATTTTTAAATCAGATTGTTTTTTGTTATTAATATTTATGAGTTCTTATGTATTTTGGATATTAATCTCTTACCAGATATGATTTGCAAACGTACACATTAAGAAAATGAAAATCACATCATTTCAATAGATGCAGAAAAATCATTTGACAGAATTAAACATCCATTTATAATTAAAAAAAAAAAACTCTCAACAAAATGTATATTGAGTGTGTATTGCCTGCCAAGAAGTGGATGAGTGTTCTTTTAATCCCTGTAATTCAATCAGATAGGTATTGTTATATCCATGTTACAGTTGAGAAAACTCACGGTTTGGTTAAATAATTTGCTTAAGTTCATACATGTAGTAACTAGTACAGCTGGGACTTAACCTCATGTCAGTGTGACTCCAAAGTATGTACTCTTAGTCACTATGTATTCTCTATAGCAGGATTTCTTTACTTTGGAATTTCTGACACTTTGGGCTGGACAATTCTCCATTACAGAACACTGTCTTGTGCATTGTAGGAGGTTTAGCAGGATCCCTGGGCTTCTCTCACTAGATGCCAGTAAGAGCCCCCAGTTGTGATAGCCAAAACTGTCTCCAGACATTGTCAGACTTCCCCTGGTACGAGATTGCTCCTAACCCCTGGCTTAGAGATGTATAATAAAATGAACCCTGAAAGTTGAATTGCATCCATACTGGGAGAATTGTCAATTGGGTAGAAAGCTGTATCCGAACTTCCCTGAATGTAATGACTCTTATAATTGGGCAAGCTCTTTGGGGAACAGTGAGTGCTCTGCTCATAGTTGTTAAAAGAGATACTGGCTCTTGTGGGAAGACTTTTCAGTCAATATGCTTTCTGCACAACCTATGTGGATCTCTTGACTTGGCTATATCGTATGAAGACTCCCATGAAGAACAGTGCCAGTTACTCACTCTGCTAGCAAGCTGTGTTTTCTGTTCAGTGGCCTTCTGAACAAACTGGTGCCAGATATGGCCCATGTAGTCTTGTGAGTCTAGATGTTTAGTTGAGCCTGTGACCTCCCTGGTGGACATTGCAGACAGGCCCATAGTGAGTCCTAACAAATGAAAATTTCTAATCATTATAATCTGGGAATGTACTTTTTTTAATTGAATAAAATTGACATACAATATTAGTTTCAGGTATACAACATATTGATTCTGCAGTTCTATACAGTACTCACCACGATGAGTGTTGTTACCATCTGTCACCATGTTTATTATATTACTACCTATATTTCCTGTGCTGTACTTTTCATCTCTGTGACTTATTTTGTAACTGAAGTTTGTACTTCTTAATTCCCTTTATTTTTCATATCTCCCCCCCCGCCACCTCCACTCTGGCAACCACCAATTCTCTATATTTAAGAGACTTTTTGTTGGTTTGTTTGTTCATTTGTTTTGGCTTTTAGGTTCCACGTGTAAGTGAAATCATAACGGTATTTATTTTTCTCATCTTATTTCACTTAGCATAATACCCTCTAGATCCATCCATGTTGTTGCAAATAGCAAGGTCTCATCCTTTTTTATGCCTGTGTAATATTCCATTGTATATGTATACTACTACTTTATCCATTTGTCTTCAGTTGCTTTCATATCTTAGCTGTTCTAAATAATTCAGTAAACATAGGGGTACATAGATCTTTTCAAATTAGTGTCTTCATTTTCTTTGGCTAAATACCCAGTGGTGAAATTACTAGATCGTATTGTATATCTATTTTTAATTTTTTGACAAACCTCCATACTGTTTTCCACAGTGGTTGCACCAATTGACATTCCCACCAACGGTGCACAAGGTTCCCTTTTCTCCACATTCTTAGCACTTGTTATTTCTTGTCCTTTTGATATTAGCCATTTTCTGACAGGTGTGAAATGATAGCTCATTGTGGTTTTGATTTGCATTTCCTGATGATTATTGATGTTGAGCATCTTTTCATATACCTGTTGGCCATTTGTATATCTTCTTTGGGAAAATGTCTATTCAGGTCCTCTGCCCATTTTTTAATCGAATTTGTGTGTGTGTGTTGGTGTGTGTTGTGTGTGTGTCAGTATGTGTATCGAGATGTACAAATTATATATTTTGAATATCAACCACTTACCAAATATGCCCTTTTCAAATATATTCTCCCATTCAGTAGGTTGCCTTTTTGTTTTGTTGATGGTTTCTTTTACTGTGCAAAAGTTTTTATTTTGTTGTAGTCCCAATAGTTTATTTTTGCTTTTGTTTTTCTTGTCTGAGGAGACATACCCATAAATATGTTGCTAAGGTTGATGTCCAAGAAATTACTGCCTGTATTTCTGTTAGGAGTTTGATGGCTTCGGATCTCATATTTAGGTTTTTAAGTCCATTTTGAGTTTATTTTTGTATATGGTGTAAGAAAGTGGTCCAGTTTCATTCTTTTGCTTATAGCTGTCCAGTTTTCCAGCACCATTTATTGAAAAGACTGTCCTTTCCCCATTGTGTATTCTTGCCTCCCTTGTCATAGATTAATTAACCACATAGGTATGGGTTTTTTCCTGTGCTCTCTACCCGTTGACCTATGTGTCTGTTTTTGTGTCATTGAAATGTACTTTTTGATTTATCCCTGACAATGAAATGACTCACATTATTTTTTAAATAATTGTTTCTTAACTTAATTTCTAGTGGTATTTCCAATTTTACTCTTTTTATAGAATCTTATTGATATTTTAGTGAGTATTTGTTAGGTATCGATAGTATAAAGCCTTAATAACTTGACTTCTGAAAATGTGTTTTGCTTAGTTTTAAAACAAAAATGTGTTGGAGCACCTGGGTGGCTCAGTTGGTTAAGTGTCTCTCTTTGGCTCAGGTCATGATCCCAGGGTCCTGGGATTGAGCCCCACGTTGGGCTCCCTGCTCAGCCCGGAGTCTGCTTCTCCCTCTCCCTCTGCCTGTCACTCCCCCTGCTTGTGCTCTCTCTCTTTCTCTCTGTTAAATAACTAAATAAAATTTTTTAAAAATAAAGCAAAAATGTGTTGTCACCTGGTACAGGAGAAATCTAATTGCAATTAAATTATGAGGTTTGTTTTAAAAGGACTGTTTCATTTATCACTTTTTGTGTGATGTCTGTTTTCTTTTTGATGGGTGGTGAAGGGAAAGAGACAGTATATTTTTTTGTTATAAAAAAGGGAAACAAGAATGGAAGAATAATCCATAATATTTATATTAGACAATTTTAAGAATATTATTTGTATTACTTTATCTTTTAACACTATGCTAAAACATGTTCATTAAATATAGGTCATATTGGTGTCTTTTTTCATTCTCTCAGGTACCTGAATGTTGGCTTTCTGTCTGACGCTCCTGGAACTTTTCTCTTATTGAGATAGAACTTGGCTGAAATCACATTGCACATATATTGTACACAAGTGCTTAGCCCAAGCCCAAGAATTACTATAATCCTCTAGTTAGACAAATTCAAACTACAGTGGGAGTTCTGGCCAGGAAGATGCAGGCTCTGAACAAGTTGATGGCTATCTCAAAACCTCAAAACCTGATTCTACATGAACAAAGTGAGGCCCTGAGAGCAGATGTGTCCTGGCAACAGGAATCCATCCCAGTCATGGAAACCTACGACTCTGAGGCCTCTCGTCAAAGGTTCAGAAATTTCCAGTATTTGGCAGTGTCTGGGCCTCATGAAGCCCTGTGCCAACTCTGGGAGCTCTGTCTTCAGTGGCTGAGACCAGAGGTTCATACAAAGCAGCAGATCCTAGAACTGTTGGTGCTAGAACAATTTCTGACAATTCTCCCTGAAGACATCAGGACGTGGGTGAATTTACAACATCCAAGGAACAGCAAAGAAGTGATGACCCTCATAGAGGATGTGATTGAAATGCTTAAAGATGAAGGTGAGAATGTAGAAAATTGGCAGTAGAATAATAGTTGACCTTTATGTGGAATCTAAAAAAAAAGGGGGGGAGATGAGCGCTCATAGATACAGAGAACAGATTGGTGGTTGCCAGGGGGGGGGGGGGGGGAGGATGGGCAAAATGGGTGGAGGGTCACAAGGTATAGAAACTTCCAGGTATAAAATAAGTCATGGGGATGTAATGTACAGGGTAATGACTATAGTGGATAATACTGTATTGCATATTTGAAAGTTGTTAAGACATTAGATCTTAAAGAGCTCTCATTACAAGAAAAAACTTTTTGTAACTATATATGGTGACAGATGTTAACTAGACTTATTGTGGCGGTCATTTTGCAATATACATAAATATTGAACCATTACATTGTACACCTGAAGCTAATACAGTTGACCCTTGAACAACATGGGTTTAAACTGTGTGGGTCCAATTATACATGGGTGTTTTTCAATAAATACAGCACAGTACTGTAAATGTATTTTCTCTTACGATTTTCTTAACTTTCTTTTCTCTAGCTCACTTTATTGTAAGAATACTGTATGTAATATATATATATATAATATGCATTAGACTGCTTATGTTATTGGTATGGCTTCTGGTCAGTGGTCAGCTATTAGTAGTTAAGTTTTGGGGGAGTCTAAAGTTATATGCAGATCTCCAACTGCGCAGGAGGTTGGTGCCCCTGAAGCATCTGCCTTCGGCTCAGGTCATGATCCCAGGGTCCTGGGATCGAGCCCCACATCAGGCTCCCTACTCAGTGGGAGGTCTGCTTCTCCCTCTCCCACTCCCCTGCCTGTGTTCCCTCTCTCGCTATGTCTCTGTCAAATAAATAAGATCTTTAAAAAAAAAAAAAGAAAGGAAAAGAAATTATCTTTTTCTGAAGCTAAGAGGGTGTCAAGGGCCAGAACATGAAGGACTTTACTATTTAAGGAAGCACGGATTTTATTCTGTAGGAAATGGAAATAGAGAATGAGATCTCACAGCATGGGTAGGGGAGTAAAATGATTTGATTTGCCTTTTAAAATATTTTGGGGCGCCTGGGTGGCTCAGTTGTTAAGCATCTGCCTTCGGCTCAGGTCATGATCCCAGCGTCCTGGGATCGAGCCCCGCATCGGGCTCCCTGCTCAGCAGGAAGCCCGCTTCTCCCTCTCCCACTCCCCCTGCTTGTGTTCTTTCTCTCACTGTGTCTCTCTCTGTCAAATAAATAAAATCTTTTTAAAAAAATAAAATATAATTTTGATATCAGTATAGAGTAGTGGTTGGCAAACTATGGCCCAAAGGCCAAATGTTTTTGGAGATAGTGTTTTTGGAACACAGCCATGCCCACTGATTTACATTTAGTCTACAGTTGCTTTCATGCCATGACCAGAGTTGATTAGTTGTAGCAGAGACTGTATTGCCTACAAAACCCAGAATATTTACTATCTGGATCTTCACAGAAAAAGTTTATCAACATCTTGTTTAAAGGATAGACCTGAGGACTCTGAAAACAGGAAAATCAGTTAAGATAGGTGAGGTGTTAAAGGATGAGGGAGTATTGGGAAAACAGGAGTTTGAACCTAAAGGAATTATGGACTGCATATAAGGTGTGAGTGGGATAAGATTTGATGTAAATGTGCATGTTCTGCCATACATGAATGGGCATAAGTAGCAGATTTTATGGGAGGGGATTTATACAGTAATTATGTGGCGTGTTGAATTTGAGATCTCTATGGGTTTGGAAAGTTACAGGTATGAACAGAAGTAGGAGAAATACATACCCTTAGGGAGCATCAATATTTAAAGGCTATTATAGCTCTAAGTACCCATTACAGGAAATACAAAGGATGGAGGAACATGTTAAATTATATCATGGGAATGCCATTAGTAAAATCTAAACTCTGGGAAACTACAAGATAATCCAGTGTCTAAAACAAAATAGTTTTATTTTTTTTTAAGATTTTATTTATTTAGAGAGAGCACGCATGCACAAGCAGGGTGAGAGGGAGAGCGAGAGAGAAAGAGGGACAGAGAATCTCCAGCGGACTCTGCACTGAGCACAGAGCCCAGCCTGGGGCTCCATCTCACGGCCCTGAGGTCCCAACTGAGCTGAAATCAAGGGTTGGACATTTAACCTGTTGAGCCACCCAGGCACCCCTCTAGAACAAAATAATTTTAAGGGAGAAGTGGGGATATGGACGAGGGATTTAGAAATTAAATGTAAAAGATGTATAGCCAATCACATGAATGTGTGAACCCTGTAAGTCATAGGGCAGTTGATTGGATATTTGACAAGGAATTATTGACTGGGGAGAGTGATGATATTGTTGCTATATTTAGTCCTTATTTGAAAAAGAAATAAAGGATTAAACAGAAGAAGAAAAGCCAGGTAAGCAGGCTAGAAAAGCATAATCTAGGACATCAGAGAACCAAGAAATGTTAGTATCTTGAGCTAAGAAAAGAGAAATCTTCAAGAAGGGAGTGTTCAGCAATGCTGTGACAAAAAGCTTCTCCTATTAAGATGAATATTGAAAGTAATTTACTGAAATTGTTGATTATGAAGTAATTGTTAAGCTTTATAACAGTTTCAGAGAAGGAGTTGTGGTGCTTATTTGTAGTTAGTTATATTAGTTTTCTATTACTGTCATAACAAATGACCACAAAGTCAGTGGCTTAAAACAATGTGAATGTGGAGGGGAGGGGCAGAGGGAGAAGGGGAAGCAGACTACTCGCTGAGCAGGGAGCCTGATATGGGACTCTATCCCAGGACCCTGAGATCATGACCTGAGCTGAAGGTAGACACTTAATCGACTGAGCCACCCAGGTGCACACAAGGTCCTCTTGATACAGAAAAAGCATTTGACAAGATCCAGTGCCCTTTCATGATAAAAGCACTCAACATACTAGGAATAGAAGGGAATTTCTTCTACCTGATAAAGGGCATCTATGAAAAACTTACAGGAAGCACCATACTTAATGGTTAAAGACTGAAAGCTTTACCCTTAGGATAAGGAAACAAGACAAGGATGCCCACTCTGGCCACGTCTGTTCAACATTATACTGGAGGTACTAGCCAGTGCAACAAACAAGAAAAAGAAATAAAAGGCATCCTAATTGGAAAGGAAGAAGTAAAGCTATTTTTACTGTCATATGATCTGTTCTTATGCAGTTGATCCTTGAACAACATGGGTTTAAAATACATGGGTCACAATATGTGAATTTTTTTTTTAAGATTTCATAGCAAAAGCCATAAGGCATTTACTTACAACTGCCCGCCCCAGTCTCCACAGTTCCAATGGAAGACGACTCGTTCAGAGTTCACGCCTTCTGCCCTTTGAGCACCCCGAGAGACCTGCAGAGCCCGTCAGCAGCCCTTGGGATCCCTGAGACTGGGTTACCTGTCAATTTTTTTCATTAAAAATAATTTTAAAAAGACAGCCTGTGTTCATGTATTGGATGACTTAATGTTTTTAAGATGATAATACTCTCTGAAGCGCTCTGCAGTTTCAAATGCAGTTCATAGCAAAATTCCAGCTACCTTTTTTTGCAGAAATAGACAAGCTGATCCTAAAATGCATATGAAGTTACAAAGGAGTCCAAATAACCAAACAGCCTTGATGAAGAACAAACTTTAAGGATGCGTACTTTAATTTCAAAACTTACTACAAAGCTACAGACTTTAGTTAGGACAGAATTAAAGTTATTTTGTGGAATCTGCTGTAGCCACAGATGAAGCCTCAAAATATTATTTTGGCCTTCTTCTCCCTGATCCGATACTTCAACTTCTGGTAGAATATCAGAATCATTTTTAGAGCTCTTATTTTATTTTTATTTATTTGAGAGAGAGAATGAGAGAGAACATGAGGGGGGGAGGGTCAGAGGGAGAAGCAGACTCTCCCCCGAGCAGGGAGCCCGATGTGGGACTCGATCCGGGACTCCAGGATCATGACCTGAGCCGAAGGCAGTCGCTTAACCCACTGAGCCACCCAGGTGCCCATTTTTAGAGTTTTTAAAAACTTTAACATCTGAGCCCCTCAAAGATTTTATTTATTTACTTGAGAGAGAGAGAGAGAGAGAGAGAGCAGGGTCAGAGGGAGAAGCAGACTCCCCGCTGAGCGGGGAGTCTGATGTGGGACTCGATCCCGGGACTCCAGGATCATGACCCGAGCCGAAGGCAGTCGCTTAACCAACTGAGCCACCCAGGCGCCCCATTTTTAGAGTTTTTAAAAACTTTAACATCTGAGCCCCACCTTTGGAGATTCTGATTGCTGGTAGGGCCTGACATCGTTATTTTTCCAAAGCTCTAAAGATGATTCCTATGAATAGCATGTTAAAATGACTACTATAATCATTAAATGTTTCTCCAGGGCAAATCTTGTCTCCCTAATGTTTTCTTTCATCTTCCTCAGAGATACCCTGCAAGGATTGTGTCATCCTGCAGAAGGGGAACATCAAGGAGAAAATGGAAACTGACTCACTAACTGGCAATTCTCAGGTGAATTAGGATTCCTACTCTTTACTGTAATGATCTGCTTTTTCTTTTTCCACTTTTGTACTTTTGCTAAATATAGGTCCATTTAAGGACGTAAGACTGTTACTTCTCCCATAGGACATTGGATCTATTTTATTTTAATTGATGATACACACTTTGGAAAATACTTAATCTTTGTATTTTTCTGTGCATCTGTTCCCTTAGGGTTGTAGACAACAATCAAAGCCATAGAAATAGAGCCCACCAGAGAATGTTTAAAATTAAAAGTGAAGGGAGCCAAGGGCAGAATCCTGAGTAACATCACTGAATAGGCAGGAGCAGAAGAAACCCCAAAGGATACTGAAATGAAAGCATCAAAGTGGTAGAGGAAAACCAAAAAGATACCATGTCACTGAAAGCCAAGGATGAGAGTATTTCAAGGATAAATGCTTTAAAAATTCAGGAAAATTCAGGGTGCCTGGGTGGCTCAGATGGTTAAGCGTCTGCCTTTGGCTCAGGTCATGATCCCAGAGTCCTGGGATCGAGTCCCGCATCGGGCTCCCTGCTCCTCGGGAGCCTGCTTCTCCCTCTGCCTCTCTCTCTCTCTGTCTCTCATGAATAAAAAAAAAAAAAAAAAAAAATTCAGGAAAATTCAGCCTGAATATACCCAGTCCCTTAACCATCACGGAGATACTACCATGCATGGGAATAGAAGCCAGGTTGCAGGGCGCCTGGGTGGCTCAGTCGTTAAGCGTCTGCCTTCGGCTCAGGTCATGATCCCAGGGTCCTGGGATCGAGTCCCACATCGGGCTCCCTGCTCAGCGGGAAACCTGCTTCTCCCTCTCCCACTCCCCCTGCTTGTGTTCCTCCTCTCGCTGTCTTTCTCTGTCAAATAAATAAATAAAATCTTTAAAAAAAAAAAGCCAGGTTGCAGAGGGTTGAGGGAAGAAGGTGAGGAAGGAGGCAAAACTAACATAGATGATTTACTTAGAGTCATCCGATGTCTTAGAGTTGTCTGGCTCTGCAGTAGAGGGAGGGGAGAGATGTGTATTTCATTGTGACTGAAGGTGCCCATCACGACAAGGTTGGGAATGCTAGAGAGGGAAGTGCAACGCATGACGGTGTGAAGGCCCTCCTAAATACTTATGTTGTGGGCACCTGGGTGGCGCAGTCGTTAAGCAGCTGCCTTCAGCTCAGGTCATGATCCCAGAGTCCTGGGATCGAGTCCCACATCGGGCTCCCTGCTCAGCGGGAAGCCTGCTTCTCCCTCTCCCACTCCCTCTGCTTGTGTTCCTGCTCTCGCTGTCTCTGTCAAATAAATAAATAAACTCTTTAAAAAAATAAAAAAAAGAAAAATACTTATGTCGTGTCTGACCTGCACTGCTAAGGAGAAACAAAAGGAAATCCTCTGTGGTGATGCCAGTAGAGGCAGACAGGCACACAGGCCGACAAGCACAGGTAGTAATAATTATTACAAAGAAGAGAAAGAAACATAATGCAGTAGACTGATGAGGGGGTGGCTACTTCATTTTGGGTAATCAGGAAAGGGCTGCCTGACCCGAATGGGAATGAGTTAGCAGGCTGCCTTTCTCAGAGAAAATGCCCTACGTCTGCTGCTAGCTATCTTCATTACAAATTCCCCTCAAATCTATCTGAAACTCCTCCTCTTCTGAACTCCTCTTCTGTCAGGTATTTTTACTCTGTAGTAATTTTTTGTTCCACAATTATTCCAACTGTCTTTTTGTTTTTCATCAACCAAAATAAAAGTTAATTTAGGGTTAGGACTGCACTTGATTTTCCTTTGGCAGCCCTCACAGAGTGCCAAGTTGGTAGGCCTCTAGTATAACTTGATTTTCATCACTTAGAACCCCAAACATTTGTCAGTTTCTTACGTATTCTGACGGCCTACCCTGTTCTTTCCAGATTCTTTTCTCCTCTAGTAATCTTTTTGGGAGTGACCTTTGATTAAAAAAATTAATGTTTTAGGAATCAATAACATTCAAAGATGTGATTGTGGAATTCAGCGAGGAAGAGTGGGGACAACTGGACCCTGCTGTGAAGACCTTGTACAGGGATGTGATGCTGGAGAACTACAGGAACCTGAATTCAGTGCATCAAGGTGGCTTCTGTGCATTTACCTCCTCTGCCTGTCAGTGGTCTCTTCACCTGCTGCTAAAAGCTAGAAGACGACTGCAGCGGTTAAGGGCACTTTGGTTTGGGTTTCCTAATATCCTTTGGGCACGATCGCAGATTTTCCTGCTGTGTATCTGAGTGGAAGTCCTTTCTGTTGGAGAGCTAGATGTACCCAGATCCGTGGTGACTGCTGGCCTTATCTTTCAGCAGCTCTTAGAGAACTACTGAGGGATGGAATCTCTTCCCTATAAAAATGGCTGAGGTGTCTGTTTGTTGTTTTTTCAATTTCCCCATGAACAGAACATCTACTTTACAAGCCAGTTGAGATCTCCAAGCTGGAGAGTAAGGAAAGAAGATGGGCAGTGGAGCAAGAAATCCCAAGCACATCTGTTTTGGGTAAGAACCAGGCAGATATGAGGCAGCCATAAGAAGCTTCTGTTTGTTAAACACACAGTGTACTGTTAACAGCCTTCGAGTAAGAGTCAGGGAGGCGACGACAAAACCGCCGAAGCTTTGAAGGAAAAAAGTCACATTGCCTTTCGTTCACAGATTCTTTTTCTTCAGTGGATAGGCAAAAGAATGTTGCAGGTGAGGAACACAGACGCTTTTAAAGCTGTGTGGCCCGGAGCAGCCTACCTGCCAGTCTCCTGATCTGTAACATGGAGTTAATAACAGTCGTTCACAGATTCTTTTTCTTCAGTGGATAGGCAAAAGAATGTTGCAGGTGATGGGCGCCTGGGTGGCTCAGTCAGTTGGGCAACTGCCTTCGGCTCAGGTCATGATCCTGAAGTCCTGGGATCGAGTCTCGCATCGGGCTCCCGGCTCAGCAGGGGGCCTGCTTCTCCCTCTGACCCTCTCCCCTCTCATGCTGTTTCTCACTCTCTCTCTCTCAAATAAATAAATAAAATCTTTAAAAAAAAAAAAAGAAGAAGAAGAATGTTGCAGGTGAGGAACACAGACGCTTTTAAAGCTCCGTGGCCCAGAGCAACCTACCTGCCATTCTCCTCATCTGTAACATGGAGTTAGTAACAGTACTTACCTCTACATTCCTGTGAGGCTTAAGTGAGTCATATGGGTAGCACCCTTAGAACGGTGCCTGGCATGTGGTTAGTGCTACGTAAACAAACATTAGCCAACCCAGCATGAAATCATATTCTTTCTTTTAAAGAAAACTTTATACAGAGTGACTTTAGTAATCTTCGTTTTTCCATTTTTCCTTCGTTTACTATCGAACTTCTTGTGCCCTAACTTTCTACCTTCATGTAATCTCTTTGTTCTTATTAACATTTTGTTTGTGGGAGATGATCAATTATTGTGTGCTTAATGTAAATTTTAGTACATATAGAAAAGTATGAAGAGGAATAGAGCTCACCCCTTACCTCACTCCCCAGAGCTATGCAGTATTAACATTTTGATTTATTTTCTTAGACTTTTTTGTGATGATGTGTCTCTGTGGCTTGTGAAGATTTGTTTTTTTCCAAAATTGGGATCATCAGGGATATGCTACTTTATATTCTGCTCTTCTCACCTAATATGATACCATAGGCAATTACCTGTGTCACTAAATAGTGTGTGAAAATGTGGTTTCTAATTCACATGTAACATGCCATCGTATACATGTATCATAATATATTTAACCATTCCCCCTCAGCTGTTGGCCATTCAGGTTGTTGCCAAGTTTTCAGGCATATCTGATAAGTTCTACATAAGATATACCTTGTTAGAAGAGAAACTTCAGCATCAAAGGGCATGAATATATTTAACAGTCTTACATTGTGCTGTATTGTCTACAGAAAGGTTATACCAATCCATACTGTCACTAATAACGTATTATCTATTTATTATCAGTCTAGCACCCTATTGTTTACTGAAATCTTTATTGATTTGATAGCCAAATTATTCAATTTCTTCCTTTCTGAGGTAAAGTCCCCCACCCCCCCCCTCCCTTTTCCTTTGGACCCCATTTCTCCCTGCCTTCTTTCACTTACATTTTTACCATTTCTGCCTCATCTTCCCATTAGTTTTTCAACATTTTCAGGTCATTACTGATTTAAAAAATTTTTCTCTCAACGAACCTCTTTATAGCCAATCTTCTCAAAATATTTTTTTACTTTTCTCATTTCCTCACCTTCTATTCCTCACCCCATTCCAGTTTAGTTCTTATTCCAGATCTCCATCTGAAACAGTCCTTACTAAGGTTGTAGAAGACTTTCTTGTAGCTAAGTCCAGTGGATATTTTTTCATTCCTTGTCTTACATTACCTGCTCCTCACTCTTAAAACAGTCATAGGTTCTTATAGTGCATCCTATTTTCCTCCTCTTTCTGGCCTTTCTCAGTCTGGTGGAGACTTCTCTTTCTCTAGCTCTAATTTCACAGTTTCTCGACATGTGGTCTCATTTTGTCTTCTTTTCTTACGCTCTTTTCTTCTCTAGGTTATCACATCCACAACTGCAGCTTCACTTACTACACACGTGTAGGTGACTTACAAATTTGTGTCCCCAGCCCAGGCTTCTTCTCCGAATTGAAAAATGTATAGACACGTGACATTTCTCTTGGATGTCTTAAAGATGACTCCAGCTCTACAAAACCAAAATCGTAACTTTTTCCAGTCTTCCTCCACTGTTCCCTGAGCGAATGGCACTGCCATCCATCCAGTTACACAAGTATAGTGTATTATCCTTGACACAACTTCTCCTTCACTTAAGACTTGGTTTTATCTTTCTAAATATCCCTGGAATGTCTCCACTTCTTTCCATCTGTAGTGCCACTACCCTAGTCCATGTACCATCACCGTCTCTCATCTCAGCTATCCCTGCAGTCTCTTAATTCATCGTACTGAAAGATCTTGCCATGCCTCTTTGCTCTTTTCCCCAACTCCAGTGTTTGAGCCACATTGCAATCAAAAAAATCAAATTCTGTCACGTACTTGCTTAAATCGCTATGCTGACTGCAGTTTTGCTTGCTTCAGAATACACTAGTCCCTACCTATTTTTCCAATCTCGCCTCACACTGCATCCTCCCCTCACTCTTTGCACACAAACCACACTGCTCTGCTTCCCATCAGCATCAAATGTGTAATAGCATCTCCTGGGTCCTAAGCACTCTGATAGGGGTTGGAGGACTGCAGAGAAGAGTTCCACAAGACACACATTCCAGATGTCCCTTGAGTGGGGCTTGCCATCCATCTCAGGGCCTCTGTACATGTGGTTTCCTTACATAAAATGCTCGTTCTTCTATTCTTTGCCTGGTTGATTCCTCATCTTCCTTCTGATCTCAAAGAGTTTACATTTCCTCAGGGAAGTCTGTCTTGATTCGTTTTTTTCTGTTATATTCTCCCATATGACCATAATCTTATCTTTTTAGCATTTATCACAATTATATTTTGCTTGCATCTGTTTAAGTCTTTATCTCCCACATTAGGCTTTATGTTCCTTGAGGGTGGGGACCGTGTCTCTTTTTGCCCTACCTTTATATCTCAAGCTTTTGCACATTTATAGGAACCAAAGGAAAAAACTGGATAGATAAATATTGGATTATGAGAAAGGTAAAAATTATCTTATTTGTTTTGGTCATTTGTGATTCAGTAAATGGTTTTATGTCCTTTATTAAGACTTTAGAGGTTTTTAAGTAAGATCTCATGGAAATTCCCACTATTGATCACAGTTACAGCAAATGAAATATCACTGAAGTTTTTTTATTATTTTGTTTATGGTGCCTGCCATACATATTTTTAAATTTATTTTATCACGTATCTTCCCCCCAGTGCTTTCTATCTGTTAGTTCTAGGCATAAGAATTTTTCCATACCCAAAGTAGAAATATATTTCCTGATTTTATTCTGATTTCATCTATTTCCTCATTTAAGTAATACTTAAGTCAATCTGGAATTTACCTAGAATTTACCTCAGTAAATGTAGCTTATTTACCAAAACAGTTAATAGACTACAGTGGATTAAAGGTGGCTGCAGAATCTTTGTCACTCTCTCCATCAAAATGTAGCCTTTGTACACCTGAAGCTAATGTGACACTGTGTGTCAACTATATTTCAGTTAGAAAAAAAAAGAGGCAGACTTTGTTTGCCCGCCGTTTGAATCTCAGCGGACTGTTGGATCAAGAAAATGGAGCAGAGGTGACACTGCTGGTTCCAGGTCTAGCCTGTAATAGGACCTGGAGCTGCCACTTCTTTCTCTTGGAAGTTAGCAGCCACTACTTCAGCTAGCTTGACATTGCCGTTTGTGAGAAGCCTAGCATAGCCACATGAAATGTACATACATACATATGTTCTTTAAAGGCTCATCAGATGATCAGAGGCACATCTAGATTTAAGTGCTAATGACCCAAGGTTATTAAAAACAGTTTAAGGTAAATTTGGATAGAGAATATAAAACCAAATTTTGGACAGCTTAATTAACTGGTCAAAACCTGTGAAAAAAGAATCCTGTGGATTTTAATCTGTAAACACAGATAAGCCATTGGAATGATTTGAGAAGTTGGGGGGAAACTCACCTAGGCCAAGGAAAGGCAGAGATGGTTTGGCATGGCTGGTCTCCAGGGGAGTTGTGAGCAGGCACCCAGGATTGGGATGACAGGCTCAGGTTTAACGTGTTCATTTTTGTTTCAGTTTAGAGACAGGAACAAAGTCTTGTAGGTAAAGCATAGTTTGTGAGTTTGGGATTAATAGGAATAACACATTGACTCAAAATCTGTTTAGTGCAAAAGGCGAACAAATCATGGGTGTAAAGGTAAACAGTGGTGTTTCCACTAAAATCAGTAGATAAGACTGTTCCTATAATTATTTAATGTTAACCTGAAAGACGTCACTGATAAATGAAAAAAAAATGAGAAATTTAATTAGTAGAAGAGAGGAAAAAAGGCTATTATTTGTAAACGGTAACTTTCTACTTAGAAAATCCAAGAAACTCATTGTCAAAACTATTATATCTGTTAAGAGTTTTGTAAGGTGGCCAGATATAAAATAAAAATATTGGTAGCTTTCCTCTATGTTAGAACTAAGTGATTTGAAAATAACAAAATACATGAAAGTGACTTTAAAAATAGGAGTAAAGAAGTTATATGAAAAATGAGTCCTAGAAATAAGAGAACATCAGAGATTTGCTTAGAGAAATACATTTAGGAATTCTGTCACTCAGTAAATACTTCTGGAACAACTTCTGTTTCAGTGACCTATTGTTTCTAACAAATTGCCCCAAAACTTACTGACTTGAAACAGCAATCATTTTATTAATTCACAATTTTGTGAGTTGACGTAGGAGTTCTCAGGATCCATATGGTGTTGACTGAGGATACAGTGTTCTGCTGGGATGGGATGGTCAAGATGGCTTATCACATGGCTGGAAGTTGATGCTGGCTGTCACTGGGAACTTTGGTCCTGTGGACCAGAGCACCTTCATGTGGCCTCTTCTTGAGGCATGGACTTCTCATAGCATGCCAGCCAGGTTCTGGGACTATCCTGAGAGGAATTCAAAATTGTCAGTCTCCTAAAGGCCAGGCCCAGAAGTGGCATGGTATCACTTCTACCGTATTCTGTTGGCTAAGCAGTCACAGAAGTAGCCCATTTTCAAGAGGAAGAAAAACCCCACTTCTCTATGGGAGGGTGCCAAAGAATGTACATCTATTTCTTTTTATTACTCAAGTATAATTAATGTCTGGTGTTATGTTAGTTTCAGCTGTACAATATAATGATTCAACAATTCTGTACATTACTCCGTGCTCATCATGAGTGTCTTCTTAATCCTCTTCTGTCCTCACCTCTCCCCCAACTCACCTTACCTCTGGCAAGCACCAGTTTGTCCATTATATTTAAGACTCTCTTTCTTCATACACACACACACACACACACACACACACACACACACACACACCCCTATATATATCATATCTTCTTTATCTATTCCTCTATGAATGGACATTGTGGTTGCTTCTGTATTGTAAATAATTCTGCAGTAAACATAAGGTTGCATATATCTTTTTGAATTAGTGTTTTCATTTTCTTTGGCTAAAACCCACTAGTGGAATTACTAGATCATACAGAATTTCTATTTTTAATTTTTTGAGGAAACTCCATACTGTTTTCTACAGTGGCTATACCAGTGTGCATTCCAACCAACAGTGCAAGAGGGTTCCTTTTTCTCCACATCCTTGCCAACACTCTTATTTTTTGTGTTTCTGATTTTAGCCATTCTGACCAGTGTGAGATGATATCTCATTGTGGTTTTGATTTACATTTCTCTGATGATGAGTGATGTTGAACATTGTTTCATGTATCTGTTGGCCATCTAATGTCTATTTTGGAAAAATGTCTATCAGGTCCTCTGCACATTTTTTTAATTGGATTGTTTTTTCGTGTTGAGTTTTATAAGTTCTTTTGGATTCTAACCCTTTATTGGATATATCATTTGAAAATATCTTCTCCCATTCAGTAGGTTGTTTTTATTTTGTTGATAGTTTCCTTCACTGTGCAAAAGATTTTTACTTTGGTGTAGTCTCAATAGTTTCCTTTTGCTTTTGTTTTCCTTGCCAAAGGAGACATATCTAGAAAAATACTGCTATGGCCAATGTCAGAGAAATTACTGCCTATGTTTTCTGTTAGGAATTTTATGGTTTCAGGTCTTGCATATAGGTCTTTAATCCATTTTGAGTTTATTTTTGTATATAGTGTAAGTAAAGGGTCCAGTGTCATTCTTTTGCATGTAGCTGTCTAGTTTTCCCAACACCATTTGTTGAAGAGACCGTTTTTTTCCCATTGTATATTCTTGCCTCCTTTGTCATAGATTGATCATAAAGCTGTGGGTTTATTTCTGGCTCTCTGTTCCATTGATCTACGTGTCTTTTTTTTTTTTTTTTTTATGCCAGTACCATTCTGTTTTGATTACTACAGCTTTGCATAGTATGTCTTGATACCTCCAATTTTGTTCTTCTTTTTCAAGATTGGGTTTCGCTATTCAAGGTCTTTCTTGGTTCCATACAAATTTTAGGATACTTTGTTCTAGTTCTGTGAAAAGTGCTGTTGGTATTTTGATAGGGATTGCATTAAATATGTAAATTGCTTTGAGTAGTTTAGAAATTTTAACAATACTGGTTCCCCCAATCCATGAGTGTGGAATATCTTTCCATTTCTTAGTGTCATCTTCAATTTCTTTCATCAGCGTTTTATAGTTTTCAGAGTATAGGTCTTTGACTCTTGGCTAAATTTATTCCTCTGTTTTTTACATTTTTTTCTATTTTTGATTTAAATTCAACTTAACATATACTATATAATTAGTTCCAGAGGTAGAATTTAGTGATTTATCAGTTTCATACAATACCCAGTGCTCATTACTTCAGGTGCCCTCCTTAATGCCCATCACCCAGTTACCCCATCCCTCCACCCACCTCCCCTACATATTTTATTCTTTTTTGGTGCAACTGTAAATGGGACTGGTAGCTTCCTCCCCCCTCTCCCCTTCCCTCCCCTCCTCTCCCATTGGGATTGTTTTCTTAATTTCCCTTTGTGCTACTTCATTTTAAAGTATGGAAATGCAACAGATTTCTGTATATTTTGTATCCTGCAACTGTACTAAATTAATTTATCAGTTCTGGTAGTTTTTTGGTGGAGTCTTTAGGATTTTTTTTATATAGTATCATGTCATCTGTAAATAGAGTTTTACTTTTTATTTACCAATATGAATGCCTGTTATTTCTTTTTCTTGTCTGATTGCTGTTGCTAGAACTTCCAGTACTATGTTGAATGACAGTGGTGAGAGTGGACATCCTTGTCTTGTTCCTGATCTTAGAGGAAGAGCTCTCAGTTTTTCCCCCTTTGAGTACAGTGTTAGCTGTGGGTTTTTTATGAATGTGCAGCCATTTTGATCTACTATAGTCTGTCCTCTGGCCACAAATTATTTCTTTTATTTTTTCCCCCTTGTTAAATACATTTACTGTCTCCTAAGAGACCTCATCTCATTATGGCATCAGGCTTGAAGTCCAGGATCTTACCATCTAACTTAAATTAGGTCTAGGTTTGAAGAGGTTTCTCTCTCACTGAAGACCTGTGAATTAAATTACAGGTTATCTGCCTACACACCCAGTATACACTGGTAAGGCAGAAACAGGCAAACTACAGTCAGTACTCTCATTATATTCCTATGCTCTGCTCTAGGAGATTGTTTTAATAGTCTAGTTTCCAGTGTGAGTATTATACAGACAGATAATTTCTGCTAGAAATTAGACTAAATCAGGCTGAATTAATAGGTATTTGACAAAGTTGGATGCATCAGTGGGGCTGCTTTGAGGCAAAAGTCATTTCATAAAATAATAGTACCTCAGGGCAGATTAGAGATACAAGGGATAAAGAGCAATGTTTATTCAAGATCTCTTTGTGGACTCTAGTGTAAATATTAGAAGAACAATGACTCACTGAACAACTGAGGACATTGAGGGAAGTTCTTTCTACATGAAAGAGGAAATTCTCAGTCTCATTTGTTGAGTTGGAAGAGAGTAGTAGGATAGCCAAGTGGCATTGTCTTGGAGACAGGTAAAAAAAAAAATATTTATGTGAGGGCGCCTGGGTGGCTCAGTTTGTTGAGCAACTGTCTTCAGCTCAGGTCATGATCCTGGAGTCCTGGGATCGAGTCCCGCATCGGGCTCCCTGCTCAGCGGGGAGTCTGCTTCTCCCTCTGACCCTCCCCGCTCTCATGCTCTCTGTATCTCATTCTCTCAAATAAACAAATAAAATCTTAAAAAAAAAAATATGTGAGATACAAAGCTGAAGATGTGTTTTGGCTTCCAATAAAGTGTAGAAGTAAAGCATTAGATAAAACAAGTTATGTGCAGAAGGATAATGGGAGTCAGTGAAATTTAGTTATTAAGAAATTGCTAGAATATATAGTATATTGGACATATTTATACAGAAACTAAGTGAGAAAGGAATTTTGAGAAGGAAAGTAAGACATTAAATGAAACAAACTGAAGATGGGTAAAAACGAGAGAACTGAATCTTACCTGGAACAGGTAAAATTTTGAGTTCTAGGAAATACACAGAAAAATAACATAGCACCGTTAGAATCAGGAGCAATTTTGAGCCCAGGAAAAGGGGTGGTTTCTTTGCTACTTCTCATCATAGTTTTTTCTTTCTGCCTTTGTTAAATAGGGGAATAATTGCAGCTTGTATGGAAAATAGAAGCACTGATTACAAGTTTGTTGTAGCTGGTTAAGATGTGGTGCCTGTAAATGTAGACATGTTTTTAAAGATATGATTAAATTGCTATTTTAGAAGGGTGTATTTATTATTGATGAACAGCATAGGTTAACAGAGACAAAGACAAGATGCTAGAGAAAGGAAGGTTGGGTATAACCTACACAGACTAGTTACGAACCAGTAATAATTTGAACTATGATATGCCACCCATCCCAGTTCATATGCTGGATATTTTCCCAAGCCCTATGTATTCTCTCTAATATTCCTGAATAGCTCTCATATTTTATGATCTCCTAACCTCCCTTTTAATACTTTTATCTCTTTTATTTCTTCTATAATTCTCCTTTTTCTAATCTCACCTCACATTTCCATTCTGTATTTAAGGCCTATAAATATGCATATTCCTTTATGTGGTTTAGCATCCCTTTCCTAATTAAACAATTTCCCTTCTTCTAGTTCATGGAATTTTTTATTTCTTTTTAGACAGAGAGGTAATTTCAGAAAACCAAGATTCAGTTCCAAAGCAGAGAATTTCTGGAAAAGAATCACCTCCTGGAGTGATTATGACAAGACCGACCAAAAGCGGATCCCCTTCTTTAGATGCTTGGATGAGCAATGATTGGTTATATAGGAACCAGGAACACTGGGACCCAAATTTGCCAGAAGAAGCTTTTGTTCATAAGACAGTGAACACTGAGGTGGGAAACTTTGAAGGTAGTGAGAATAAGAAAAGTTTAGATGTTAAGTCAGTTAATTCAATTTTGGGTATACAGCAAGGAATTCCTATGAGAAAAGAGTCCTCAAAATGTGGTAAGTTTAAAACTAACTTCAAATTTAATTTAGACTCAGGTAAGCAATATTCAGAATATAATGAATGTGGGAATGCCTTGAGCCTGAGTGTAGATATTCATCACCCAGAAAGTCATACCTTAGTGAATTCCTATGAATGCTATCAATGTGGGAGAGCCTTCAGCCGGAGTTCATCCCTCATTCGACATCAGATCATTCACACAGGAGAGAAACCTTATAAATGTAGTGAATGTGGGAGATTCTTCAACAGACGTACAAACCTTACTAAGCATCAAAAAATTCATACTGAAGCAAAGGTCTGTGAAGGCAATAAATGTAGAAAAGCTTTCAGTGAGACTGAAGACAGTAATAAAAATTCAAGACTTCATTCTGGAGATAATCCCTACGAATGTGTTAACTGTGGAAAATCCTTCAGCCGAAGCTCTTCCCTTATTCGACATCAAATGATTCATACAGGAGAGAAACCATTCAAATGTAAGGAATGTGAGAAAACTTTCAACAGGAGTTCAAATCTTAAAAAACACCAAAAACTTCATACTCAAGAGAAGTCCTGTAAAAGGAAGAAACCCACGATTAACTACATCAATGAATTTATACTAGAGGGAATCCTGTGAATAGAGTAAATGCAAGAAAACATGGGTCAGGGATTCTTCTTTAATCGATATGACAGAACTAATATTGGAGAGAAATCTGTTATTGGGTAGGAATATGTTCCCAAATGAAGCCACAAGCCACAATGAGTTAAATGTATCACCATACAAGTCTTTGCCTATCATTATTCTGATATCCATTGCCATCATCATTCCTAGTTCATAAATGGGACCTATAGCATCCTTATATTCACATGATTTATTGACGTAGATATTAGGGAGGAGCCAAGCAATACCCTTGGAATTGATATTTAATAAAACTCAAACTTTCAGTCCTTACAAGAAGGTCATGAGAAACCAGGAGCTCACAAGAATATAGGAATACTTCTAAGGACTGAACTTTCTGAATTAATGGCAGAGACCACAGGAGTGGCAAATTACTCCATGATAATATCCTTGGCCGTCCTAGTGCTGAGTGGGGACTAGAATTGGAGGAGGATTATCAACTGCAGTGGGAAGTGGATTCTATATATAGTCGTCAAATCTGCATTTTTAAAAGTACTCTTTGGGATCTAGGCCAAGGGACAGCCATAGTCTTGGGTCTGTCATTTATTCCAAACATTAAGAGGTCAATAAAGTGTCTTAATACTCTGTGCACTAGTTTCCTCTTTGTTCTATAAGTTATTTCTGTAAGTTACCTTTGAGATCCTGAGCCAAGAAATTTATCTTTAATCTGCCCCAAAATATTCATATTGGAGAGATTCCCAATGAATGAGGATGGTGGCTTTTGGTTAAAGCTCATATCTTACTCAAAAACAGAAAAGGTATACTGGAGTGTGAACACTTACAATTAGTTAATGTGCAAAATTATTCTATGTTCATTTGTTCTATGGTTTCAGGTCTTTAATCTATTTTTTATTTAATTTTTGTGTACGGTATAAGAGTGGTCCATTTTCATCCTTTTTTGCATGTGACTGTCCAGTTTTCCCAACACTGTTTATGGAAGGGACTATCCTTTCCCCATTGTATATTCTTGGCTCCTTTGTAGCAAATTAATCGACCACATATATATGAGGGTTTATTTCTGGGCACTCTGTTCTCTTCCATTGATCTGTGTGTCTGTGTTTATGCCCATACCATACTGTTTTGGTTACTATAGCTTTGTAATATAGTTTGAAGTCAGGAAGTGTGATACCTCCAGCTTTGTTCTTCTTTCTCAAGATTGCTTTGACTGTTCAGGGTCTTTTGTGGTTCCATACAAATTTTAGGATTTTTTTTTTTTTCTGTGAAAAATGCCATTGGGATTTTGATAGGGATTGCACTGAATCTGTAGATTCTTTGGGTAATGTGGACATTTTAACAGTATTCTTCTAAGCCATGAGCATGGAAGATCTTCCTTATTTGTGCCTTCTTGTTAAGTTTATCCATAGGTATTTTATTCTTTTTATGCAGTTAAAACTGCATACCTATGGATAAATTTAACCAAGGAGATGAAGGATCTGTACATTGAAAACTATCAGACATTGATAAAAGAAACTGAAGAAGGCACAAATAGGAAGATCTTTGCCATTCAGCCTCAGTGGAGGGAATGGCCCACTGTCTACTCTCAAAAACCTGCCCCCTGTCTCTGTGCCCATACGCCATATCCCATGAATTACTAAGGCATTCTGCTAGTTATATATTATATTTATTCATTTTCATTGTTCCAGAAGTTTAGCTGGCCACATAGCCACCCAACTTTAAATTTCTCTCTTGTTAGTAAGTCCTGGTCGATGGGATGTGAACAGAAGTGATGTATGTCACTTCCAAGTCTTGCCCTTCAAGCAGCTAGGTATCATTCTATTCTCCTGACACCTTTCCCTCTCCCTGCTGGCTGGAGAACTGTGAAAACTGTTGTAACTGCAGTGGACTACAGGTGGAAGCCAGTATTAGGAATGGAATCCTGGGCCACCCATCTACCTCCAGATGGTTAGAGAGAAAGAAACTTCAGTCATGTGGAAGCTCCTGGTTTTGTTGTTTTCTTTTGTACCACAGGTTGCCCTCTACCCTTAGTTAATATGCTCACCAAATCTTCACTCTTCCTTGTATCTCTCTGCGTATATCCCTACTGGTGCTATATTTATATTCTGGTTACTATCCTTTCTCTCACATTACTTCAACTAGCGTCTGTGCCTTGAAATTCTGTAAAATGCCAGTAGAGGATCTTTTTGAAATACAAATTTTGATTATTGCACACAAATGCTTAAACCTTTCAAATACTCCCCGTGAACCTTTAGGTGAAATCTAAACTCTGAAACGACTTACCTTGGCTTTCATATTCTAATGTTCTCTTGCACCACACCCTTTGTACTCCATGTGTCAGCCATGCAGCAGCTTCCAGCTTCCCATCCACCGCATGTGCTTAGCTCTAGGGTTTTCCATATATTTCCTATTCATGGAGACCTCCTCTTCATCTAGCTAATTTTCACTCCTTCAAGTTTAACTAGATTTCTTTCTCTAGAAAGCCACCTCTGACAACCAAAGACAAAATCTTTGTACTAAATTCCACATACTTATACGTTTACAGCACTTAAGGGAATTCTATTACAATTATTTATTGGATTGTATTCCCTAACTACTTACTATGACTTGGGGGGACAATTAGTCTGTAAGAAGCATACTGGCTGGCAACAAATAGTATTGAATGTGAGTAGGAAATAGACCTGACCACTTATTTTTTACATCTCAGTGTAAAACGACGTAACCAAAGACATCTTTTTTAAAGATATTATTTACTTTGTGCGTGAGCAGGGGTGAGGCACAGAGGCAGAGGGAGAGAGAGAATCCCAAGCCGATTGCATGCAGAGTGTGGAAACCTATGAGGGACTTGATCTCAGGACCCTGAGATCATGACCTGAGCCAAAATCAAGAATCTCATGCTTAACCAACTGAGCCAGCCAGGTGCCCCTCCCCAAAGACATTTTTAAATGAATACTAATGATCCCACCACTATAACATCAGTACTTTTTTCAAATTTGTATATATTAAGATTTTATTTATTTGAGAGAGAGAGAGAGAGCACATGAGAGGGGGTAGGGTCAGAGGGAGAAGCAGACTCCCCCCTGAGCAGGGAGCCTGATGTGGGACTCCATCCTGGGACTCCAGGATTATGACCTGAGCCGAAGGCAGTCCCTTAACCAACACAGGCACCCACAAATTTGTGTATTTCTTTGAATAAAAAAAATACTTTGTTGTTCACACTGAATTAGGATGGAATTATGATTAGTGGCCCCTGACGGGGCTCTATTTGCTATCATCTTTATAGGTGTGAGCTTTGAATTTAGTAATTTACGAATACCAGTTCTGCTCTATCAATCTTCTCCAGGTACTCCTTGATATCCAAGTTGTTTATTCTTGCCCCCATTACTTCATTTTGATGTTGTAATGGCTGAACTAGGCTATTTAAAAAAAAAAGATCCACAGTTGTCATAGACATTAACAATGTACCAGTCTAGCAAGTGAGTAAAATCGTATTAGTTACAGAATTTTCCTTTACATCTTCATTGAGGCAAAATGGTAACATCTCAGTGGGTTTGACTTCTGAATGAAAATGTGTAAGAGGGAGAGGGGCCAGAGTGTAAGGACAGTCCCCTTTGCAGTCTTATGAGACCACTTCTCTAGGAGAGACACTATAAAGTGATCCGAACTCCCACATCCTTAAGGAATTGGATTCCAAACTCCTCCCGTCATTTCCAGAATAAAATCCGCCTGGCTCAGCCCCTAGTGGTTTGAGCTCACTGTAGGCAGTCCCAAGAGCTGCAAGAATTTACGGTAAGTGCAATTCTACAATTCCTAGCTTCATCCTATCAACAAAAACAAATCAAGCCTAAATCTCTGCTTGCCCTGGAAGCGCCTCTAGTGTGAGAGGTCAGGGCAGGCTGGAAGGTTCGAATGGTGAGCCCACCACAGCGATAGTATTCAACATCCTTAAAGGACTCTCAAGCCAAGGTAGCCTTAGGGTTTTTATCCCAGCCAGGGGCGCCTGGGTGGCTCAGTGGGTTAAGCGACTGCCTTCAGCTCAGGCCATGATCTTGGAGTCCCGGGATCGAGTCCCACATTGGGCTCCCCGCTCAGCGGGGGGTCTGCTTCTCCCTCTTACCCTCTTCCCTCTTCCCTCTCCCCTCTCGTGCTCTCTCTCACTCTCTCTCTCAAATAAATAAATAAAATCTTTAAAAAAAAAAGTTTTTATCCCGGCCGGAAGACACCGCCCCCGTGGGGCCTGGGCGGGACAGGAAAACCGGAAGTGGGATGTCTCGGAGCCTGCGTGGTGGTCTGCGGCTGCGTCCGTCCTCCTGCGCAAGCGCGATGGGGTTCAGCTGCCTGGGTCGGTTTACCACCTCTACCTTCGTCTCCACTCTGCGGTCCTGGAATTGACAAGGTTTCCCGGGAAAACCGGGTAACCGTTCTGACTTTTGGGCTTCTCTTCTCTTGCACTTGTTATTGGAAGTGTACCGAAACCTCTAGTCTCCAGTGCCATAAAAGCCGTTGCCATATGGTGTCTGAAGACTTAGTGGTTTCCTGCCGGCTGGGCCTCTCCACTTGGTGTGTTCGGGCTAACCGCGAACCCTTTTGAGCCACGATTTCTCTTGACTATAGCGTGCGCTTACCAGGACCTTTCTTGAAGTGACTGTGAAATTAAAATGACATTAAACTGTTATGATTTCGCAGAGTGTGCTTAAACTCCGAGAAGTCAAATGATTGTCCCAATACCATGCCATCGAGAAAAGTCAGACCCTAGGTTAAACTTGGTCTTTTAGATCTTTGAGCCACAGTGCTTTTTACTGTTCACCAGGAATTTTTTCAAAAAAATGTTAAAGTTAGAATTCATTTGACAGTTAACGGTAATGTTTAGTAAAAGACACCTGTACAAATGACTCATAGCAATCCGTATTATAAGTTCTGGAACCTGCGAAGATGAACAAAAACACACGCTAGTGTTACTTTACCTTTTGGAGTGGATCGCCTAAGCCTAATACTATACTCAATAGGTATTAAGATCTAATTTGGTAGGCATTTCTGGCAGATTTGCCTGACTCTTGATAGTTGGCCTGATGACAGTCTGCCTTACTCCTAGTTCACACTGACCCAGTGATTATTAATTTGACATTAGGTGGAAATATACCTTCTTTTCATAGTAACTGATGTGAGCTCAGGCAACCTAGCTCTTAACCATCAGGCTATACTTATTCCTAAGACTACATATTTTGCTCAGTCTGCTTGAAATACCCAACTGCCTTCCCCCCAGGTTATTTCAGTTTATTCGGACTAAGATTGGAATCACACCCTAACTCCTACCTAAGGTTGGGCTGGACTAGTCCTTTGGCACAATTTGAACTTCATATTATCCATATTTAAAAAACCCTACATCTGTAGGAGTAGCTCAAACTCCAAAATGAAATCATTAATCTAGACAATAATTTCACTCTTCCTAAAACCCTATTTGCTTAACTACAATTTTTTACAAGCAGTTCCTCCTGTCTGTGAACTATTTTGGTCTTCTTTTTACATATTAAAATGCTATCCAAAGCCCAATTTTAGAACTACCTTCTGATATATTCATCATACTCAAAATCTATCCAAAATTTGATTATTTCTCTCACCTCCCCTGTTAACACTAGGTTAACACCTTATTTCTTGTAGGCATTACTGCAATACCTCCTAAGTGGAATCCTTGCTTTGCCTCTAGCCCCTACCTTTGGTCAATTCTTCACAGCCTTCAGAGTGATCCTGTTAAAATTTAAAGTTAAATCATGTCTCTTAAGACCCTTCAGTGGATTTTCAGGCTATCTTTAACCTTATTTTTTTATTTAAGTTCAGTTAATTAACATATAGTGTATTATTACTTTCAGAGGTAGAGTTCACTTAACCTCATTTTTTAGTACGTTTTCCAAATTTACGCTGGTGAGCACACAAGGGAAAAGTAAAACGAACAATTAAAAAAGGCAACTATCTCCTACTGTCAAAACTCAATGACACCACCTAGTGGTGTACTAAATGGTCTTGTGGCCTCCATTCTTGCTCATTCTCTTCCCCTCTCTCTACAACATACCCAATCTCCACACTGTTGTTAAAGTCATCTTTCCAAAACGATAGTATCGCACCCTCCTTTAAGATTTTTTGTTTCTTCATGACTAACAAATTTTTTTAACTTGACTCAGGAAGTCCTTCATGATCGGGCCATCCTCTAACCTCTCCTTCCAATTTCACACTTCATATGCCATCAGTGTCAGGCTACTTGTAGCCAGTCGTCTACATCATTTATTTTCATGATTTCATTTCTTTGCACAAATTACACTTCTGTGACCTATATTTCAATCCAATAATTGAATGTAGAAAATTATAAAAGTTGACAAAAATAATCGGAAACTTCATACACGATGACATGGCAGTTAAATTCTTGATATAAAAATGAAAAGTCTGAATCCCTGATAATATAGAAATAAGTAAGCATTATGGTACAGTAACACAATGGAATATCATGTAATCATTAGCATTTTAAATAAGTTGTATGTAAAAATGTGATTTTATTTATGAAAATAAAACACCAATAAAAATATGAAAAATACAGGAAAGTATGAAGAACATAAAGATAGCCACAACCCATCCTATCAAATAGATCGACTAGTAACATTTTTTTGTGTATATATATATATATGCATATATATATAATCTCCAACTTTTCCCCGTGGGAATATCTATATAAATATATATATATTATAAATAGAATCTTACCCATATACAGTTCTATATCTTGTTTTCAATTAACACCATAAGTATATTATCATTACAATATTCTTGGAAAATACAAGTTTGAATGACTGCATAACATTACACATATAGGACCTTTCCCCTATTTGGGGGTGGGGAGTGCAGCATAAAAAATACTGCAATAAATATCTTGAACATTTATTTATCTTTGTGTGTTCTAATGTAGTTCAGAAGGCTTAAACCTGCCACTTTCTGGGGAAATCTCTTGGAACATGAGCCCTCAAGGGCCATGTTATATGCCTTATTATCCCATCCCTGGGCATGTCTGAAGGGACCAGAGTGAACATTTGATACAAAGCTAGCCAATCCAAAGGCTTCCCAGTAGCCTGTGGTTTAGCCTGGCCTCTAAGGCTTGTGTAGAGGTAGTAATGAAAATTGAGCCAATCATCTCCCCCCACTCAGAAATGTGAATAGAGACCCAGAAGGAAGTTACAAATCAGTGGTAGGCAATAGAATTTAAAAACATATATTCATGGATGTGGTGGCAATTCCAGACCTGCAGAGTAAGTAAACAGGAGGTCAGTATGTAGAGAGGAGAGGCTACTGAAAGAGAAACAAGTTTTTGAGAGTGGCTTTGTCTAATGGCTTTCTAGAGCAAGTTCCCATATGAAAGTTTCTGTCCTTGGATTTTTTCTGGGAGATTTTAAAACATGAATGTTATATAGCTCTATTTTTGAATTACATAACTTAAGTGGGTCTTTGTTCTTTGGAAATAGAATTGCTCTAATAATGTGTAAGCTATTTCCAAAAAATATATGCCTAGACATGAAATCAGTCAGAAATATGAACAATTTTAAGGCTTATGATTAGCCAAATAGCTTTCCAGAGTCTATCAATATATCCTCATTGTAAGTAGTGTATACGTGTCGATCACTCTGTACTCTCACTGAAAATAGCTATTATAATTAATAGAAGTGGTATTTTATTGCTTTAATCTGGTGATGTCCTTTGCCAATTTTTAGATGTCCATCTTCCTTATTAATTTATAAAAGTTCTTAACTGTCATAATCATGACATATTTTTCCTATTGTCTGATTTCCATGTTTTTCACCTACAGTTTAGAAAATTTTATGTGGCCAAATTCTTAGGTATTTTTTCTGAGTTCTTCCTTTTTATCTAATTTTCAAAAAATGCATATGTGTATGTATGTTTTCAACCATATAAAAACCCACTTTGGTGAATTTAAATATTTATGTTAAAGCAGAACAACCTTCTTTAGAAAGAAATCTTATGCTAATCTTGAATATGAATCAGATAAAAATGGGGTTAAATTTGTAGTTCATTTCTGACACACCAGCCTTCATGAAACCACATGGAGATTCATGGAAGTCTGCCTGAAAACCTGTGCTTTAATTAATAGATACTAGAACAATATATATACGATGTATGTCATGAAAGCCCAATTTTGTTTTTCACCAAAGAGTTAAATCATTTTCTTAGCACCATTTACTGAATAATCCTTTTCCTATTCATAGATCTTTTTAATATGTAAAGTATATATGCATATATACTAAAAATGTTATTACATGTTATCCATCTGCTGGTCTGTTTCTAAGTGATTTACCGAGCATTTTGAACATGTTTTTCAAATGTACAATCAAGTTCTCCATTAATTTCAGTATATCATTTACTTTTTATTTTAGGGCAATCTCATTGATCTTACAAATTATCTTTGCTCTTCTCCAATGTCTGTTTTTCTTAAAAGACTTTAGATTTTTTTTTAAATTTCAAATCTCATTGGAGTTTTGATGAAATTTGAAATCTATAGATTAACTTAGGAACATTTCCTCTAAAAAAACTTGTAAGACTTCTCTATGCAAGTCCTCTTTTATTTTCATTTTTTATTTTCATCTATATTTTTACTTGTTCTTTTTTAGAAATTTGTTATTATAAACCATACATTTTTCTACCCATTATATTTTCTGATTATAGCAAGAATTTAGGAAACTACTGGTTTTTATGAGTAAACCTTATGTGTTTAGTTAATTTTTATTAACTTTTAAAAACATTGTAGGCACTCCCTTGTTTGTATAATAAACCTTCGCCTATTTTTTTGCCTTTTCTTTTATATCAATAAAATTAATCAGTAAATTAATATTGAGCAATCAATCATTACTGATTAATATCATTTTGCTTTAATTCTTTTGTCTTTTGCTAATAGGGACTAAATAGTCTTTATTTTTATTTTCTCCTGTTTTGAAAGGCATATGTGCTTTAGTTCTATTAGTTGCAATTTCTAACTTTGTAAAAAAATATTTTTTATACCTTTATTTCTTCAATTGTTAAAGAAGATGTAGAGTCCCTGCTATTTAAGATCAGAAATGTAGCACATTTTCCTTTGCTGTTCTTACCCCCATAGGGTTGCCGGATTTCCAAATAAAAACACAGGATGCCTAATTAAATTTGAATTTCATATAAGCAAATAATTTCTTAGTGTAAGTCCCGTTCAATATTTGGGATATACTTATATTAAAAAAATATTCATTGTAGATCTGAAGTCTAAACTCGTGTATTTTGTCTGACAGTCATAGTCTCCCTCTCAGGCATTTATATATAATCTGCTTTTATACTCAGCATTTGTATATTAAATATTTTTTTTGCACAGCTATTTAAAATTTTGGACAGGGCGCCTGGGTGGCTCAGTTGGTTAAGCGACTGACTTCGGCTCGGGTCATGATCCTGGAGTCCAGGGATCGAGTCCTGCGTCGGCCTCCCTGCCCAGCGGGGAGTCTGCTTCTCCCTCTGACCCTCTTCCTTCTTGTGCTCTGTATCTCTCATTCTCTCTCTCTCAAATAAATAAATAAAATCTTTAAAAAAAATAAAAATAAAAAAATAAAATTTTGGACATTTTGTAAACAAATTAACAGTTACTCTGTTTAACTGATGTTAGTGCTCATTACCAGTTTTAGGCCGTAATTTCCACATTCTTGAGCTCTCTTTAAGAAAGGAACATGTAGGGGCGCCTGGGTGGCTCAGATGGTTAAGTGTCTGCCTTCAGCTCAGGGCATGATCTCGCTCCTGGGACTGAGCTCCATATCAGGCTCCTGGCTCAGTGAGGAGTTTGCTTCTCCCTCTCCCTCTGCCTCTCTCCCCTGCTCATATTGCCTCTCTATCTCTGTGTCACATGAATAAAAAAAAAAAAAATTAAAAAAAAAAGAACGTGATGAGCACTGGGTGTTATATGCAACTAATGAATCATTGAACACTACATCAAAAACTAGTGATGTACTACATGGTGGCTAACTGAACATAAAAAAAAAGGAACAATGTATGATGTTTCCTGTTTTCTTATCTAATCTGTTACCTGCACAATTTAGACAATGACAATTTAGTTGATTAAAAAAATACCATAGGTGATAATGGGTTTTTTAATCTCACAATTCTGAAGGTGTCGTTCCACCATCTTTTGACATTTACTTTTTAAGTTCTTTATCCATTCTCTTTTCACTGGCTTTGTAGATAACCAGAATTTTTCTTTCTGCATGCTTTCAATTGTTCTTTTCCCTAAGCTGTTCCTAAGCATGCTTTTTATATTGGTTTTGCCTAAAATCTAGTGAGCATATATACGTTTAGTTCAGGTAAAATGTCTTAATTTCTTTGATCATTGATTCTATTCCACATTCTTTTATCTTCCTTAGAAACACCTTTAATTCCTACATTGGATCTCCATTCTTTGCACTTCCTATCTCTATTTTTTCATTGCTTCCATCTCATTATCCTTTTTGTATACATTGAAGATCATTTCAAGTTTATTCATTACAGTATTTGATATTCTGCTTCTGTTGCCTTTCACTTTGATCCATTTTAAATTTCCCTGTAGTCATTTTTCATTATTTTTATTTTATAGGCTCTTCTCTACTTAAGGATTTCTGCTCTAGTTTCACTGATTTCAGGTTTTCTGTCATGCTACTCAAGACACCAGTTTTTTGAAAATTTCTTCAGGAGACTGAAATAACTAATTTTCAGGGCTATCGGGTTTTAATTCTTCATGGTGGTGTTCTTTCTTTAGTACTGCAATTCCCTGTTATTTCCCTGAACAAGTCCACTTAATTTAGTTTCTCTTGGGCAGTGATGTCTAAACATATTTATATTTTATATATTTATATATAAATATAAATTTTTATATATAAATATTTATATAACAATAGTTAGGACTTGTGTATTCCAGCTGACTCTACTCCATTTTACAATGGTCAAATTCTCTCTTCTTCCATAATTAGGTTATTAGTTCAGTTTTGCACATAGATCTGAGTTTAGTTCTATTTCTCTGTTACCTCTCTGTTCTGAGAATAAATCAGTCTACTGCTTAAATCTCTAATTCTGAACAGATGGAGTATCTTCAGTTTCCTGAAGATCCACTTCTATTAGCTTTTGCTGACATCTTTCACACCCTACTTAGAGACATTAAATATTGGACTTCTTGTTATGTGGTTGTCTGAAGCTGTGAATCAATGTGGAATCCTGGGGAGGGGGTTGTGAGAGTGCACCGTGGTAACCTCAAAGTGCAGCACCCCTGCAAAAGATGGTCCCTTGGTTCCTGACTTTTCTGGTTGACAGAGATAACATCCCTGAGACATCCTATCTCAGATAAAGGGTCATGCAGTGCTTTCTTATGTCATAAGCAATCGAATTGTCCTTCCCTATAGTTGATTCTTCCACATTTGAGCAATAGGTTATCTACCAGTTTGAGTTTCAAGTTTTGTGTTTTTCCTGTGGCTTCCTAGGGACTTTACAGAGGAGTCAGAGTGCTGTTTCATAGATAGCCAATTTCCATTTAAAACAAAATGTAAGTAAATGTTTTGAAGTCAGTGAAAATACAGAGTTGAATATACAGTACGATTTCATACACATGAAAATGCACAAAAAAAGGCTAGAATAAAACAGGATGAAGAGTTTTCTCCTTGAATCTTTCAGATATTTTATAATGGATATGTATGATATAATAGAAAAAGTAAATACACTTTCATTTTGAATATATAGGCATTCCCTAAGGATTTCTTCTTGAAGCAAATGATTCTTAGTGGGGGTTGAGGGAAACTATAAATGTTGCTTGGGATTATTTGGGTAATTTATAGAATTTTCTTCCCAGTAGGATTTATTGGGGATAATGTTAAGCTTTGATTAAAGCGGTTACCTAAATGTAATTATAAGGTTTCTCATGTGTGATTATTGTGAAGATGTGAATTCTGATCAAATCCCTTATAATACTCATGGCACTTAAGAGGTTTCTCTGCGTGGACTCTTTGATGAATTCGAAGAGCTGAGCTATGACTGAAACCCTTGCCACACTTCGTGCATTGATAAGGCTTCTCTCCTGTGTGGACCCTCTGATGAATGTGAAGATTAGAGCTGTGACTAAATCCCTTTCCACAGTCATCACATTTATAGGGTTTCTCTCCTGTGTGGACTCTCTGATGAATGAGAAGATGTGAACGCTGACTGAATCCCTTACCACACTGTTCACATTTATAGGGTTTCTCTCCAGTATGTACTCTTTGATGAGTATGAAGCTTCGAACTCTTGCTGAAGCCCTTCCCACATTCACGACAAGTATAGGGTTTTTCCCCAGTATGGACCCTCTGATGAATACGAAGATCAGAGCTGTGACTAAAGTCCTTCCCACAGTCGTCACATTTATAAGGCTTCTCTCCTGTATGTACTCTTTGATGAATTTGGAGATTTGAGCGCTGGGTAAAGCCCTTACCACAGTCATCACATTTATAGGACTTCTCTCCCGTGTGGACTAACTGATGAATTCGAAGATTTGAGCTCTGACTGAAGCCCTTGCCACACTCATCACACTTATATGGTTTCTCTCCTGTGTGGACTCTCTGATGAACATGAAGTACTGAACTCCGACTAAAACTCTTACCACACTGATCACACTTAAAAGGCTTCTCTCCTATGTGAAGTCTCTGGTGAATGTGAAGTAATGAATTTCTACTGAGGTCCTTATTACACTCAAATTTATAGAGTTTCTCTTCTGTATGCACTCTTTGATGATTGTGAAGACTAGAGATCTGACTGAAGCTCTTACCACACACGTGGCATATATAAGAAACCTCCCCTGTGCAGACTCTCTGATGAAAGTGAACACCTAAGCTTTGACTGAAGTTACCATCAACTTCATCACATCCATACAGCTTCTTACCTATGTGAATTCTTGTATGTCTGTATAGGTCTGATCTCTGAGAGAAGCATGCTGTGCTAATAGAGCATTGATAGAACTTTTCTCCACGTTGATTTCTCTTGTGGAGAACACACTGTGAGTTCCAATAATAAATTTCTTTACATTTATTACATCCACAGTATTCCTCTTCCATAGAGTTTTTCAGTAGGTCATGTTGACATAGCTCCCCAGTGTACTCCGGAAGGGTTTCTACTGTTGGGACATAAGAATGTTGAACTATAAGCTTCTGTTCTTTTTCCAGAGAGAGATTTTTCCTAGATATGCCAAGAGGGCATCTGCTTCCTTGAAAACCGTGTGAATCATTCACATTGATTTCTCTAGCATACTGTCGAGGGGTATGTTTTGTTTCGAAGGACTGCCAAGGTATAAACTTTGTATATTTTAAGTTCCTGGGACTTTTACCTTCAAAAGTCATTTCATAGTTCCCATATCTTGGTACTTGGGTGGAGAGTATTAACCATTCTGGATGGTGGGAAAGATCTCGTTGCTTTAGGTCTTTGGAATCTGTTCCTTGGACAGTTTCCACATAGTTTCTATTCTCATATGTCTGAGCACTGGCATTCCTCCAGGCTTGCCAGCAGGGAAGATTTTCATGTTCTAAATATCTGAATCCTTCTTCTTGGGGTTTGTAGCTCTCTTTCCAGTTTCCTGGAATAAGAAGAATGAGCAGATAATCCACTGGTGAGATAAAGGTGGTTTTAAAAAATTTCCAAGTATCTCAAGTATCGACTTCCAGAATTATAGGAATATATGTGTGTGTGGGAGTGGGAAAGGATTATGACTTAGGCTGCTCCATATCTGGTCTGAAATTCATGTGTTTGTTCATTCATATATGTATTCATTCATTCACTTATTCAGTCATTCCACAGATATATCTTGAGCATCTACTACTTACCAAGTACTGTTAGAAATAAACAAGTAAGGCTGAATGCTTCATGGAAATCATCTTAAAAACTGAGATTTAATTAGGTTACTCTAGTTGGGGCATTATTATAAGAAATAAAATATTGTTTCTATTTTTCTGTTCTAGCAGAGTGTGACAGATTGTGTGAAAAAATGGCTGCATGAACTCTGTACCTTTGGGTGTTCCCCTTCCATGCTGACTTTAGCTTGGCTAACAGTTTGCTTTGTTTAATGGGACAATAGCAAAAGTGATACAAGCAGAGACTTGAAAGTGCTTGCATACTGAGGCTTGCCCTCTCTCTCACTAGAAAATCCTGTGACCACCACCAGGTAAACAAGCCTGAGCTAGCCTGCTTGAAGAGGGACATATGGTCAACACATTCCCATTATCCCCACTGATATCAACCAACTGCCAGACATGTAAGTCAGACAGTCCAGTCTCGTCTTAGACCATCGAGCCCCAGTCAGATCACTCTATGAGAGAAGATCCATCTAACCAATTAGAATCATGAAAAATAATGTTGAAGTCACTAAGTTTGGGGTAGTTTGTTATACAGCAAAAGCTAACTTGTATAAATAGTATGAAGAGAGAACAAATTTAGGACCACACAAAATTGATTACGTGTGGAGATCTGTATTTTAAGTGTAATCCAGAAAATAAATAAGAATAAAAATCACAAATACCTATTAATTACATTGCCTAGGTGTCTTGGGAGAGGTCTTGCTCTACCTTCTGTCATCCGATTTATGACCCATTTCTGAGGGTCGTATTTCTTCTATCTCAATACAATACCTAGATAAAGAACCAAAATACTCAACAAAACTGGTCCCAGAAGAAACTAATTCTATTACCTAAGAGCTGGGATAACTTTACCTACTGACATGACATTTGTGTAGTTCTCCCACATGACCTCTCTGTAGAGCTTTTTTTGAGAAGAATCTAGGAATTTCCACTCCTCCCAAGTAAAAATAACAGTCACATCTTCAAATGTTACTGCCATCTGGTCAAAGATCAGGTTTTCCAGGAAGAAGAGATCTAAGGGAGAAGATGGACAAAGAAACAGCCATTCAGCAGGTAACATAAGTGACAAATGAAATAAAAAAAGAAAGAACTTCAATAATGAAGAAAAACAAGAAAGGTTAAGAGGAGACATAATCACAGGGATGGCTAAATAATGTATCCAGTCACTGAAGCCCATCACAGTCATCAGAAACATTTATATAGCATCTGTCTGCTAACCACTGGGCTAAGGACTTCACATATATTTCAAGTAGTCCTCACAGCCACCCTCTCTTGTAGATACCATTATTATCCCAATTTTAAAAATTAGCAAGTAATGATTGAAAAAGATTAAGTCAATTGATCCCCCAACCCTTTTTATTCTGGAAGTGTTCATCCTCCTGCTCCAATCTGGGCTGGCTATTCTTTAGTGCTCCATTTTCAAGATCATGTACTTCTTCCCCTTTTGTGATTTACTCCATTAATTGGGAGGTATACACCCAAATGAGTTCAGTCAAGCTTATGTTAATTCCATGGCCACTGAAAAAAAGCAAAGTGAGAAACAGGCAAGGTTTTCTTCAGGACACACATTTGGTTTAAAGGAGAATCTCCAAGCATGGTTACACTGTATGCTTGAAGTCCTTATCATCACTCACAAGTGGCTGGGTATCAAATTCTAGAGTGAAAAGAATTTTTCTCAGAATTGCTTCACTGTTCATATGCCTTCACTGTTGTTTCTAAGACTTTTTTTTTTTTTTTTTAACTCTAATTCCTTTGCAAGCAACTTTTTCTTTGCTCTCTGGAAATATTTTAGGGTCCTCTTTTGACTGGCCCTCGGCCTCCAGTGGTATGGATGCATCCTCAGCTTCCCTGAAGTTCACAGGGCTTATCAAATCCTTCTTGTGCTTATTCCCCTGTGGAGCATTCCAGGATGTCACGTTTTTAGCCCTTTGCGGTTCTTATCACTGTTGCTCCTGTTGCTTTCCAAGTTTTGGGTTGTTTGTTGTTTTTTGTTTTACTTATTTATTTATATATTTATTTGTTGAGAGAATGAGTGTACACGTGGGGGTTGGTGGGGTTGCAGAGGAAGAAGGAGAGAAAATCCCAAGCAGACTCTGGGCTGAGTGTGGAGCCTGAGGTGAGGCTTGATCCCACCACCCCGAGATCACGACCTAGGCTGAAATCAAGAGCCAGACGCCCAACTGACTGAGGCACCCAGGTAACCTTTCCAAGTTTTTGTAGAAATTCCTCATTTGCTGATGGCTCTTTACTTCATCATTGCAGGTTCATACAGTTTTTAGTTTCTTACTATCATCATGAAGTTTTAGAAAGAAGAGATAAATATATGTATTCAAACTGCCTAAAAATACTTTTAGTGGAGAGAACAGCTCATAAATTGGTTATGTGACAAATTCTTTTAATTTCTTTGATGACATTCTCAATTCTAAAGTTCAATAAAAATGTTTAGTAAATACTATGAATAAAGAAAAAAGATACTTTTCATGGAGGAAAACTAGAATATCATAGCTATCAATCGGTATAATCATAGCAGTTAAATATTATCAAGAAGTTATTTGAAAAGGGCTGTTATTTCATTATCACAACTATCCTATAAGGTAGAATTATCAACACTAAAGGAATAAGGAAACCAACATTTAACAAGATTAAGTAACTTGTACAAGGTCATGCAGTTACAAAATAGTGGCGTACCTACTAAGTCGAAGTCAGAGGAGTCAAAAACAACTTGGTAAAGGGTTGTAAATAATTTCCATGTACGTCCTTATTGTGTTAACAAAAGGACAATGGGAAGATGTACTGAAATGTTCAAGGATTCAAAATACACCACCCAGGTACTGCTTTCCAAATAAACTACATGAAAATCCATGCCTAAACAATGAAGTACTAACCACAAATAAGAACTCAAGAATGAGGGCGCCTGGGTGGCTCAGTTGGTTAAGCGACTGCCTTCGGCTCAGGTCATGATCCTGGAGTCCTGGGATCGAGTCCCACATCGGGCTCCCGGCTCAGCAGGGAGTCTGCTTCTCCCTCTGACCCTCTTCCCTCTCGTGCTCTCTATCTCTCATTCTCTCTCTCAAATAAATAAATAAAATCTTAAAAAAAAAAAAACTCAAGAATGAGAAAATTCAATGCTATTTTTAAATGTTTATAAAATAAATGTTAAAAACTTAAAATATACGTCTATTTTAACACATACAAATGAAAATATAAATAAAATAAGAAAAGAAAAATGGGATGCTTAGAAGCCCAGACTGTAGGACTGAATACTGGAGTCAGAACAGAACAGAAATGAACTCACTGGTTCCTTATTTTGTAAGAAGTACAGAAAATTAAACTCAGCCTGTTATTGGCTTTATTTTTTTTTAAATATTTAAGAATTTCTTTAAAAAATTATACTAGAGGGACACCTGGGTGGCACAGTCAGTTAAGTGGCCAACTCTTGATTTCAGCTCGGGACCCCTGGGTCCTAGGATCAAGCCCACCTCAGGCTACTGCTCAGCAGGGAGTCTGCTTGAGGATTCTCTCTCCCCCTCTATCCCTCCCCTTGCTCATGCATTCTCTCTCTCTCTCTAAAATAAATGAATAAATCTTAAAAATATATACTAGAGATTGGGTCTAGTTGCTCTTACTGAAAAGAAATTCATAAAATTTTTAAATAATTCTGAAGTAATATAAGTAAAAACTGAAGGCCTACCCTCCACAAATAACTTGGAGACACTGGAAAGCTTCACTAGGGCTTAGTGAAGGATAGTTTTTACTCAGTCCTTTCTGACTTTTTTTCAGGCATACCCACAAATATACATACCCCACTGACATTTTTTTCTTAACAAAGACATAACAACCCTGGTTTGCATTTTTCACATAATATATAATGTACAACTTCACATTTCAGTACATATAGGTCTATCTTATTTGTGGTGGTTTTAAAATATGTCCACAATTTATTGATTCCCTTCCCTTCAAGAGGTGTAGCCAGTTCCCCACCCTTTGAGCGTGGGCTAGACTGAAGGACTCACTTCTGATGAATATTATATAAAAAAACAGAAGGGAAGAAGTAATGGTGTGCAGCTTTCAAGACTAGTTCTTAAGGTACTGCAGCTTCCTCCCTGCCCTTTTTCTTAGCTCACTCACTCTTGGAGAAGCTGCCTTCCATGTGGGGAGAACACTTAGGAGTCCTGTGAAGAGGCCATGTGGCAAGGAACTGAGGCCTCTGTCCTCAGTGAGAAATAAGGCATCCTGCCAACAGCCACATGAGTGAAAACCATCTTAGCAGAGGATCCTCTGGCCCTAGTGAAGCTTTCCAGTGTCTGCATTCCTGCTGACAGCTTGACTGCAGCCTCATGGGAGACCCTGAGCCAGAACCACACAGCTATTGCTGCTCCCAGCTTCCTGACCCTTAGAAATTGAGTGACATAATAAATGTGTGTTATTTTAAACTGCTAAATGTAATTTGCTATGCAATAAGTATTATTGTTCTAGCAAACATTCTATTAGCGGTTAATTACCATTACAACCAAATTGTTTTAGAAAATAGAAAGTGAAAATTGCTAGCTCATCATGTGACTAGTGTAATCTTGACTCCAAGACCAGATAAAGACAATACAAAAAAGTTAGATTAGAGTCCCATTTGTAAATTTTATAAATCTATAAAAATCCTAAATATTAGGTAATTGAATTCAGAAATATATTAAAAATATGCATCATGATCAAGCATGGTTTATTATAGGAAGGAAGGACAGTTCATATGAGAAAATCTATCAACATAATTTACTATATTAATAGACTACAGAAGAAAACCATAATTAACTGATGAAGAGAAACCATGTGATAAAGTTTATAATGCAACACCTTTATATGGTCTTTAAAAACTTTTAGCAAAGTAGGAATTAAAAACCCTCTCAATTGGTAAAGGTTACATATTAGGAACCTATATCAAACATTAAGCTGAATGGACAAACTTTGTATTCCTTTTATTATGGTAAACAAGGTACGAGTGACTACCATCACCATTGCTTTCAACACAGTACCAAAGATCTGACAAATACTGTAAGAAAATGAAACAACAGGCATAAAGATTAGAAGTAAAAACAAAAAATGTAACTATTTGCATATATTGTGGCAATCTACCTAGAAAAACAGATAAACCATAAACTTATCAGAGCTCAGCAAAATTACCAGATACAATAAAGCATAACTGTATCAGCAATCAACTGCTAGAAAAGAGGACACCATTCACAAAAAGCAAAACAAAAAAACAAAAACACTAAGCCAAGAATATAAAGAACTCTCTGAAGATAACATTTAAATTAGAATAAGCAGAAAGAAGACCTAAATAAAAGGAGATGCATCCTTCCATGTTCTTGAATGGGTTGAATTAAATTCAATATACCCCCAAATTCCAACTGGATTTTTTTGAGGAATGCAATATACTTTTCCCCCTAAAATTTACAGGGAAAGAAAAAAAGGGTATACTATAGAGACTTAAGTAAACCAAGCAGGAAGACTTGCCTTACCAAATAGTGACATACTGCCAAACTACAACAGTAAAATCAGAACTGACAAATAGACCAGTAGAACAGCATGGAAGATTCAGACGGTGCTTGTTTATATATGACACATTAATAATAAAGATGGCATTAAAAATAAAAGGAAAGAATGGATTGTTTACTACATGGTGGTGTGAAAACTGAGTAACTGAAAAAAAATAAAAATGGATTCCAACTTAGTATCATATACAATGTGGACACTAGATGGATTAAACACTTAAAGTGGGGACACCTGGGTGGCTGCCTTCGGCTCAGGTCATGATCCCAGGAGCCTGGGATCGAGCCCCATGTCGGGCTCCTTCCTCAGTGGGGAGCCCGCTTCTCCCTCTCCCTCTGCTGCTTCCCCTGCTTGTGCTCTCTGTCTCCCAAATAAATATTTTTTTTTAAAGGGAAAGCTATAGAGTGAGCAAAAGAAAATGGTGGAGTTGAAAAACATTTATCATTCTGAAATGAATCCAAGAGCCAGTTCTTTAGAAGAAAAATATTAATAAAATAGATAAATTACCAGCTAGCTAACCAAAGGGGGAGAAAGAAGTGAGCATAAATAGAAAAAAAGTTAGAATTGACATTGGGGAAATGGCAACAGATAAAAATTTAACTGAATGTTAGATGGGCACTTTCCACAGCTCTTTAAAAATAAATCTTAATAGGAAATATATTTTTTCCTAGAAAACCAATATGTCATAAAGAGAAAATACCTGAACAGGTCAGTTTTATGAAAGAAATTGCTCAAATTATCAAAGAACTATGACCTTCAAAAATAACCAACCCAAAAGTTTTCTTACATAAATTCTTTCAAATTTTCAAGGAACAAATTTGGAGTTATTAAATTGTTCCAAACATATAGAAAAACTAGCAAAAATTTTAAAACATTCAGGAAAACACTGAGATAATAACAGTCAGAAAACTATAGATCTATACTATATTATTAATGAATATTGATGTAAACTTCAAGAATAAATAAAGGAAAACATAAGGCTAATAAAATCCAGCAACACCTATTATTTATAACATACTGCCACAGAACTAATTACTCCAAAATGTGGTGGCTTCACACAATAATATTATCTTTCATAATTTCCCTGGGTCAGAAATCCAGAATGGCCTGGCTGGGCAGTTCTAGCTCAGATCCCTTATGAGATTGTTGAGTAGTGGCCTGATTGGGCTGGAGGATTCACTTTCAGAGTGGCTCACACACATGGCTGGCAGGCTGGTTGTGACTGTTGATGGAAGGTCTGTTTCTTTGTACTTGGTTATGTGGCCTGGGCTACCTCTCAACATGGAGGCAAGCAAAAGCTGCATCCTTTCTATGACTTAGCTCTCGAAGTCACATAGCATCACTTCCACTGTACTCTACTGGTTGAGGTGATCACAAGCCCTAGCCAGATTTGAGAAGCGGGGACACAGATCCTACTTTTTGGTGGGAAGAGTAAGTCACATTGTAAAACAAGCATGAAGAGTCAGGTATGTTATAGGTGTGGCCACCTTTGGAAAATGCAAATGCAATCTGCTATAATACCAAAGCATGTTATAGCATGATGGAGTGGTGGTTTATTCCAAACGGTAAAGAAAGATCCAAAGGAAGAAATCTATTAACTCTGTCATAATAATGTCAAATAAGAAAAGTCATATATTGGGGGAGACGAACCATGAGAGACGATGGACTCTGAAAAACAAACTGAGGGTTCTAGAGGGGAGGAGAGTGGGGGGATGGGTTAGTCTGGTGATGGGTATTCAAGGGGGCATGTTCTGCATGGAGCACTGGGTGTTATGCACAAACAATGAATCATGGAACACTTCATCAAAAACTAATGATGTAATATATGGTGATTAATATAACAATAAAAAAAGAAAAAGAAAAAAAAAAGTCATATATTTTAATCAGTGCCAAAAAGGTCCTTCTTAAAATGCAACATGGGTCCTTCATTTAAAACTACAAACAAAGCAAGTTAGCAAAACAAAAATGAAGACATGCAAATATATCTCATATCCAAAAGTAAAACATTAAAAGCATTCCCATTAACACTGGAAACAACCTTTAAAGATACTGCAGATTCATTATTTTTAAACCACTAATGAAAGCACTTGACAATACAAGCAGACAATTATGAAGGATATAGTTGTATGTAGGAAACCCAAGAAAATCAACTGAAAATCATTAGTAATTATAAGGAAAGTCAATGTCCCAGAAATTTTAATACTAGGTTTGTACCCTAGAGAAACTTACACATACATACCAGAAGATATGTACAACATTTTCAGTATAACTGCTGTAATAGCAAAAAACTAGAAGCAATACAAAAGGCCCAACAACAGTAGGATGGATAAGTAAGTTGTCATTTTGTGAAACAGTACACAGCAGTGAAAAAAGCTATAGCTACGTAAATCAACAAGGATGCACTGTAAAAATTAACATTATACTAAAGAAACAAATCACAGAAGAATATAGACAGTGATTCCATTTAAGGAATAAACACAACATTTAAGATAGCAGTTGCCTCTTTAGGAAAAGGAAGGAATGAAATTGTGGGGTCAGTAGGGGGACTTTTAAAAATATTGATAGTCTACATGTCTATATAAAACATTTTAGTATATTCTTTTGTATGCATGTAATGCATCACAATACAAGTTCAAATTAGTTAACCATGTAAAATACAATTATATAATTTAGAAAGTTCAGACATAATCATTAAAAGGTATTTTAACCGACTGAGCCACCCAAGCGCCGCTTTTAAAAGGTGTTTTTAAAATGACATTTATGGGGGCGCCTGGGTGGCTCAGTCGGAGTTAAATGGCTGCCTTTGGCTCAGGTCATGATCTCAGGATCCTGGGATAGAGCCCTGCATCAGGATCCCTGCTCAGCGGGATCCTGCTTTTCTCTCTGCCCCTACCCATTGCTTGCTCTCTCTCTCTCAAATAAATAAAAATAAATTTTTTTAAAATGACATTTACAATAGCAATTAAAAAATATAAATCCCAGGGCGCCTGGGTGGTTCAGATTTGTTGAACGTCTGCCTTCAGCTCAGGTCATGATCTCCAGGTCCTGGGATGGAGCCCAGAACCATGTTGGGCTCCCAGCTCAGCGGGGAGTCTGTTTCTCCCTCTCCCTCTGCCTCTCCCCCTCCTTGTACTCTGTCTGTCTCTCTCTCAAATAAATATAAAAATTCCTACAAGCTTAACAAAATACTTAGAACCTAGATAAATGTAGCTTTTGAATTTAGAAAACACTCTTCAATCTTAGGTAGGAGAAATAAACATAATTTTGTTATCACTAAACTTATCTACATTTTCAGTGATACAATAGGTTTGGGGGAGGGTCTGAGAAACTGATTTTCAAGTACTTTTGTGAGGAAAAGGAAAAGGAAAAGTGTTAAAAAGAAATAATGAGAGGAGACTAACCCCATGGTATATTAAAACTCTGTAGCTCTAATTATAACACCATGAGGTTGACACAGGAATAGAGAAGATCAATAGAAATCTGGAAATGGACCTAAATATAGCAGTAAATTCTAAACATGGTAAAGGTAATATCAAATTTGTGTGGATAAGATGGCTTATATAATTAATGATGCTGGATCATCTGACTAGCCTTTAGCAAAAAAAAAAAAAAAAAAAGGCTAGATTCCCTGCCTCAATTCTTATGTCTTAGTGACTAGAGAGAGTTGTATCAGATATGCATTATATTTTAAACAATAGCTAACATAATAGTAACCATTGTTAGTGATTCTGTTTGTCAGGCTGTGCTGGTTTTTACATGTTTACATCTTAACCCTAGTAAGTTCTATTTCCCCACTTGAGAGCTGAGAAACTGGTTAAGTAATGCAATCTATTTCACATAACTCAGAAGTGGTAGAGGCATGAAACAATCTTAGATAATGGGTCCAGAGCCTGTATCTTGACCAATAATCAATACTAAAAAAAATACTGAAAAGTTAATATATTCAATATCTAAAACTTATTATAAGAAACTTTTACTTCTTTTCTAAAATGAGGCATCTTCCTTTTCTTTATCCCTAAATGTGGAAAAAGAAAGGCTAAATTCCTCTGTTTTGCCCATTAAGCATACTACATATAAAGGAACAAAATTAAATACACTTGGATAGCAGTATAAGAACTGAGAGATGGGTCCATGAAACAGGACAACCCCTAAAGTGGTCTGTGTGTACATTTGTATATGTGTATGTTTATGTAAAAAATTTAGTAATTTGGCATATAAAAAGGTAGCACCACAATCAATGGAAAAAGTAAATGTTACTAGAAAAAAATAAGTGGGAGGAAAAATGTTTAAGTTCTGTCATTTCTCACACCAAAATAAATACCTGACAGGTTTCAGAGTTAACTTTTAAATACCTGAAACTATAAAAAACAGTTGAGAAAAACAAAAGTAATTATGTATTGTATTTGGGGGTGAAGAAGAGCTCTCAAAGCATAATACTATATAAATAAAAAGAAATAAGATTTCACTTTATACAAATGTGAAACTCCTATAAACAAAGAAGTCCTTAAAAGCAAAAGGCAAACAATTGGAGAAATAGAGCCTTTAACAAATGGTTTATATCTTTTACATACAAAGAATATCTTTTATCAAATACAAACAGAAAATTTAGTAGGAAAAAAAGTAATGCATGTCAAGAGGCATACATTACGTATGTCAAAGAAGGAATGCAAATGACCAGTAAATGTATGTAAAAAATGGTCAACCTTACTAAAGATTAAAGGGATGCAATTCAAAGCAAAATCTTAATACTCAAAGCTGGTAAAGGTTCAGAAAGATAATATCTTTCCTCAAATGGTTATAAAAGTTAATTCATGCATGGGTGCCTGGGTGGCTCAGTCGTTAAGCGTCTGCCTTTGGCTCAGGTCATGATCCCAGGGTCCTGGGATCGAGCCCCGCATTGGGCTCCCTGCTCCGCGGGAGACCTGCTTCTCCCTCTACCACTCCCCCTGCTTGTGTTCCCTCTCTTGCTGTGTCTCTCTCTGTCAAATAAATAAATAAAATCTTTAAAAAAAAAAAAGTTAATTCATGTATTTCTAAAAAAATAACTTAAGTTTTTCAAAAGTCTAAAACATGTTTTTATTCCTTTACTGTTATCCTGTTTCTCAGAGCATATCTTGAGGTTATAAAGAGATACACTAAATAAATTATGTATAAAAATATTTAATAGAAAAATTTTATGACAGCAAAATATTGAGAATTACTTACGTTTTTCCCCCAAAATGATTTAAATAAAGTACATATGGCTGGAAGGGAACATATATACCTAGAATAAAGCCCATATATCTGGGATGGAATGATACATACTTGGAATGTAATATTATATAGTCACTAAAACTCAGGCTACCAAAAAATATTTAGAAAAAATGTTAATTATATTTATATATAATATATATTTAACAATGAAAAAATTATATATATAACAGCTATCCATACATCCAACAAATATTCAATGAGGGCTTACTACATGCTAGGCATAGTTTTTTTTTTTTTTTAAGATTTTATTTATTTGACAGAGAGAGCACAAGCAGAGGGAGAGAGAGGGAGAAGCAGGCTCCCCGCTGAGCAAGGAGCCTGATGCGGGACTCAATCCCAGGACTCTGGGATCATGACCCGGGCCGAAGGCAGCCGCTTAACCAACTGAGCCACCCAGGCGTCCCTAGGCATAGTTCTATGTACTGGAAATATTCTCTGCCCTCATGGAACATATTTATCATGTTAAATTTTTTTATATATACTAATCTCTCTACATACATGTATGTTAGATTACCTTTGTGTCTACAGTTATATGTATGTGTACATATATGTATATATATGTATAAATGTCTGTACAGATTATGTATGTATATCAAATATTAGATAAAAGACTGTAAATAAATAGATCCAAATATCAGTAATGGCTGCCTCTGAAGTGCAGAGGACTGAGTGGTGCACAATAATAAGTAACCAATTAAACATGAATAGCCTTCCACAATGTGGCCTCACCTCACGTATGCATACTTAAACACTCTCCAGTTACTAGCTCAGTTTTCTTATTCTCCCCTCAATTTCTGCCTGAGACTAAATGATTATCTTCCTGTCTAGAATAATATCTTCCTGTTCATGATGATTTTTCAAACCTGAGCTTCTGTTTCTGTCTTTTAAGTGCCACTCATTCTGACACTGTTTAATGTATAACTTGAGACATTATTATTAACCTCATATGGCTTATCTCCCCCATGTTAAGAAAAGACCATTCTTACATATTTCCTTACCTCAGAGCATCAAGAATATTATACAACAGACCTGGATGATGGCTGAATAAATGAGTAAATGTTGGAAAAAGACACTGGATGGGAGGCAGAGAAATGCTACATAGGAGGCTTGGAAGCTTCTCAGTCAAGTGAGGAACATTTTCTATTCTATCTGGTCCATCCATCCCCATTGCCGCTGCTTCTTACTCCCACCACCTGTGGAGAATTCAGGGGCATTTATATAAATGAGAAAAGACAATCCTACTCACCTGGGATCAGTCTATGAGGAAAAGAGTGAGCATTCCTTCCTCGTTTATGCTTCTCTTTTGGGCAAGGGTGGAGTTTTGAGGAGTCTGAGCTGAGGGAGAAGAAAGGAGGAATGAAAGATTGAGCATGCCTTGCAATTCCCAAACTCACTACGATCCCCATGCACTAACTGGGTGTGACCCCCCCCCAAACCTCTTAGAGGCCAGAAAGAACCCAAGAACATTTCTGTTCCATTTCAAGGGCCAGATAGGAGAGTTGTGAGAACTGGCACCCAGGACTTTATTTCTGAACCTTTAAAAACTTCAAAGGTACCATTCTAGTTTGGGCATGAAAACAGAATTTGATCTCACAGTCCCTCCAGGGATGCAGATGCTCTCTATGTAATTTAACCTGAGTCTCAAAGCTTTCTTAGTTAATTATTAACAAGAATAATAAACTAGAAATACGACACTTAGTTTTTTTCTAAAAGTATTTTTCTTGTTCAATCAATAAAGTAGAAAGAGAATTCCATTGCTCTCCTGTACTTATTACAACAGAAATACTGGATTTATTATCAGAGTACCTAGAATCTTAAAGGATGCCAGATCTAGCGTTCCCAGGACCTGATCAGTCTCAGGTCTATCACTAACTACTTGTAGAACTTTGAAAATGACCAAACTTCTAGACCTCCTAGGGCCTCACTTTCCTCACCTGTAAAATGGGGACATGAGCCTTTGCTACCCTGGTCCTGCCTTGGTGATCACAAGTCCCTGGGGAAAATGATAAACAGTTAAGAGCCCTCTTTCCCTAGCGAGGCGGGGTGGGGGGGGGGGGGGGCCGATTCATGGCCATTTCAAGAGCAGCACAGGTTTGGGCTCCCCCAGTGCGCCACGGGCTGCCCGAGTGTTTTTGGATTCAGACACCCAAACGGTTCTCAAGGAGTGGGATCTGCCCGCGTCAAGGCCACGGATCCGCGCGGCCTCCGTTCCACGTCCAGACCCCCCGATCCGAGCTCCACCCGAACACTTTCCAACCCCGAGCACCCCGGCTCCAGGGTCTAAGCTGCCTCTGTCCTCCTCTCCCCTTCCCCATATTCGGTTTTAACTTGAGGAGGGCGGCTGTGAAGGACCCACCTACACTGGTGTCTTCGGGATTTCTAAGCCGGAGCCAATTCTCGGCCCCTCACCCTCCCTTTTCTGCCACTCTTTCTTCAGCCACAGCTCTCCCCGCCCTTGTCCGCTTCTGGCTCGGTGCTCCCGAGAGTCCGCGTCACTTATGGAGCCTCTGAGGGGGACGGGACCGGCCAAAATAGTCGGTCTACACAAACAATGGCCGCAGCCCCGCTGGACCGAAATGGAAGCCCGAGGCCTCGGAGTAGACACTCGGAGCGTTTCCATGGAGACGGGAGGGGCGGGGCGGGAAAGGAGCGCTTGAGAACGTGGCTCCTGATTGGCCAGAAGGTTCGGGGCGCAGTCCGGCTCTCAGCCACCGGCGTTCGTGGGCAGAAGACCTGTGCTCTCTGCGCTCTGAACAGAGGCTGGGGTCCAGTCTCCCCCAATGCTAAAGAAATAGGACTGTTCTGGGAGCTTTTAGGGCCCCTGAGAAGGGGGCGGGGCTGGGGATTCTGAGCCATGAGTGGCTGACCTCGAAGAATTCTGGGACTCTCAGAACCCGCAAGTGGGGAACCCCCCAATAGGAATCTGGGGAAACCAACTGCTGTCACTTCGCCTTTGGGAGCGCGGGTTGGTTGCACCTGCTGTCCCGCGCCCTCGGCGGAATAGACACCCAACTAGCTCTGGCCCTAGCAATGTCCCTAAACTCGAGGTTGGAGTCGCGCAGCCGCGAAGAGGACCTTTCAAATTACAGGTTGCTGTTGCCGGGGACCCGCTTGGCTCCTGCTGACACGGTGGCGGGGTCGCGCTTTCCTCCTCCCTCTTTTCTTGCCAAGTCCTGGACTTTTCTGGAGACTCCAGGCAGAGAGGAGAAAGACAAGGTGGGACCGAGGCGGAGCCATGGGAAAGAGCCCCAGAAAGAGATCCGACTACTTGCTCTTTTATTATCTTGTTCAATGTTCCCTTAGGAAAAGTTTTCATTTCCTTAAAGCACTTCTCCTCAAACTTAGGCTGGATCAGTAGTATTAAACTATTAGGTAAGGAATGCTTTTTAGGGTAGTCTTTAAAAACAAGGGACTCCTTGGATTCTATTATGACAATACCACCCACTCATGATGTGATCTTGGCTAAATGACAATCTTTTTGTGTCATCTTTAAAATAGGCGCAATAGGGGCGCCTGGGTGGCTCAGTCGTTAAGCGTCTGCCTTCGGTCATGATCCTGGGGTCCTGGGATCGAGCCCCAAATTGGGCTCCCTTTTCAGCAGGAAGCCTGCTTCTCCCTCTCCCTCTCCCACTCCCCCTGCTTGTGTTCCTTCTCTCGCTGTGTCTCTCTCTGTCAAATAAATAAAATAAAAAATCTTTTTAAAAGGCAAATAGCCTTTCTTTTTTTTTTTTTCTTTAAGATTTTATTTATTTGCGAGAGAGAGAATGAGAGACAGAGAGCATGAGAGGGGGGAGGGTCAGAGGGAGAAGCAGACTCCCCGCTGAGCAGGGAACCCGATGTGGGACTCGATCCCGGGACTCCAGGATCATGACCTGAGCCGAAGGCAGTCGCTTAACCAACTGAGCCACCCAGGCGCCCAAATAAAAAATCTTTTTAAAAATAGGCACAATAATAGTAACTATTTTACAGACTTGTTAGAATTAACTGAGTTTATGTCCTCAAAATGCTTAAACTGGTCCCTGGCACATAGGAAGTTATATATGTTAACTATGTTTGCAGTTTAGCAGAAGTAGGTGGTCCAGGGCCTACCCCTCTGGCCTCCACCAGGAAATGAACACTGAATTTCTAGGACTCCCAAGATCATTTGAAAATCATTGTGTGGACCCTTCCCTGGCTTACACATTCAGAGTCTATATGGCAGTGTTTAAAGGCTGGGGTTTTGCTGTCTAACAGAACTGACTTTAAAACCCCTTGTGTTACCCATTAAGTGATTTGGGGCAAGTTATTTAATCTTCTGCTCCCAGTTTTCTCATCTGTAAGATGAAGATTTTAATATGGTTAAATAGTTCTAGTTAAGATCCTGAATGCACACATTTTACAGAGATCATGAGCAGGAGGGGCAGAGGGAGAGAGAATCTCAAGCAGACTCTGCACTGAGTGCAGAGCCTGATGTGGGGCTTGAGGTGGGCCTGTACATGGGGCTCGATCTTACAACCCTGAGATCATGACCTGAGCCAAGCCAAGAGTCAGACACTTAACCCACTGTACCACCCAGATGCCCCTATAGTCTCATTTTTTAAATGTGCTTTGAGACTAAACTATTGTGTATCAGAGGATCTCAGAGGTGTGACTGGGTCTCCTGGATTTTGAGCTTTTTTGAACTTATTTTGAGAGGGAAGTGAAACCAGAGTTTTGTTTCAAACAACTGGAATCCTTAAGACCTTTCATTCCAGACACATGTCTTCTCCATTGGGCTTTTTCATATATAAGAAAGTGAATGGGTCTCCCATCTCATAAGGTCATTCACAGAGAAGAGCAAGCTCTCTACTAAAGTTAGATGTGGATCATGAAGGAGATTTGTGATGAGCGCTTCTATTCCCTATTCTGATGTCTGCTTCTCCTAAACCAGAGAACTGGGACTTATGGAGAGAAACGTGAGTTCAGAGCACTGGTTTAGAAACCTGATGTTGGATCTCTCTCCATCCCCTTCTTTATGGGCTAGATAAGAATGTGGAGAACAACATCAGAGACTAGGTGTGCAGACTTGAAAGTGGGGTTTCTTGAAAAGAGCCTAGACCTTAGGTCTGTGGACCCCTTAGGAGATCTGTATAAATTTACTGGGGTTCTTTGAAGAAGGCCCAGAAGAAGCTGAAGCTGACTGTCTCCTGTGCTGAGTCTGAGAGATTTTAAGTAGACTAGGAAGCAAGAGGGTTTGGGGGTGCCTGAGTGGCTCAGTGGGTCAAGCAACTGCCTTTGGCTCAGGTCATGATCCTGGAGTCCTGGGATGGAGTCCTGCATCTGTCTCCCTGCTCAGCGGGGAGTGTGCTTCTCCCTCTGACCCAACCCCATCTCATGCTCTCATTCTCTCTCGAATAAATACATAAAATCTTTAAAAAAAAAAAAAAAGGAAAGAAAGCAAGAGGGTTTTATCCAGGTGCCTCAGTAAGAAAATGGCAGGATTCATGCTTCTTACTCAACAGCCAGCTGCAGTAAAGGCTTCCTTGCCTCTTTGTCTTCCCCTATCTATGGGACTATTACCACTTAAAATAATCCATTAACCAGACTTAAACCTCAATGAAATGACAAAACAAAACAAATATGCAATACACATATATGTATGTGTGTGTATATATATATACATACTTTTTTAAAATAGAAATTTAAATTTAAAAATATGTAAATCTCTATCTACCTATATCTTCCTAATTCATCAATTTAGCAAGTGAATTGAAATGGTCACTTTTGAGACCCAAGAAGTAGCCTAGATAACTTAAAGAAATACCCCAAAGCATAGAGGAAAAGAAAGAGATAGGAATCATAAAGAAAAAAAAAAAAGATAATAGGTTTAAAGGATAGATCTCTGAGACCTAATACGCAGACACAGAAGTTCCAGAAGGAAAAAAGGAGTGGATAGAAGTGAAAAAATAAATAACAAAATAATGGAAAAATTTTCTGGGCTGAAAAAAATTTTAAAGGCTTGAGTCTCTAGATCTAAAGAACTCACTATGTTCCAGTCTGGATTAATTAGTAAAGATTTACACTGGGCATATACAGATGTCATTCCTACATGCTAAGAAAAAAAAAAAGAAAACTCATAAGCTTTCAGGCAGAAAAGGCAAGTTATCTAAAAAGAAAAATAACATTAGACTTCTCATTTGTAATGTTGGAAACTAGAAAACAGAGGCTATTAACTGGTAAAATAAAGAGGCTGCAATCCATCAGCCAAAATATACTCACCTGTCCTCATGAAATAAATATTTCAGGATTTGCAAGAATTCAGAGTCTGTATCATCCAGGTCTCTTCCATCTGAAGAAACAGTTCAAGAAAGGACTCTAAACAAATAACAAATAAACTAAAGATGGAGATAAGTCAGAAAAATTATGGGAAAGGAAACAGAAATCCATGATGTAAAATAATGAACCCAAAGTAACATAAAGAATGCAATAAATTTTCAGTCCACGTGCTAAAGGTGAATGGACTGAATTTTCTTATATAAAGGCAGAGACACACTGGGTCAAGCAAACAAAATCCAGACATATGCTGTTCACCAGAAACACCTGTGAGGCTGGTCGATAAGCTGCCAAGCAAACAACAAACAGAAATTGCAGAAAACTAATTGAAAGGTCAGACTCAGAGATGGATTTTATACATTGAAAAAAGGCACAATTTATGAGGAAGTATAATAGTATCCAGCCTGCTAAATACATAGGGCAAAAACTTATAAATCTGAGAACTTGTTAAATACAGTCCTGTGGGAAAATTCAATACATTTGTGTCAAGGTTACATCTAGGGGACAAAAGATAAAGTCCTACAGAAATTGAATAGTATAAAAATCTTGATTTAAGAGTTATACAGAAACTTATATCCCTAGAAGAGAGAACATATTTTTGTGTCCATAGGAAATTAACAAAAATGAATTAAGAGCTTTGCCATCCTCATTCACATATGATGAATGTGCTCTTAATTGCCTTTATTATTTTCCCACCTTCTTAGTTTAGTTTTATGAAGAATAGTGTCTCTCTTTCCAGCTGCAAGGGCATGAAGAGACATCTTAAAATTTTTCTCTAAGATGCCTTCTTGCTAGTACTTGTAAATTAGTAGACTTGCATTTTCCATTTTATTATTGAGCGTTTTAAGACAAAGAAGGCCTGAAAAATTATATTTTAACAAAATAGGGAAACAACAAAACCGAATTTTCTTTAACGATAACGCAATAAAGGGCAAGCAATGCTCTTCCTCAGAGGTTGCTCTCTATGGTAGGGCAAAAAAGATGGCACTAAGATGTATAATACTTAAGCGTTTTTGCAAAATTAAATATGCCAGGTATATGTAAATTAAATGAAAAGGGGGGAAAAGTCTAATTCACTTTATTAAGGCACAGTTTGGGACCCTCAGTTTCTAAAACTGTTACTCTGTCTCCTCAATTTATTTTTCATGGAATGACTATGTTCTATTTCATGGTTTTATAAGCATGTTAGAAACGGCTTTGGAACCCAAACCTATAACACTCATACTTCCTCTTAAGATGTATGTACTTGTGAACTTCGGATGTTTTATTCCCAGCTAGAAAGGGCCTAGAAGACTGCCAGGCCCGAAGTAGGTGCTCAGTAATTATATGGTTTACTGGATGGATGAGTAAAGGGATGCAGCTTATTGGGAGTCAGCCTGTTGAGAAAGGTCCTCCGCAGCCACAGTCCAACTCCCAGACCCCCGCTTTCGCGCGTGTTCTCGGTCATCCGGAAAGCAAGAAGGCTGGGCACCCACAGGTGTGCTGAGCGCAGAGCGCTGAGTGCAGGGCAAGCCTGAGGACCCGACGCCCCCCCCCCGCCCCCGCCAATAGGAAGGGCGGCTCCCGGGCCGGCCCCGAGGGTCCCTCGGCGCACGCTTCTGGCGCTGCTCTCTGAGCATTCCCTCTGCCCACAGCGGAGAGAGCTTGGGAAAGGCCAAAGAGTGAGTTCCCGTTTCGCGTCAAGCAGCAGGTACTTGTTGAAGCGTTTCTTTCACCTTTTCCCTTCCTTCTTTGGTTTGTGGATTTCAGCGCTGGGATTTAACTTTCGCCCCCGACGCCCTCTGTGACCCAAGGTATGGAATGACCCTCCTCTTCTCTGGGGGTGTTTTGCTCGCTCTAAAATAGGTTAGGTCCGGTGAAGGTCTTCCCAGCGCCCACAGTCGTCTGGAAGGCAGGGAACGGAATGGAGACCCCGACCAGAGGTCCAAGAGAAGAAGCTGTCAGGAGTCTGGGTGGAGAACGCGGCGGGCATGCTGGGGCTGGCGGTCACGTGCGCACGTGGGTAAAGAGACCACTTCGGGTGGGGACCTAGTGTGGCCTTTAACCCCTGTGCAGTACCTGCTTCTGAATTGTCCTGAGGGCAGGTGGTATGATTATCCTCACTTTCGCCATACTTTCTCAATTCGGGCACGCTTCTCACCTCCCTACCCGGGCAACAGGCGTGTAGCCTTCAATCTGAGAATATTCCCTCCACCTGGGCTGCGCTGTTGTTCCTCCACTGTGCGCCTTCTCTCAGCCCCTCTTCCTACCGAAGACGAAACAAACAACCAAAAACTTTATGGACCCTGTGCTCCACGCTACCAGTTTCTCTCTTCCTAACTAGCAAAGTTCGAGAAAGAATAGCACATGCTTGCTTCCTTCACTTCTACCCACAATAGTGGGGCTTTAAATAACTCCCACCCCTGTCCCTCAGCAGTGACCTAAAACTGCCCCCCTTAAAGTGGTTGCCAGTGAGCTCCCACCTGCCAAATTCAGGCACAGTCAACAGGCTTTCCAAGAGTGCAGCTATTAACATTTATGCTAACTATCTGCTCCATTCCATTCTCATCGCCATATTTTATTGTTTTTTACAGCTAAATATTTTTGCAATTGTGAAGTGATATCATCTGGTTTGTATTAGTTTTGATCTCTCCTTCAGCTCTAACATTTTCTGAAATACTTGTTAGCCATTTACCTCTTTCCCCCCTGTATGAATATAGGCTATTAGCAATAGTTTGCTTTTAGTGCTTTTCTAATCTATTTGTATTATATCTTTCTGGTAATGTGATCCTTTTTAAAACTATATTTTAGTGTGAACTATAATTCATATAGAAGAAAGAATTAAACATAAATGTGCGGCTTAGTGAGGGATTTCCAAGTAATCATTCCCGTAAACCAATAAAAGTCAAGGAAAAGAATGTTGCCAGTGCCCACGCACCCCAAGGGCATCTCCCTGATCATGAGCACCTCCCTCCCTGCAGAGGTGGTGTTAAATCAACTTGTGTAAGTAGTTACCTCCTTACCCATAGCCCATTTAAAAAGTATGGCTTTATCACCTATACATACATCCATAAACAGTATAATTTAGCTTTCTTTTTTTCAGTTTTGATCTTTTTATAAAGTTTATTAAGTAATCTCTACACCCAACGTGGGGCTCAAACTCGAGATCAGGAGTTGCATGCTCTTCCAACTGAGCTAGCCAGGTGCCTCTAATTTTGATCTTTTTATAAATGGAATTATATGGTACATAATCTTTTTGGGTTTGGCTTCTTTCACTAATATTTGTGAGCTTCATCCTAGCAGGTAGCTGCATATCGTATATTTTCATTGCTGTATAGGATTATATTGTATGAATTTGCCACAATTTACCTACTGGTTCTACTATAGGTGGGCCCTTGGGTCTTTTCTAGTACTTGGGAATTACAAACAATGCTGCTGTGGCTATTCTTATATGTCTCTCAGTATTGTGCACACACATTTCTGTTCGGTGTATTCTGAAGACTGTAATTGTAAGGGATGTGTAACTCCAATTTAAAAATACTATTTTAGGGGCGCCTGGGTGGCTCACTCGTTAAGCATCTGCCTTTGGCTCAGGTCATGATCCCAGTGTCCTGGGATCGAGCCCCACATCGGGCTCCCTGCTCGGCGGGAAGCCCGCTTCTCCCTCTCCCACTCCCCCTGCTTGTGTTCCCTCGCTGTGTCGCTCTCTGTCACATAAATTAAAAGTTTTTAAAAAATAAAAATACTATTTTATTTTAAAATATTTTCAGATTTGCAGAAAGAGTTTTTATATACTCCTTACCCAATTTCTTCTATTTTAACATCTTGTGTTACTATGGTAGATTTGAAACCACTAAGGCAATTAAGACTATCAACTAAGTCACGCTTATTTCACATTACACTAGTGTTTCCTAGTTCTTTTTCTTTTTCTGTTCTTGGATCTTTTCCAGCATACTTATTACATTTGGTCATCTTGTCGTCTCTGGTCTGTGACAATTTCTCAGTCCTCCCACCCCCTCCTGCCTTTTTATTTTTTAAGATTTTATTCAAGTTAACATAGTTTTATGTTTTTATTTAGTAGTATTAGTTTCAGGGGGAGCATTTAGTGATTCATCAGTTGCATATAACACCCAGTGCTCATTACATCACTGCTCTCCTTAATGCCCATCACCAAGTTACCCCATCCTCCCACTTCCCCCTCCAGCAACCCTCAGTTTGTTCCCTATAGTTGAGTCTCTTATAGTTTGCCTCCCTCTCTGTATTTCTTATTTTATTTTTCATTCTCTCCCTGTGTTCATCTGTTTTGTTTCTTAAGTTCCACATGAGTGAAGTCATATGGTATTTGTCTTTCTCCAAATGACTGACTTCACTTAGCATAATACCCTCTGGTTCCTCCAGTTCCATCCACATCCTTGCAAATGGCAAGATTTCATTCTTTTTGATGGCTGAGGAATATTCCATTGTATATATACACCACATCTTCTTTATCCATTTATCCATCAGTGGACATCTGAGCTCTTTGCATATTTTGGCTGTTGTGAACATTGCTTCTATAAACATTGGGGGTCATGTACCCCTTTGAATCACTATTTTTGTATCCTTTGGATAAATACCTAGTAATGCAATTGCTGGGTCATAGGGTGGTTCTATTTTTAATTTTTTAAGTAACCTTCATACTGTTTTCCAGAGGGGCTGCACCAGTTTGCATTCCCACCAACAGTGTAGGAGGGTTCCCCTTTCTCTGCATCCTCACCAACATCTGTTGTTTCCTGAGTTAATTTTAGCCATCCTGACAGGTGTGTGGTTGTATCTCATTGTAGTTTTGATTTGTATTTCCCTGATGATGAGTGATGTTGAGCATTTTTTTGTGTGTTGGACATTTTTTAAAAATTTTTTAGAGGGTGTGCACACATGTGAGTGAGCAGGGGGAGGGGCAGAGGGAGAGGGAAAGGAAGAGAGAATCTGAAGCAGGCTCTCTGCTGAGGGTAGAGCCCAATGGGGTGCTCAATCTTAGGACCCTGAGATTATGACCTGAGCCAAAATTGAGAGTCGGATGCTTAACTGATGGAGCCACCCAGCCACCCCTCTGTTAGCCCTTTGTATGTCTTATTTGGAGAAATGTGTGTTCATGTCTTCTGCCCATTTCTTGACTGGATTTTTTTGGTTTTTCTGGGTGCTGAGTTTGATAAATTTTTTTTAGATTTATTTTGAGAGAATGAGAGAGAAAGAGTACATGAGAGGGGGGAGGGTCAGAGGGAGCCCAATGCGGGACTCGATCCTGGAACTCCAGATCATGACCTGAGCCGAAGGCAGTCACTTAACCAACTGAGCCACCCAGGTGCCCAAATTTGATAAGTTCTTTATAGATTTTGGATACGAGCCCTTTATCTGATATGTCATCTGCAAATATCTTCTCCCATTCTGTCAGTTGTCTTTTAGTTTTGTTATTTCCTTTGCTGTGCAGAAGCTTTTTATCTTGATGAAGTCCCGATAGTTCATTTTTTGCCTTTGGAAACATGTCTAGCCAGAAGTTGCCATGGCTAAGGTCATAGAGGTTGCCGCCTGTGTTCTCTTCTAGGATTTTGACAGATTCTTGTCTCACGTTTAGGTCTTTCATCCATTTTGAGTTTATTTTTGTGTATAGTGTAAGTGGTCCAATTTCATTCTTCATGTGACTGTCCAATTTCCCCGACACCATTTGTTGAAGAGACTGTCTTTTCTCCATTGATATTCTCTCCTGCTTTGTTGAAGATTAGTTGACCATAGAGTTGAGGGTCCATTTCTGGGTTCTCTGTTCTGTTCCATTGATCTATGTGTTGTTGTGCCAGTACCATACTGTCTTGATGATTACAGCTTTGTAATAGAGCTTGAAGTCTGGAATTGTGATACCTCCAGCTTTGGTTTTCTTTTTCAACATTACTTTGGCTATTCAGGGTCCTTTCTGATTCCATACAAATTTTAGGATTGTTTGTTCCAGCTCTGTGAAAAATGCTGGTGATATTTTGATAGGGATTGCACTGAATATGTAGATTGCTTTGGGTAGTATAGATATTTTAACAATATTTGTTCTTCCAATTCATGAGCATGGAATGCTTTTGCATTTCTTTGTGTCTTCCTCAATTTCTTCCGTAAGTGTTATATAGTTTTCAGAGTACAGATCCTATACCTCTTTGGTTAGGTTGATTCCTAGGTATCTTATGGTTTTTGGTGCAAATGTAAATGGGATTGATTCCTTGATTTCTCTTCTGCCTCTTGCCTTTTTTTTTTTTTTTTTTTTTTTAGATGACCCTGACAATTTTGAGAAGTACCGGTCAGGTATTTTGTAGCACGTCATTTTGAGTTTGTCTTGATGTTTTCCTCATGTATGGACTGGGATTTAGGGTTTGGAGGAGTAATAGGACAGTGGTGACATATTCTCATCACGTAGTTATCAATGGTACATACTATTAACAATGACCTATGACTGATAAGCTTGATCGCCAGGCTGAGACCATGTTTATCAGGTTTCCCCACTTAGCAAATTGCTAAGCACAGTCCACACTCAAGTGTAGGAGTGGAATAGGGTTAAGATTTACTTCCTGGAGGAGGGAATATCTATGTAACATATTTGGAATTCTTCCGTAAGAGAGATTGGTCCTTTTCCCCCCATTTATTCATTCAATCATTTATATCTGTATGTATTCGTGGATATTTGCTTTCTGCTTTGGGTTATAAAATAGTATGTTATTTTGGCCAGTGGGAGCTCTTTCCAGTTGGGCTATGTCTTTTTGACCTACCGCATCCTTTTTCCTTTCTGGTACTATAAGCTCTAGGCTCATCTTGTATATTCCTAGTCGTAGAATCTGCAGTTTCTCCAAGAAGGCCTGATTCCTCTTATTGGAGAACAGTATTAGAACCAAGATCTAATGTAAACAGTTCTGAAGTGGTTTTTACTGGTTTATTCTCCAACTATATTTGCCAAATTTCCTTTAAAATTTTTTGCAATTTTTTTTATTATGGACAAGAGGCTTTAATTTCAACATAGTTAACTGTATCTCCTAATAGTCATCCAGATTCTCAATCATTTCCCTTATTGTGCCCAAGCTGGTAAGTCCCTCCTCTCCTAAGTTGTAATGAATATTCTCTGCTACTTTCCCCCCTCTGATATGAAGTATTATTAATGGCTTACTGATTTGCTCTGAGCTTTATTCTGTAAGGATACTAATTTTTTCTGAATGGTTTACCAGTGTCCTAATAATCTGCACTGAAATGCTTCCCTTTTCAATTACAGTATTCCTTCTGTTATACATAAAATCTTATCAGATTGTCTTTTCCTGAGTTATCTACTTTGCTGCTTGCTTCGATTTGTTTGTTATGGTAGCATCATAGAGAAGGACTGATTGAGTTACATATTCAGCAATAGAGGGTAAGGCTTTGGAAGTGGTTTCAACCTGGGGCAGTTTGCTGCCCTGAGGACATCTAGCAATGTCTGAAGATACTTTGTCACAACTGTGGGAGACTGAAAAATCTAATGGTATCTAGTGGGTAGAGGCCAGCACTGCTGCTAAACATCATATAGTGCATCTAAGTGTCCCTCAAATAAAGAATTATCTGGCCAACAATGTTAGTAGTAAGGTTGAGAAACCGCTATAGGAGATTCCATCAGAGCAACCAAGAAAGAAAATCAGGCAAGAGTGTAGGAAAAGGGTGAGAATACCCTGTTTTCTAGATAAAATGTCACTTCCCCCAAACTTTCTCATCTCTACCCTCTCTAGAAAAGAATCCCTCCTTCGTGTTCTAGAATACTACTAGAGCTCAGAAAAATTGCCATTACATATTTAGAGGTCCTCCTCTTCCCAAAGCCCAGTATTCAGCACAGGGTCCAGTATCACAGAACATGGTCACACAGATGGCATTTAACCCCAAATTCCCTGTGCCTAGAAAAATAAAGTGAAATTAAAAAGCAGTGTTACCTAGTAGAAAGAGAATGAGCTTTGTAGTTTGATTGGCTACTTGTCAACCCTGTAACCTAGGCAAGTTTCAGGACTATTTTTAAGACTAAAGAAAATTTTCATAAAGAACCTATACACTGTACATCCTCAACAAATGTCATTATTAACATGCACTGAATGAATATTTTGAACAAATGTGCTTTAATTATAAGGGGCAAACATTTACACCAATAAATTTGCAAATTGAAATAAATCCTCTTAGACCATTGATTCCCATTTTAGTTCAGAATATGTTGGGATTTATGATATGCCTTGACATAAGAAGAGCAATCCCAGAGTTTTCCTCTTCCCAAAAATATAAACAAAGGAAGACCACAGAACAAAAATAACAGTTCCTTTAAGAACAGCATAAAACCTTTGGGAAGGAGGCCAGAGTATATGGTACTTTCTATCAGAATAGTAGACCTCATGTAGTAGTAGAAACCCAATAGGATTCAGAACCATACAGATCTTGGCTCACAGAGACACCTGAAAAGACAAGAGGAAAATGAAGAAAGTGTGGTATTATGAAAGCCAAGGGGAAAGAGAGCATCAAGCAGTAAGGCATTGTTAAAACAGCAATTATTATATGTATGGCACCCTGTAAGTTAGGTGCATGCATTAACTTCTAATCTTTGCAGAGGTGGGGACTGTTTTTTTTTTCTTATAGATATGACTGTTGAATCCAAAAATAAATACCTATTGGGTTTTGCAACAGGGTGGTAATTGGTATAAGTTATCTCAGTGGAATTCTGGTTGCAAAAGTGAGATTGCAATGGATTGTGGAGGAATAATAGGTTACGTATAGAAGACTCTGAAGAAGTTTGAGCATGAAGATGAAGCAGATGTGGAGTAAAGGGAACATTTATGTAAGACTAGAGTTGGACATGTTTATATATGTCATTGAGACCACTGAGTGGTCAGGGAGAAGCCTTTTGGTCCTGGAGAAATTCCTCCTTTGTTCCTTTGAAGTTTCCTCAAATTTATTCCTTTTTGCTTCTTCTTAAAAAATTACTGTGGAACCTGTTTTGGTCACATCCTAATCTAGAATCTGGAATATTTCTTCAGTGCAGTTAAAAAAAAAAAAAAAAAAAGACCCTAAAATAGCTGATTGCTCCCTAATTACTGTAGGATAAAGTCCTGATTTACTATGTAATTTTGAGATAATTCACTTTCTGCTTAAGAAGTAAAATCCCCCTTCTGTACATTTTTATTTCCCTCATCCTTCTTTTACAGGCCCATTAGCAAGATTAGGGGTCAGTATTTTGGAGGACGGAAGGATCTCAGTTTTGTCTGTATTACTAGCTCTGTCTCTCTAACCAGTTACTCAAGAGGAGATGAGGCACTTGACACAGTTTAAGTGATTAACTGGAGGTACCTGGGTTGAATAAGAAACCGAATAAGGCTCTTAGGTGGCTGATAAATAAGAGGAAAACAGGCCTCAATAGAAGAGGATTTGATTGTATTTGAAGAACTGTCACAGTGGGGGAGGGCAAGAAATTGCTCCTTTACCTGGAAGGAATTAGGAGAGAATGGGTTATAGGAGCCTGCGGGTTAGGTGTGGAGTAGTCCTTGCTGATAAAGTCTGGAGTGAGCAACAGAATGAAATGTTGGAGTGGAACATGGTCATGGGAGCTGAGGTCCTTGATGTGGGAGAATGTGGTTTGGGGTGAGCTTTAACATGGAACACTTTCAGAATATGTGCAGTGTTGGGGAGTGGGTGTAAAAGGAGCTCGTGAGCTGGAAATGCAGACCCTCACCGGCTATGTATGGATTTGTGACCAGAGATGACAGGACAAAAAGAGCTAGATGGTGGCATATTCCAGTTGTTTGTTCTTCAAGAGTAATTATGTGTTGGTGGGGGGCAATAACAATGTTTTATGGGCTGAGATACATGTTGGGTGTTGGTCAGGGAGTGAAGGCATGAGGAGAATTGCCAGTACTTAGGAGCCTGGTCTGTGCCAGGTGATAGATGAACTCTACCTCATTTAATCCGTACTGCAGTTCTCTGAGGGTGATTCTAATCTTCTCACTTCAGGAGAGTAAACTGAGTCTCAGAGAGATGAATTGCCTTTACTTCTTACAGCTCATAAGTTGTGGGACTGGGAGGGACTTTGGGAAGGTGGAAGAAACCTACAGTGGTCTGTATTAAAGGAATGTTTTTATAACCCCAAATGTAGTACAGGGGACACTAAATACTGAGCCTAACACTGGGGCTTCACGTGTTTGTTTGTGGAATTAATCTGTATTTTATAGGCATTTTGTTTTCTAATCCTTTCCATCAGTCCTGTTTGTTCATATTCTTTATTTTTTTTTTTTTTGGAGGAACCTGTTCTTTATTATTATTATTATTTTTTTAGTTTAGCTCTTTTTTTTTTTAAGATTTTATTTATTTGACAGAGAACACAAGCAGGGAGAGCAGGAGAGGGAGAAGTAGGCTCCCCGCTGAGCAGGGAGCCCGATGTGGGGCTCGATCCCAGGAATGACCTGAGCCGAAGGCAGACGCTTAACGACTGAGCCACCCAGGAGCCCTAGCTCTTCTTTTCCCCGCCCCCCGCCCCCGCCCCCTCTCTCCTCCCCCCTCAGAGAGAGAGAGAGAGCGCGCAGTGGGGAGGGGCAGAGGGAGAGGAAGAGAGTCTTAGCAGACCCTGCACTGAACTCAGAGCCCTACACTGGGCTCCGTCTCACGACTCTGAGATCACCACCTGAGCAGAAACCAAGAGTCGGACACTCAACAGACTGTACCACGCAGGTGCCCCTATCCATGTTCTTCGGATTGTTTTTCTCCCACTGAAGCCTGAATACTGATCCATGAGCAAGATGACAGATGGGTCGTCATCTTCCTTCTTTCCTGACTTTGGGCTGCTGTTGTATTTGGAAGAGCTAAACAAAGAGGAATTGAATAAATTCACGTTACTTTTAAAGAATGAGACTGTGGAGCCCAGGGACTGCCAGATACTCTGGGCTGAGGTAAAGAAGGCCGATCGAGAAAATCTGGCTAATTTGATGAAAAAATATTATCCTGGGGAGCAAGCCTGAGTTGTGGCTCTCAAAATCTTTGGCAAAATGAGCCTGAAGGATCTGTGTGAGAGAGCAACAGCAGAGATCAACTGTGAGGGATGCTGGGGACCTATCTGGGGCTGGGGGAAGGGTGGGTTTCCTGAGGCCCATCGGCATGATTCTCTGAAAGGAACTTGGGGATTAAACCATTGTTGGATCATTTGAGAAACCCTGAAGAGGCAGGAGGGTTTTGAGTACTCAGCCTGGCTCCTTAATTGGGGGTAATTCAGCCATCTTGTACCAGTTAGGATGATTAAAGGAATTGAATGATAAGAATTGTCCCATCTAGTGTTCCTTTGCCTGAACTGCAAATAGTCATAGGTTGCATTAAATTTTAAATGACTTAAAATAGGATTTAAAATCTTTGCTCAAGTATGAGGAATGGGCAAAATATTAAGGGGCATAAGCCAAGCTGATATTTTTGGTCATTCCTAAGTAGGAAATATTAAACATCAAAAATTTCTTTCTTGTGTTCTTTACAAGGCTTTACAGCTACAAAGTTGTATTCGTTATTTCCCAGGAGCCTCACCATATTCCTGTGAGGTCAGTGTAGACAAGGACACAGGTTTAGACTAAGGCACCTGCCCTCAAGTTACAGGTTGGAGGGTCTGGGCAAGAGGTCCCTGCTTCAGTGCTGTTGATACCACATCACTTCTCCCTTAGCTAAGCTGGTGGAGTCTGAGGCTCTGTTGACTCCAGTTTTCTTAAGCCCAAATCTCATAGAATTGGACTGCTGAGGACAATCCTGGCCCCTGTTCTAGCTATCACTAAAGCTCCCCTTGTCTTTGGTGAATCTCCCAATCCTGTTGGAACCTGTCACAGGGACAGCCCAGACCACGGGGCCAGAGGATGCCAGGACACAAGAGGAGCAAGATGATCAGGAGGCAGTGGAGGGTGAGTAGATGTGTTTTGTTTTCAGCTTTGGGAGGAGCTTGAGGGTTTGAAATGTAATAGGGGTTTATGCCCCAGGGGACAGTTGTTGATGATTATTCAAAAAGAGTCAACAAAACTGGCTGTCTGGCCAAGGTCAGAATCAGGGCCATGTAAATTCAGGGCCTCAGTGAGAGGAGTGTTTGGAAATGCCCAGCCGGAAGTTCACAGTCTGATGAAGAAGGGTATATTCATGTCTCATTTTACAGATTAAAGAGTCCCTGAGTTTGGAAAGGACTGTTGGGTTTATCACAACCACTTTCTTCCTTTAGAAATGATCCTGTAATTGAGGTCCAGGAGTGGTGACCAACTGGTCCATATAGAATGTAATTTCTAGAACCAGGTCTTCTTAGTCTTACTTCAATACCATTTCCATTCCCCCTAATTTGTTTCATATTCTATATAGTTGAATTCTAGTTTGTATAAATAGAATTACAGTAGAAAGAAAACTGGACCAGGTGAGAAATCATTCTTAACCCAGCTATGCTATTTTCTGACGGGCCACATTATTTCATTCAAGAAGTAATTGAGACCTAGTTTATTCCAAGCACTAATAAATAAAAATTGCTTATTGTGTTAGATGATCTTGAAGATAACTTTCTGCTTTGGCCTTAATTTCTGATTTGGTATAAGGAAGTTTATTCTTATGGTATTTATTACTGGCCATACATTTAGGAAATCAGGATTCCACCTCATAGAAGTTAACTGTTAGAAGATGGAAGATAGATAAAAATATAATGAAGGAAGTAAAAATCATCCTCCTAACCCCCATTTTCTTTTGAGTACTGCACTGTACGAGATAGCGTACCGCAGAGAGCATCTGCCTTGCAGTACGTAACTTCTGGACAAGATCTAAGCATCAGCTAGTGCGACACGAATTATGTTAGATGTTTGTACTGAATGCCCTGGTAGAACAAAGAAAAGAATTACTTTAAAAAATATAGTTTGTGAGATATGCTGTGAAAAATATACCATGTTTTGAGAAATATGAGAGAGGACTCTTCTAGCATTGGGGTTCACAGAGGGTTTCTCTGAGACAGTGACATTTAAGCTCTAAAGAAGGAATCAGACTCAACTAGGGTGAAACTGTTTTCATTCTGCTTGGACCTTGGGAATATTTTTTGAATTTTAATTCCAGGACAGTTAACACACAGTATTATATTAGTTTCAGATGCACAATAGAGTGATTCCACAATTCTGCACAGTACTCCGTGCTCCTCCCGACAAGGGTCCTCTTGATCCCCTTCGCTTATTCCACCCCTCCCCGCCACCCTGTAGCCATCCTCTAGAGTTAACAGTCTGTTTCTTGGTTTGTCTCTTCTTTTTCTTTGTCCATTTATTTTGTTTCTTAAATTCCACATATGAGTGAAATCATGTGGTATTTGTCTTTGACTTATTTCACTTAACATTATATTCTCCAGATCCATCCATCTTGTTGCAAATGTCAGAATTTCTTTTTATGGCTGAGTAATATTCCATTGTATACATACACCACTTATCCATTCATCTATCAATAAACATTTGGGCGGCTTCCTTGTCTGGCAATTGCAAGTAATGCTGCAATAAAACATAGGGGTGCATATATCTTTTTGAATTAGTGTTTTCATATTCTTTGGGTAAATACCCAGTAGTGGAATTACTGGATCATATGGTAATTGTTTTTAATTTTTGAAGGAACCTGCATACTGTTTTCCAGTGTCTGCACCAGTTTGCATTCCCACCAACAGTGCACAAGGGTTTCTTTTTCTCCACATCCTCACCAACACCTGTTGTTTCTTGTGTGTTAATTTTAGCTATTCTGACTGGTGTGAGGTGATAACTCAATATGGTTTTGATTTGCATTTGCCTGATGATGAGTGATGTTGAGTATCTTTTCTTGTGCCTGTTAGCCATCTGTATGTCTTCTTTGGAGAAATGTCTGTTCCAGTCTTCTGCCCATTTTTAACTGGATTATTTGTTGTTGTTTTTTTTTTGATGTTGAGTTGTGGAAGTTCTTTTTAATGTGAAGTAATCCCTATACCCAACATGGGGCTTGAACTTACAGCCAACCGTCAGTCACATGCTCCATCGACTGAGCCAGCCATGTGCCCTGAGTTGTAGAAATTCTTTATATAGTTTGGGTACTAACCCTTTATCATATATATCCTTTGCAAATATCTTCTCCCATTCAGTAGGTTGTATTTTGGTTTTGTTGATTTGCTTCCCTTGCTGTGCAGAAGATTTTATTTTCCTGTGGTCCCAGTACTTTATTTTTGCCTTTTGTTTCCCTTGCCTGAGAAGACATATCTAGAAAAGGGAATACTTTTTTTTTAATATTCTTCAGGCTCTGCTTCAATGTTCATTTCTATTAATGTTTTACTATAAAGTGGATTATTTTGATCTGTGGATTCAGATATATCTTCAGGTCCTCCCTGGCTGTCACTGTTAATTGTGTTCTTTTTTCATCTGAGTGATGACTCTGTTCTCCATATAGTCCTCTTTTTTTTCTCTGTAGAGGAAAAATACAAAGAAAACATATTTCTTTTTTTGTTTCATTTAAATTCAAGTTAACATACAGTGTATTATTAGTTTCAGGAAGAGAAATTAGTGATTTATCAGTTGCATATAACACCCAGTGCTCAGGGCGCCTGGGTGGCTCAGTCGTTGAGCATCTGCCTTCGGCTCAGGTCATGATCCCAGGGTCCTGGGATCGAGCCCCGCATCGGGCTCTCTGCTCAGCGGGGAGCCTACTTCTCCCTCTCCCACTCCCCCTGCTTGTGTTCCCTCTCTTGCTGTCTCTCTCTGTGAAATAAATAAAATCTTAAAAAAAAAAAAAAACACCCAGTGCTCATTACATCAAGTGCCCTCCTTAATGTCCTTCACCCAGTTAACCCATCCCTCGCACCCCCCTCCCCTCCAGCAACCTCAGTTTGTTTCCTAGAGTCCAGCATCTCTTATAGTTTGTCTCCCTCTTGATTTTCATCTTTTTATTTTTCCTTCCCTTCCCCATGTTCATCTGTTTTGTTTTTAAATTTCACATATGAGTGAAATCATATGGTATTTGTCTTAAGAGAACATATTTCTAGTGTGAATCTAATTTTTACTTTCCGCCCCAAATTCATCCTTCTGCACGACCAGTTTTGTTTTTTCAGTTTCTTATGCGGGTTTTAAATCTACAGGAACCTTTGTTTGTTTTACTTACATTCTTTTCTAAACCAGCTGCACTTTGATTTGAGCCGAGCTGAGTGTTCTTAACACTGCATTTCATAGAATTTGCTTTGATCATGTGTATCTTTGTTTTCTTTTTCTTTTTTTTTATGCTGTATTCTGACTTAGGTGATGGAACGGAATACAGAATCCAAATAAAGGAAAAATTCTGTATCATGTGGGATAAGAAATGTTTGTTGGGAGAACCTGAAGATTTCCATCCTGGAGTTGCTCAGGAAGATCGATAACTGTTGGAACATCTGTTCCACGTGGATATGAAAACCTGTGAGCAGCCACAGACAGTCGTGCTCCAGGGGGCTGCTGGAGTTGGGAAAACAACCTTTGTGAGAAAAGCAATAGTAGATTGGGCCCAGGGCAGTCTCTATCAGCAGAAGTTTAGCTATGTTTTTTATTTCAGTGCAAGAGAAATCAACCAGTTGAGAGAACGAAGCTTTGTTCAAATGATATCCAAGGACTGGCCCAGCCCGGAAGGCTCCATTGAAAGGATAATGTCCCAGCTGAGTAGTCTTTTTATTATTGATAGTTTTGATGAACTGAACTTCGCCTTTGAGGAACCTGAGTTTGTGCTATGCAAAGACGACCCAGGTGCACCCAGTGTCCTTCCTTATGAGTAGTCTGCTGAGGAAAGTGATGCTCCCTGAGTCATCTTTATGGGTGACAAAGAGACCTACAGCTTGTAAGAAACTAAAGCCTTTGTTGAAGAACCAGCGTTCTGTAGAGCTGCTGGGTATGTCCAAGGTTGCAAGAAAGGAGTATATTTACCAGTTTTTTGAAGACAAGAAGAGGGCCTTGCAGGTATTCAATTCACTAAGAAGCATGAGATGCTTTTCAGCATATGCAAAGTCCCCCAGGTGTGCTGGGCCATCTGCACCTGTCTGGAGTAGCAGATGGAGATGGGTAGTGATGTCTCATTAACCTGCAAAACAGCCACAGCTCTGTTCACCTGCTATATCTCTAGCCTCTTCCCACCAGTAGATGGAAACTGTGCTAGTCCATCCAAGCAAACCCAACTGAGGAGCCTGTGCCACTTGGCTGCCAAAGGAGTGTGGACTGTGATATCTGTGTTCTACGGGGAAGATTTCAGAGAGCATGAGTTAACTAAATCGGATGTGTCGATTTTCCTGGACATGAATATTCTTCAAAAGGACACAGAGTATGAAAATTGCTATGTGTTCACCCACCTGCATGTTCAGGAGTTTCTTGCAGCTATGTTCTGTATGTTGAAAGACAATTGGGGGACCAGGGACAATTCCCTTCAGTCTTTTGAAGATTTGAAGCTATTGCTTGAAAGCAACAGTGATCAAGATCCCCATTTGATGCAGATGAAATGCTTTTTGTTTGGCCTTTTGAATGACGATCTAGTAAAACAACTGGAAACAACTTTGAACTGTAAAATGTCACTGGAGATAAAAAGGAAGATCCTTCAGTGGCTCGAGATACTGGGGAACAGCAAACATTTTCCAGCACCGCTAGAATTTCTGGAGTTGTTCCTCTATCTGTATGAGACTCAAGATGAAGCCTTTATAAGCCAGGCAATGAGATCTTTCCAAAAGATTGTCATTGATGTTTGTGGAAAAGTCCATTTACTTGTGTCTTCAATCTGCCTTAAGCCCTGCCAATGTTTATGGACCATTAAACTGTCTGTAACTGTGTTATTTGAGAAGATGTTAAACTCAAGTCCCCCAGCTGAACTTTGGTAAGTGGGGAAGTGCCCTGTCAGGGGAGTGAGGAAAGGAAGTTTTATCAGTGGGAGGGGAGGGGAATTGTTTAGCAGAGGTCCCAGAGCTAGGATTACCCTTCAGAGTTGTCCCACCTTGAGGCAAGGAAGCCAAACACTAAAATCCCTCATTGACCAGTCATGGCTACTGGTGAGGAAAGGACAGAAACTTGCCTGAAGTGACTGTCTTGGCCTGAGGGCAATCCCAAGAAAGGGGCATGGCTGAGAGCAATCACCTGGCAACACTCTTAACAGCTAGAAATAACCTTTAGTCCTCAGGGAGGGATGTGACCTAGCACAAAGTTGGATCCACTATGGTACGTATATTTAACTTTTAAAAAGAATGCATTCTGGAAGGACTAGGGACCAGGAATTTCTTGCTGAAGCTATTTGACACAGGGCATCTGTCTGGGCTACGTCCCTCACCTTCCCCATTGCCTAGACATAGGTCAGCCTTTGCTTCGTACTTCATGAAAGGTCTCAGCCCTTTAACACCTAACAGGAGAGTCTGATTTGGGTAAGAAATAGTAGGAGCTGAATGAATATTTTGAAAGAATAAATGAATCTAAATAATCTAAAATAAGTGAAGTGTTTGATGCCTATTTTACCCTCTCCCATGAGTTGCCTTTTCTGACTCTATCCATCTACGTCTAAGGGAAGAATTGAACTATGGGATTACCTCTGGATTTAACTGAAATTGAGGGCTTACTATGCGGTATATAGTTATATAGTATATGGGATATTTAACCAGTTATCCAATTTGAAGCTGGTCAAAAGCATATCTCAATTTATTTTTGAGAATACCAAACTGCGATTCAGAGAAGTTCACCTAGAAAGTAAGTGTACCATTATTGATTCAAGCACACATCAGATAATAGCTAGCATCTGTTTGACACATGCCCAGCAGTCTTCTGAGGCCCACCTCAAGTCATCTCAACAATCCCAGGAAGATGCTGTTATTTCCATTTTACTAGTAAAAACCCTGAGGTACCAAGAAGACATCAACTTGACTGAGGTCACACATCTGATTGTCAAGTCCTTGGTTTTCCAGCTTGACCCACGCTGCCTCCTTGCCATTACGTACAGTTGCAGAACCACGTCTCTTATAAGGACCTACATTTTTATTTCTCTTCTGCTGTGGGAGTAGAACTGTAGGCTGGGATGCTGTGACCTTTACTGTCCTTGGGGTGTTGTAAATCTCCTTTAGTCTGTTTTCTCAATTCTGACTTAGTGGTTCTGTTAAGACCTGTGATTGAACCCAGGGCATTAGAATGTATTTTATGCCTAATAATATTAGGAAGGCATTCTGGCCATTATACAGCTAGTCCTCATGCTACCTTCCCCTCACCTGTGTTCTAGTGTTACCTAATATTAAGAGTTGGCATTGTTGCTAAAGTAAGTCTGAGAACCCAGTGCTTTAAGAGGCACATTATAGGTCGGTCAGTGTCTTCTATAACATAACAACATTGTAAATTTAACAGTATGTCTGTCTTATTCACCATTAAAACCTATGGCATTTCTACATAGTAAGCACTTAAATGTTTGATTTATTGCCTAGTTTTGTCAAATTTAAGACCTCAGTTGATGTAGAGACCAGCACTCTGCAATGTTATTCAATCCAAGATAAGGTATGGGGGAATCAATATTTATTGAGTAGTGACTGAGATCAGGATATGCTACCCCAAAATATGTCACTTTTCCATAAGTATTTTGAGCTGAAGGCATAGGAGTTCCTGAAACCCCTTACCTGCCTAGAAGCAGAACCTCCAAAAAGAACTATCTTCAATCCCCTCCCTGGAAGCAATTTCTCTACCTTCTTCTTGGAGACAGAAGTTGGCCCCATACCCAGGCAGACACTGTCACAAACACTTTTTCCACAAGTGCCTTTTATCCCCCTGCCTTTTTCCTGCTGAATTAGTTATATAAACCCCAAAGTCTGTCTATCCCTTTAAATTACTCCTCACTAATTTCACCCACAATGCACATGCTAATACAATTTGTATGCTTTTCTCTTGTTAATCTGTCTTTTGTCAGTCCAATTTACAGGGCCCCCCTAGAAGCTAGGAGGGCACAAGGAAAAAGATACTTTTTCCCTCTCCTACAGCAGCTGTTTGTATAAGGCAACATGCTAGACTTTTATATATTTTAATATGAATAAGGGCAGCTACCAATTGTAAGCACTTATAATGGAAAACATTTGCCAACCATTTTCTGTGGATTGTCCTAATCTTCACAGTAATCCTAAGAAATAGATACTATTGTCTTCATTGTTTAAGAAGCAGCGGAGGCTCACATACTAGCACTGCTAGAATCACCCGTGTTAGTGAATGGCAGAGTTGGGACTCAAGACTCTTTTGTTATAAGAGCTTATGCTTATAATCATAAATCATCTGTTTTATTCCTTATTAACCTTTGTTTATAATGAGCTTATTGAAAATATGCCTAATAGTTAAATTATACAACATTTACAGATTTACAGAGTGCTTTTGTGTATGCACTACACTTGACTATTAGATCCTCACAATCCTGTGAAGGGAGATGGAATTCCCATTTCATAGATGAAGAAAGCTCAGAGTTCATAGAACTGATGTGACTTACCTAAAGTCAGGTAGCTAGTAAACTGGAGAACTGCAGCTCGTACCCATGGTTCTTAATCTCCACCCCGGTGCCTGGATCTCTGCCCACTATGCCTATGCTTACAATTTGTGGTCTTAGATTATTTTTCTTCTTGATACACGCTCTTTGGCTATTTGAAGACCTCTGTCGTCCTTCCTAAGTCTCGTCCTCCAAAATGAAGTCTCTCTAGGCTAACTTTGTGTGTTGTGTTGAAGGGGTGAGGGAGTTATTGGGCAAACAAAGCCTCCTGGAGTGCCAAGAGGAAGACTGTTGGGTGGACTGTGCCCACACAAGACCTGCACTGATGCACTCGCCATTTCTAGAATAACTTACTTCCACCCAGGGGCACCTGGGTGGCTCAGTCAGTTAAGCGGCTGCCTTCGGCTCAGGTCATAATCCCAGGGCCCTGGGATAGAGTCCCGTGTTGGGTTCCTTGCTCAGCGAGGAGCCTGCTTCTCCCTCTGCTTGCCGCTTCCCCTGCTTGTGCTCTCTATGTCAACTAAATAAAATCTTAAAAACAAAAAACAAAACAACTTCTACCCAATACCATCTTCTGAGACTTGCCCGGGCTGAAATAGATACATAGATCTTGTGTTTTTCTTGATTATTTAGGCGAAGGGATGGTGGTCACATTACTCATTACTGGCAAGATCTCTGTTCTGTGCTTTATACAAATGAGCACTTGAGAGAACTGGACCTGTGTCATAGCAACCCCGATGAATTAGCCATGAAGACTTTTTATCAAGAACTGAGGCACCCAAACTGTAAACTACAAAAACTCTTGTAAGTTTGGCATGAGAAAATTTCATGGAGTATTTCAACTTCTTTCTTTGTCCCACCTCCCACTACACTTATTAGGCAAATCCAAGGATAAACACTTAAAATCCACTGTGTAAAATATTCTAAGAACACCCACAGTAGAAACCTCAGGGGATGTGGGGGCATAACTAGCTTGTTCTGGGAAAGATTGCTTGGAGTGTAGAAGCTGTTGACATGGTTTTTGAGGCTTGCTAAGGAATTTTCTAGATGAACAACACAGAGCTAAGGCATTCTAGGCAACTCAACAGAGCACTTGCAAAGCTAAGTTCTGGAGCATACTATTTAATTTTTCTATTGAGTAATTTACATTTAATAAAATGCACAGTTATGTCTAGTTAAGTTTTGATGATTACATATACCTATGTAACCAATACTCAAAATAAGATAGAAAACACATCACCTCTGGAAGTTTCCTTCTACCCTCTTCTATTCACTTTTCTTATCCTATGCAGTCTCCGTAGCAACCACTTTCTAACCTTTTATCACTATAGGTTAGCTTGTGCTGTTCCTGTAAATGATTGAGATTGTTTCATATGGTCAGTATGTACTTGCTGTGTCAATATTCTTTTGCTCCACAAAATATTTTTAAAAACTTACCCACGTAGGTAGTTGCATGTTTCGATAGTATATTGCTAATGAGCCTGCCATTGTATGATAGATTGCAACTCCTTCATTCTCTTTTGAATAGACCCCTGGGCTGTTTCCAGGTTTTGGCCAGTATGAATAAGGCTGCTAGGACTATTCTTGGATGCATTTTTTGTGTGTGATACAGGTTTTCATCTCTTGGGCTAATATTTCAGAATGGAATTACTAGTTCACAGATGGATGTTAACTTGTTATAGGAAGTTGCCAACTAGCTCTCTAGAGTGGTTGTACCATTTTTCAGGCTTACCGGCAATATGTGGAAGTCCCCGCTGCTCCTCGCCCTTGCCAACGTTTGGTATTTCAGTCTTTATTACATCTTAATTTGATTCTACAGACCCTATCACTGATTTACATTGGCTGGTTTACACATCTTTCTCCTTGTCTACTGGGTGTACTAGGAGCTGGAACTGATCCTATTTAGTCTTGATTAAGGGGGGGTTCCTGGAAATCCTCTTCCTTCGCCCCCAGACCTCTCCCCTACATTTCCCTTTCACTGAATGTCACCAGTCTGAAGCCCTAACAAGAGCTACTGCCTTCTTTTGGGCTAAATGGCTTCCTCTTCTAGAATGCGAGGGCTCCTTGGGGGAGGACACCATGAAGGCGGCACTTAGTCTTTCCCACCATAGAGTGGCCTTCCTTTCTCAAGTCCCTTTTCCTTAACACATGAAATTGAAATTGGACTTTCAATTTGTATTTAGTGAGTGCTTCAGGCACTTTTACCAGATGATGATGGCTAGTGCTCTTAACAGGTAAAAGCTTTGTTTCTTTGTGCCTAGCCAGAAGGAGGGTGAGGGTAAAGGGTAGGTGGTGGGCAGAACGGAGAAGAGGTGATATTACAAAGGGATGTTTTGAATAGTTAGCACTGTGAACATGCTGGGCATTGGGGGCTAGCAGAGGCACTTAGGGAAGAATCAGATATGGCTAACAGTGCCTGAGTAGCAGACGACAACTGGGAAGAAAGATGGGCATATTGGATTTCCTCCCATATTTAGCTTTGGGCTATCATCGTACATCTAACAAAGTCCATGAGATGACAGCGTATTTTGCAGTAATATGTTTTGCTAATGATGCATCTCAAACAGTTGATATTAACTACGAACTCACCTTGGGTTATTTTAAGGATTAAATATTGTGAATTAATGCTGTAATTGAAATATTTGGAATATTCCCCATTATTTGAGGTAGTTCTTACTGGAATTGAGTTCAAAAACTCCCCTTCTGCTTTTCCTGATGTTATTACCTTCTTTTCCTTCAAGGTCAAAAGAAGTTGAGAGTATCAGTTGTCAGGATGTAATGGACATCTAAGTTGTAACCCAACTGTTTTACTAAGCAACGTCCTGAAACTGATTTATAACCACCCGTGAAATAGGAGAAACTCAAAGTAAGATAAGAAATGAGAGGAATATTTAGATATCAAAGAGTTGGATTTGAAAGGCAAGGGAATGCTGTAACCAGGACAGAGATAATCCTCCTGCATGTTTTTCCTCTGAAGGATGAGATTTCTTTCTTTCCCTGGCGGTTGTCAGGATATCGCCAGTTCTTTGACTCACAACCAGAATCTGATGCATCTTGATCTGAAAGGGAGTGATATAGGGGACAATGGAGTAAAGTCATTATGCGAAGCCTTGAAACACCCAGACTGTAAACTACAGAATCTGAGGTAAGTCGTGAGTTATTTTTGTTATAACTGAGACTTTTGTCTGTCCAAATAGAATCTTACAGCCTTGATTTGCTGTTCATTGGGCCAGCGTCAATCTATTTTCACGATATGGAATAGCAGGAATCAGTAGATTCAGGGTGATTTCCTCCTGATAGGACTTTTAACTGCTCCCATCCCTTCACTGAGGACGCCCCTCATTGTACAGTTCCATCTCTCCATTTCCTAAGTTTAACAAAAAGACCCAGAATTTATAAAGATTTAAAAATTTTCATATTTCAGTGCGGCCGTATGTGTATTCATTGTATCTTTGAATGCTTACAGGAAAGAATGCACTAATGGTAACTGGGGGCAATGCTAAGCAGGCTCAGTTTTACCTTTTTTTTTTTTTTTTTTTTTAGATTTTTTATTTTTATTCATGAGAGACGGACAGGGAGGCAGAGGGAGAAGCAGGCTCCCCGTGGAACAGGGAACCCCATGAGGGACTCGATCCCAGGGACCCTGGAATCATGACCCAAGCCAAAGGCAGACATTAACCAACTAAGCCATCCAGGCGCCACCCCCGCCTTTTTTTTTTTTTTTTTTTTAATGAAGATGAGCTTTATTTGATAGTGAATCACCATCACCATATAATTGCAACTCGGTAACCCATACAGAGGGCTGAGGAGGAAGAGCACGGCACCTGGCAGCCGGCACAGTACTCCAGTGCCCTCACACACTGTGGAGCCTAGTGGTGGGTCTGCTTTTTTTCTGAAAGTGAGAGGGTTGGCAAGCCTACTTGGTCCCCACACTGTGTGACCGAATTCAAGGGGGATCTTATTTTCCAATGAAAGGTTTTTAATTCAGTTTCTTACAAAATAAAACCAAAAGCAAAACAAAACAAATCCTTGCAGTAAATTTTACCTTAGAAGTTTTTATAATCCCTGGATTCACTTGGGGGTGGGGGAGGGTGTAGGGTGGGGCAAGACAGAACCTTGATGAATGAAAGGCCAAGATAGGTCTGTATTTGTCAGAAGCAAATTATAAACTATACGTAGGAGGCACAAGGAACAAGACCTTTTTGACAATAGGTGGGTGAACTATATTACCTCTGGAGATTCTTTAAATCTCACCGGGTTTTGTAGGATGAAATTCACTTTAGAGCATGTCTGGAAAGTTGCTGGATGCTTCTTGAACATTGCTTGAGTTCAATTGTCAGCAGACCAGGTTGGGGTATTGGTTTTACTGTCTGTGAAGTAGTTTTAGGACTTTGTGAGGAATTTTCAGTAACCTGCCACCTCTAGTCTGGAGCCCAGGTGAGAAGTAGGTCATTGGTTCTTGCTACTAACATGTTAGTAGCAAAAAGCTGTTAGATGGAGGGGAAGATGTTTTCTCCCAGTGGGAGTTGTGGGTCCAAGACAAAATGCCTTGGCACTTGACAGAGCAGCAGGACTTGGTAAGATCTTTTTCATCAGTTGACATTTGAACAATGTTTTCCACTGATGAGCCTTGATGAGACCCAGTTAGCAGGCTTTCAAATAGGAAGCCATCCATCTGGGTCAATTAGTTAGGGCTCCTTGTACCAGTAAACAAAATGTTTTGGCAGCAGAAGTCATCAGAGCTTTGTAATCCTTGCACGTGGTATTATGTAGGATTGGGTGTTCTCCCATTGCGGCTGACCACTGGAAGTAATTGATAGTCTTATAGACCTCCTATTAACACTCTGGGAAAAGTTTCAGTTTTATGCTTGCTTTAGACTGCATAACGGCTATGGACAGTTGACTGACCACAGTAGTCTGGTTTGTGCATAGATCATGCTGAACTCAACACTGCAGAATTGCATATTGATATTTTAGTTTCCCACTGATTCTAGATGATGTGAGCGAGAGTACTGACAAATTAGTAGGTCTTTGCCAGGCTGCCTCACAAAATATCCCCAATTACCATAGGAACTTTGCAAATTTAAAGCATTTAAGAAAACTTTAAATTGCTGAGAGACTCCTATTATCCCTTGTACATGAGCATACTGGAAAAGTACATATAATCACTAATTTTCATGTGACTATTTCACTGAAATATTTACTAAATGTTCCCCTCTGGTAGGGGAGAAAGATCTATTCTTGTCCTGATAACTTTTCCACATGTGGGCCTGATAATAGGGTAGCTTTTATTTCATTTTTTTTTAAAGATTTTATTTATTTATTTGACAGAGAGTGAGAGAGGGAACACAAGCAGGAGCAGAGGCAGAGGGAGAAGGAGGCTTCCCGCTGAGCAAGGAGCCCGACGTGGGGCTCGATCCCAGGACCCTGGGATCATGTCCTGAGCCAAAGGCAGATGCTTAACGACTGAGCCACCCAAGCACCCCTAGGGTAGCTTTTAAAATATGTTGAGCAGGGGCGCCTGGGTGGCTCAGTCATTGAGTGTCTGCCTTCGGCTCGGGTCGTGGTCCCAGGGTCCTGGGATCGAGCCCCGCATTGGGCTCCCTGCTCAGCGGGGAGCCTGCTTCTCCCTCTCCCACTCTGCCTGCTTGTGTTCCCTCTCTCACTGTGTCTCTCTCTGTCAAATAAATAAATTTTAAAAAAATCTTTAAAAAAAAGTATGTTGAGCAAATAAGGGAAAAAAACAATAATCTTGGGCATACGAGTAACACCTCGTGCCCAGAAGAATTTTTTTTTTTAAGATTCTTTATTTATTCATTAGAGAGCACGGAAGGGGGCAGGGGCAGGATCGGGAGAAGCAGGCTCCCCACTGAGGAGGGACTAGGGGCTCAGTCCCAGGATCCCAGGATCATGATCTGAGCCAAAGGCAGATGCTTAATCAACTGAGCCACTCAGGCACCCTACTTTGTCATTTTAATCTTTTTTCCCCTTCCTTTTTGGGGTGTTTCTCAAATTGTCATTGATTTTCTTTATTGCTTGAAATATGGATTTCAGTTTTCTCTTGTTTTTTTTTTTTTTTTAAATCTGTTGCACTCTTCTTTATCTTAAACCTGCTCCCTTTCTCAGTCTGATCTCCACTTAGGATGTGCTCTTCTTTCACAGAATTTGCATCTTTTTATGTATGTTTAAAATGTAAAGCAAGCCATTCTAAACATTTTCCTCTGTTTCCCCATTTTCTCTTTTTCATAAATGTATTTTCTGTCCCTTAGTTAAGCTTTAATATTTTATCCACAGGCCCCCATAATATTGGACTCTTTTTCCTTCTAGAAGAGCTCTGTCCAAACCCAATGTTTCCCTTGTTTCTCTGCCTTCTTGGCTGCTGGTATAATCTCCCTTTGTATCACTCTATTCTGGCTGCTATAACCAAATGCCACTGACTGGGTGGCTTAAACAGAAATCTATTTCTCATAGTTCTGGAGCCTGGAAGTTCAAGATCAGGGTGCCAGTGGGGTGCATTTCTGGTGAGGCTTCTCTCTCAAGCTTGTGGGTAAGCCCCTTCTCACGGTGTCTTCACGTGCCTTTTTTGTGTGTGCGCATTCCTGGTGCCTCTCTCCTTACATGGACACCGGTCCTGTTGGATCAGGAGGCCCCTCTTATGACCTCATTTAACCTTAACTGTCTCCTTAAAGGCCTTGTCTCCAAATACAGTCATATTGGGAGTTTAGGCTTCAACATATGAATTTTGGGGAACACAGTTCAGTCCGTAACACCTTTTCAGGGCAAGTTGAGGTTTTCAGCCTTAGGCTGTGTCCTAAGTCATCCACTGAGGTCTAATTCTGGACTAAGGAAGGAGCTTCTCTTTCCTATGTACACCCTTATTTTGATGAAGAGAACCAATTCCGGAGGGACTGAGTTGATAAGTGCTTGATTCAAAGAAGTAACTAGAGCAACTCCAAGTTCCTGGAACTCCTCTTTTTGAGAGCTGGTATCAGGCCCAGCCTTCTCCCAGCCCAAGCTGTCTCTAAATAGGAGTCTCTAAGAATGTGGGCTCTACATGCACTTCTTCCTTTCTTCTTCTGCTTCCCTTCTTTATTTTTAGAAACTATATTATTTCTGATTCTCTTCTTGTTTTTACTCTTAAGGACTGGGTTCCTTAAGAGTAAAACATGAACTTAAACATGAATTGACTCCTGACTCCCATGAATAGGTGAGCTCTTACTGTAGGAATCACAGCTTTTGCTCCTGCCCATTTGTTTCAGAAGTCAGAGTGCAAGGACACAGCATCCTTCAGTGCACCTTCCATGTTGTAGTTGGAGGAAAGTCCTCCTAGCTTAAAATAAGAGTATCATTAAAAAAAAATTTTTTAGGGGGCCCCTGGGTGGCTCCGTCAGTTAAGCGTCTGACTCTTGATTTCAGCTCAGGTCATGATATCAGGCTCATGGGATCAAGCCCCTCAGTGGGGAGTCTGCTTAAGGATTTTCTCTCTCCCCCTGTCCCATGTGCACACTCTTGCTCTCTCTCAAATAATCTTTAAAAAATACTTTTGGTGTGTTCATATGTATTTTCATAGGGAACTGGGGAGGTGGGGATGAAAGAGGCAGGCCTCCTAGCCCTCCCTTCTTGATGTTCTATCAGAGCCTTGTGCTAGTTAAAGAGCTCACTCCATGTAGGGAAGTTGGGCTTCAGAATGGGTCACAATGCCTGGGAGACAACACCCTTTGGCTGGGTGAATGGTGCTCATCGCTCTTCTCTGAGGAGGGTCATCTCTTCTTCTGTGCTGTTTTCCAGCTTGGAATCCTGCGACCTAACTACAGTTTGCTATCTAAATATCTCTAAGGCTCTCGTCAGAAGCCAGAGCCTGAGATTTCTGAATTCGTCGACCAATCACCTATTGGATTATGGGATCAAGCTGTTGTGTGAGGCCTTAGGACATCCCAAGTGTCACCTAGATAGTCTCTAGGTGAGGGGTAGGAAGCCTGTCTCTATTTTCCCTGGGGTCCTTTTGTGCAGTCTTGTGTGGCTTAGTGAAGAGCTGAAAGGGCAAACAGCTTGGGCCTTGACACCACTTGGCTCATTTGTTAAGCCTGGATGAACTCTACATGAAGGCCGCCTTTGCTTCCTCTTTTATTTGACTTTTAAATGCTGCTTTTCTTCATGACTGCTTATTTTTACTATTTTCCTTCTTCTCCCCTCCCCTGTACATAGTTGCAGTGGCATCTGTAATTTCAGTAGGTTGGAAAAGTTTGATTGTATGGGAGAGGTGTAGGGGCTGTAAGTACCAGCTAGTGTCCCTGCAAAGGGGAAGAGAAACAGGAACTTTGGGATTTGACTGATCCCTTCTTGTCTGTTTCTCCTTCAGCCTAGAAAGCTGTGGCTTCACAGTAGCTGGTTGTGAGGCTCTTTCTTTGGCTCTCATCAGCAACAAAATCTGACACACTTGTGCTTGGTGGACAACATCCTGGGAGATGATAGAGTAAAGCTTGTGAGTGATGCTTTGAAAAATCCACAGTGCAATCTCCAGAGCCTCGTGGAAGAGTCTACTAGTTTTCACCCTTCCGATGTATATTACATTTTTAAATATATCTTATTTTTTTTTAAGATTTTATTTATTTGAGAGACAGCACGAGCAGGGGGACGGGCAGAAGGAGAGGGAGGCAGACTCCCCACTGAGCGGGGGAGCCTGATTCAGGGCTCCATCAGGACCCGGAGATCATGACCTGAGTGAAAGACAGGCACTTAACTCACTGAGCCACCCAGGCACCCCCTAGCCACACTTTAAGTATTTGTGGAGGGACATTTCTATCACTGCAGAAAGTTCTTTGGGACAGTGCTATGTGAGATCTGACAGGAGGGGGAATTCAGTACTTTACAAATCAGAACACAACAGCAGTTCAACTGAAAGGTCTCACATTTATTACTGAACCAACTTACTGGGATAGAGGCATAGTAACAGAGAAAAATCATTTCCCTGATAAAACGTGTATTGGCCAGGTAGGAGGGATGTTTACAGAGTGATAGAATAGGAACACGTGGGGGAGAAAAAGGGACATGTGATCTTCATGCAGCTTAAACACGTGTGCCATCTCATGAAGTGTGATGCCTTACAGACCCAGCTTGGTTCTTCTCCAGTGACGCCTCTTGGAGTTGTACCTAATTTTATTACCGGTTTTCATCTGAATCCACTGGGGAATGGGACGATTCTGCTTTTGTTTCTTGGCCAGGAATCTCTTGATTCTGAAAGTCTTGTGAGAAGACATGGCGAGGAACGGTCAACCACACACCAGGATGACAGCGAAAAGGAGAAAAAAGCTGAAATATATTTTAAAAGGGAGAATGTTATGAACATATTCTGTCCCTTGCTTTTTCCCTTCTGTTATCCACTAATGGTAATGAAGATGACAAGGATGATGGTATTAATAACTGCCATTTATTCTGTCCTTACTCTGTGCTGGGCCCTATGCTAAATTGGTTTAATCTGTACAAAAGTACCTGTTGGTGTCAAATTGGCCACCTGAGTTCTAAGTGCCTTATTGGACAGGTAGGAAATGTGAGGCTTAGAAAGATTATGTAGCTTGCCTAATGCTCATAAGAAGATCATGGATTCAGGACTAAAGTCTGCCTGTCCAGCTCCATATTCTGGGCTTAGAACAGGTAAATACATATGAACACCATTAAACAGAACTGTAGCGTCCCATGGTATGGCTGGATCAGTGATTATTTTCTTCATTGCTCTTAGAGAATTTTAGACATGGAATTGATAAGCCAAAATTTTTATCTTATCAGATGTGGTTAAATTTTCTCCAGATTGTTCATATTTCCTCGGCAGTCTAGAGGCCTGTATTTTAACATCTTCACTGGGTATCTACTATTTTTTTTTATCAGTGTTATTTAGATAATTGAAAATAACTAAAAATAATTTGATTTTGAGCATCTTTTCAAATGTTTTTGGCCTTTAGTATTCTAGGAATTGCCTCTTCATAGGCTCAATTTTCCTCTGGATGTTTTCTGTTATGTATGTTATATACTATGGTTATTAATAGTAAATATACATTATAACCATTATTTTTTATATATTGTAAATAATTTACCTAGCATGTTGCTGTATTCCTAGCTTATCATTTTTAGAGTACAGAAGTTTAAAATTTTTGTGAAGTCAAATTATCTTCCTCCTCATGACTTCTCAAAGTTTTGTCGTAATTGAAAATATCTTTCTTTAAAAAAACACTGTCATACACTTTATGGTTTAATTTTTGAAATATTAAATTATTCCTAATTTGTTATAAGGTTTAACTTCCCCCATATGTCAGGTCTGCCTTCCCAATTTATTTATGGTATAACAGATCTTTTCCCTACTGACTGTATGTACAAAAAGTACTTTATTGTGATTACTCTCATTCTGTTCCATATGCCTGCTCTTCTGCTCTATGTAGCTACTTCTGCAATAGGGCACTGTATTTATGCACAGTTTAAAGAGGTAAACATTTCATTTATAGTAAGAAACATTCTGAAGAACAGGGGTCCAGTTTGTGCAATTTGGTGCAAACCTAAGTATCCCAAGTGAGACCGGCAAAGAGGTAATAAGGGAAGTGGGTATTTGATAAGTCTTGGCAAATAGATATAAGGGACCAGAGCATGAAATCTTCTCAAAGATAAAAACCTCTGGGCAGTAAAGCAGTGATTCCATCTTTGCTCACACTGTCCTTCCTATAGGCTGAGGAATTGCCACTTCACTTCCCTTAGCGGTGAACATCTCTCATCTGCTCTCCTGCGCAACAGGAGCCTGACACATCTGGATCTGGGGTCAAACTGGCTGCAAGATGATGGAGTAAAGCTTCTGTGCGATGCCTTTCAGCATCCAAGCTGTCACTTTCAGGACCTGGAGTAGGTTTTCTGTGACCTTCCTTTGGGTACTTTCACTACTGTGAGGGCAGGGGAGATGAGCAAAGAAGGGATGAGCTGAGTGTCAGAAAAAAAGAATAAACAGCTGATTCCCTCTCTCTCCCCTTGCCTGAGACAAGCTGGGGAAGTATGTTCATCAGATTTTTCTTAAACAGCTACTACAGTAATTCAACCTCCCTCAGGGAAGGAGGACCAGAGACAACAGACTGAACAGCAGCCATTTTATGTATTTTTTTGGTTGTACCCCCAATGAGTCTACTGTGTGTCTTCTGCCTTACATCCATGAGGCAGAAATTGTGCTCTATTAGTTGTTCTTTCTTCGGTTCAGGTGTATAACTAGGTCAGCTTCTAAAGAAACTAGGAAGGGAATTTTTTTTTTCTTCTGGAGAGAGTATGCAGGCACGAGTGGCATGGCCGGGGCAGAGGCTGAGAATCTCAAGCAGACTGCATGCCCTGCAAGAAGCCATATGTGGGGCTCCATCTCATGACCCTGAGATTGTGACCTGAGCAGAAATCAAGAGTTGAATGTTTAATAGACTAAGCCACCCAGGCACCCACTAGGAGGAGAATTTTTTAAAAATACCAACAAGTCAGTCATCATTAAACAACTGCTTTTATTCTTATTATGTTCTCTCTTATTCTGTGGGTGGGTATACACACATAGGTGGTATGTGTATATGTAATTATGATTACTGTATAGATAGGACTTTGGGGTTTCCTTTACATAAGACAGTATTTCAGAATCATTGAAATACTTACAGTTCTCTTATTGGATATTGAATATATTCAATATATATCAGTATCCTACTGAATATATATTCAGTATCCTATTGAAAAATGGATGCACTATATTTAGTATTTAATATTTCATTATGTGAATACTGTGGCTAGAGTGAAGCAACATAGAGGTGTCACTTAGTGATCTCAACTCACTTTCCCACCAGGGCCTCCCATGGGACTAGTCACCTAGGTGAGTCACTAAGGGTCTAACCTCCAGCACTGTTTTTTTTTTTTTTAGAACAATAAACTCTAGATGGTTAGTATATCCAGAGGTGTTTGCCTTGACTGGACTGACTCAGGATAACCAAATTTCCACAAGAGTTTAATAGTTGGTTTTTTTTCCAAGTTTTCTTATTTATTTCACAGAGATGGACACAGTGAGAGAGGGAACACAAGCAGGGGTGAGGGAGAAGCAGGCCTCCCGCAGAGCAGGGAGCCCAATGCAGGGCTCGATCCCAGGACCCCGGGAACATGACCTGAGCCAAAGGCAGTCGTTCAACAACTGAGCCACACAGGTGCCCCTAATAGTTGATTGTTACATTGGCAAACACCAAGGTGATTGAACCCTTGGGTCCAATAAGTACCTGTACTTTCTTTAGGAAAACATATACAATGTGATTCTCTGAAGTTTCCTTGATTTATTATTCAACTGGAAGACAAAACTTTACTTTATGGAAATTATCGTTAAATCCAATACCTTTATTTTAACCACAATTTCTAAGTGACCTATACACACAAGATGTTTGCTTAGTTCACTTTCTCTCCTTACCAATCCTGTAAACACATAGACAAATCTGTGCTCTCAGCTACCTTCATAGCCTCCTCCATGCAGGCCATGCCAATTCTCCCAACTAAAATTTACAACAAATATAAGCTACATTCTGAGGGCATTAAAGATTATTCTAAGGTGCTGCACTTACCCTTCGGTAACTCATCAAATGCTGATGGCAGGGAAATAAATGCAAAGCCAATTATAACATAGTCCACGTATTATTATAAGATAAAAGCCCCAAGGAGCAAGGAGTGGGACAGAGGGGACTGAGTTACCTTAGCCTTGAAAGATGAAGAGGATTTTGTTGGGTGCAGAGATCGTTGGCAGAAGGTAGGAAGAGAGAAGGGACATGAAGATAGATGTGGCAGATTTGGAAAAAAAAAGATGGGTATGCTTGATGAATAGGATGGGGATGAAATATGGAAAGTGAACACTGGAGGGCAGATTGTGAATGCTCTTGAATGCCCTACAGAGGACTGAAGAAAATATCTTCATATATGTAGTCTGCTGCTTCTTGGAAAACAGCACTTTAGCATAGATTCCTGGAAATTTTTTTTATTTCAAAAATATATTAGAAACTGAAAGCACAGAGATCTGTGGGTTCCTTGGGTAAACTTCTATCCATTTTTTTTTTCTTTTTAGTTTTGACAGAAAAAAGTGTTTATACCCTTGATTTGGGAAGCTTGGTGGATAATAACGAATTTGTGGGAGAAAGCAGCTTTACCCACTGTTTTTGGTTTTTTTTCCTGCTCATTAAGAAATCCCATTTGTTTCTGCTGGTTATTAGACATTCCTCTGTGCGTCCTGGACTGTGGAGAGAAAAGGGTCAGGAAAAAGGCTCAAATACCTCGGCTTTTCTCCTAGGAATAAATTAATGAAGCTTCACAACTGAAGGTCTCACCTCTTTTGTACTTCTTGCAGACTGATGGGCTGTTCTTACTAGTACGTGTTGTCTGGATCTGGCTTCTGCTATTCTGAACAACTCACACCTGCAGAGCCTAGACCTTGGATACCTACAGGATGATGGAGTAAAAATTCTGTATGAGGCTTTGAGACATCCAAACTGCAATATTCAGAGGCCTGGGTGAGTTCAGTTTTCCATCAGGAAAATGATACCTATTTGGTGGCTCGTGTGGCTAGAAGAAATTTAGTACATGACAGAGGATGATAAATGGGAGAGAAAGTAAGTTACTCTCAGAAATGAGAATCTGAATTTCAAATATATGGATCAATGTGTATTATGTGCTGTTAGTATTGAAGCCATATTTCACATTTCTTTGTGTCCTCCTTAGTGCCTTGGACAGAGTAGGTATTAAGTAAATGGTACTTGCTTTAAGGTATTCCATGTTCTATCATTCTTCAGCTATTCTGTCTTTGAATTTTTCTAATTAAAGTGAAGATCTTGGGGCACACCTAGGTGGCTCAGTTGGTTAAGTGCCAGACTCTTGATTTCAGCTCAGGTCAGGATCTCAGGGTCGTGAGACTGAGCTCCAAGTAAGGCTCCACACCGGGTGTGGAGCCTGCTTCAGATTCTCTCTCTCAATCTCTCCCTCTGCCCCGCCTCCCCCACCCCAGCTTGTGCTAGATCTCTCACACATGCGCTTTTTCACAAAAACAAAACAAAATAATTGGCAAAATCTTATCTGGAAAAATGCTATCCTTTTTTTTTTTTAAGATTTTATTTATCTTGGAGAGAATGAGCAGGGGGTGGGGCAGAGGCAGACTGAGAGCGAGAGAGAGAAAGAGAGAGAGAGAAGAGGGAGAGAATCCCAAGCCGACTCCATGCATTGAGCCTGATGCAGGGCTTGAGCTCACAACCCTGAGATCATGACCTGAGCTGAAACCAAGAGTTGGATACTTAACCCACTGAGTCACATAGGCACCCTGCTATTTATGCTCTTAAGGAGCCTGTGGTCTAATAAAACCTTATCCTATGTTTTGAGTACTTTTTATGTTCAATCATAGATTGTTTAGGTTTTTTTTTTTTTTTTAATCTTGAACGGATATTGGCTAGTACATTTTTACTTATATAGCATGAATTACTGACATCTGGGTCAAGATTTTTGCTCCATATGTGGGAAACCCAAATATTAGATGTCTCCCTGACTCTTATAAGAAAGTGCTGCTTTACCTATGTATCCATTGACTGTTTATATATTTTTATCACAATAATGATACTATAACTATTGGGTCTGGAATTTAATTTTATCCTGCATTATAACCTAGTAAGTTAGCCTATCAGTATTTCCTGGATACTGGCAGGAAACAGAGAATCCCATCAGAGACCGAGGACTTTATTACTCCTAGCATCACAGCATAAGCACTACTGTTTCTGTGCCCATTTCCTTTGTCCCCCAAGTCCCACAGGATGGATGTGGACAGCTCGGATGGACACCCGCACATGGTAGTGGGTTGCATCCTAGGAGAGAAACATGGAGCTTGGGAGACCCACCATTTTATAGCAGGCACTAAGCAAGCCTGCTCTTTGTCCTGGAGGGAGACATTACCTCATCCCTCAAGGCTGCTTACTGCACACACACCCTAGGAAATGGCCCAGGTGAAGAGTTGTCAGGGCCTTGCATTTTTGTCAATGAAATATGTAAGAGAGCAAAATACTCTCTGTAATATTCATCCCTTTTCTCTGCACAGTACAGTCTTGGTTAATTTTCACATGGATATGCCCTTCCACTGGCCACTCTCATTAATCTGACCAACAGAAGCTGGGGCCAAATCTGTTCAATTTGTCTCCTACACAGTTTAATTAGGGCCACCATCATTAGGACTCCAAGTGCAGGATGAGGTCAAATTGCAGTGTTGATTTCAGCTATGCCCTCAGCATCCTGGATTCAGCCAACTGAATGAGACCCAGTGAGGACGAACAGATTTTGTTATCGATTACAACTCATGAAAGGGGGTTTAGATTGACCTGCTGATCTTGGTATCGTTGGTAATAAAGGTAGCAAAAGGGGCACCTGGGTGGCTCAGTCGTTAAACGTCTGCCTTCGGCTCAGGTCATGATCCCAGTGTCCTGGGATTGAGCCCCTCATTGGGCTCCCTGCTCAGCGAGAAGCCTGCTTCTCCCTCTCCCACTCCCCCTGCTTGTGTTCCTGCTCTCGCTGTCTGTCAAATAAATAAAATCTTAAAAAAAATAAAGGGAGCAAAAAACTGGACCAAACCAGTCCCATCCTCAATAAAGAGAATTCAGGGGTCCATACCTCCACATATAACAAACAGCTCACTCCAGTGTGGGATGTGTTGTTCTACTGATTTGGGTCACCATTACAGTGGTTTGGTCATGTCAGGTAGGTGGGCAGTGTCACTAGTTAGTTACAGATGACTTGTTAGCCATACATGGCATAACTCAGAGCTGTACTGGCATCAGGAGAAGCTTATGAGTTTGTATCAGTCAGACTGAAACAAGGTTGTACTGGTTGTGTTTGTACACATGTGACAGGGGTCCAGGTTTGGGGGCTGCCAATGATGACATCAGGCACAGCAGAATAGTTAGGACCTGCCATGTCCACTTGAGATTTTGCATTTTCAAAAGGCATGTGGACAAACTTGGCAGTGGATCAGGTTGCCAGCTGCAGCTCTACTGAAGCAGACCACCTGATTTTGCCAGGCAGCAGTGTTGGGTCTAGGGAAGGAAAAGAAGTCATTAATTGTTCTTCCTAATCCCTGCACCTTCCGGGTTCTGAGATGTTCCTTCCCCAGGTGCTGGTGTCACTGCTCTTCCCCACAGTCGTGAAATCAGTGTGTCCCATTCCCATTGCCTTTAACTTGGCTTTTTCTCCAATCACCTCTAAAGATCTGCCTATGTTCATCTGTTTTGTTTCTTAAATTCCACATATGAGTGAAATCCTACAGTATTCATCTGTCTTTGACTGATTTATTTCCCTTAGCATACATAATACTCTCTAGCTCCATTCATTGTTGCAAATGGCAAGATTTCATTTTGATGGCTAAATAATATTCTAGTGTGTGTGTTACACACACACACACACACACACACACACACACCACACCACATCTTCATTATCCATTCATCAGTTGATGGACATTTGGGCTCTTTCCATAATTTCACTATTGTTGATAATGCTGCCATAAACACCGGGGTGCATGTATCCCTTTGAATCAGTATTTTGGTGTCCTTTGAGTAAATACCTAGTAGTGCAATTGCTGGATTGTGAGATTAAAAAAAAAGAGAGAAGGGCAAACGTAAAACAACTCTTAATGACAGAGAATAAACCCAGGGTTGATGGAGGGAAGTGGGTGGGGGATGGGCTAGATGGGTGATGGATATTAGGAGGGCACTTGTGATGAGCACTAGGTGTTGTATGTAGGTGATGAATCACTAAATTCTACACCTGAAACAAGTATTATGCTGTATGTTAACTGAAATTTAAATAAAAAAGAAAAAAGAATGTTTATACACAGAAAAAAAATATCTGCCAAGTTCATATTTTAAACATTTTCACTATGAAATATAAAATGCATACAAACAAGCAAATAAAACTGTTTTAAAAAAATGTGCATAACCTCATCCAGGTCAGTAAATTGAATTTGCCCAGGAAACTAAATTCCCTTACTCCTCCCTTATAAATTGCATCTTCCCTCCTCCCTAAGAAGTAACCATTATCCTGAGTTTTGTGGCCATTATTTATTTATCTGTACAGTGCCTGTGAGTGTATATAGTCCTAAGCAGTATATTGTTGAATTTTGCCAGGTTTTGCATTTTATATACAGGGAATCGTACTCTATATTCTTTTGTTATGATTTTTTTTTTTTGCTCGTTGTCATCCAGTTGTTTCATGTAGTTGTAGTTAGTTCATTTTTATAGCAGTTAAATATTCCAGTGAATGACCATACCATAAACTATGTAACCAATTCTATTAGAGGTGGACTTTTGTGTTGTTTTCCTTTATTTTATGACCAGTGCTGCTGATGAATATTTCAGTAATGAATTCTGAGGCACATACGTATATATTTGTCTAGGGTAAATAGGGGTGGATTTGTTACATCATGGGGAAAAGGTCTTTAAATTGATCAGATATTGTCAAAAAGATGGTACTAATTTATTCTGCCCCTGGTAACATATGATAGTTCCTGTTCTCTATTCTTGCCGTTTTGTCTGACTTTATTTTTAAAGTTTTAGTGAATCAGGTGTGTTTTGGCATCTCATTGTGGTTTTGATTTATATGTGTTTTGTTAAAGAGGTTCAACACCTTTTCAGGTGCTTAATAGCCATTTGGATTTCCTCTTTTGTCAAATTCCTCTTTCACTTATTTTGTTCATTTTTCCATTCAGTGAGCCATTTTTGCCCTTACTGATTTGTAGGGTTTTTTTTTTCCTTCAATATATTCTGGTTAGGGCGCCTGGGTGGCTCAGTTGGTTAGGCAACTGCCTTTGGCTTGGGTCATGATTCTGGAGTCCTGGGATCGAGTCCTGCGTCGGGCTCCCCACTCAGTGGGGAGTCTGCTTCTCCCTCTGACCGTCTTCCCTCTTGTGCTCTCTCTCATTCTCTCTCTCTCTCAAATAAATAAATAAAATCTTTAAAAATATATATTCTGGTTATAAGCCCTTGTCACTTATATATGTGACAATAACTTGGGCTTTTCTTTCCACTCTTTATGGTGCCTTTTATGGAACTGAAGAACTTAATTGTAACATCAGATTATTCTTTGATTGTTAGTGCTTTTTGTAATTGTTCAGGACATTCTTCCTGACACTGGGATTACAAAGACATTCTACTATTTTCTAAATGTAAAAGGCAACTTATGAAGCATTTGAGACTTTAAAATATGGTTGGAGGTCAGTCCAATTTAATATTTTTCCTATGCGCATACTCTTCTGGCAAAATTTATTGACTCTCTTTCTTTCCTCACTGTTTGGCAGGGCCACCTTTGTTATAAATCAAGTCTTCACTGGTGCATGGGTCTTTTGCTGGGTTCTCCCTTTGCATTTCCAAACAAAATTTTAAATATCGGCTTACCAAGTTACACAGACTGCACATGAACCTCCCCATGTACCCATACCTACCCATATGCTGGCACTCTGATTGGAATTGCATTGAATCTATCAATTATGATAGATCCTTGTTTACTTAGCTCTATCAATAAAGCTTAGTAATTTTTCCTGTAGTGGCCCTCTATTTTGCTGTTTAACTTTATTTCTAAGTACTTGCTATATTGCAATACTATTTGGAAATGGGTATTTTTTTTTAAGATTTAATTTATTTGACAAAAGAGAGCACAAGCAGGGGGAGTGGCAAGCAGAGGGAGAGGGAGAAGCAGGCTCCCCACTGAGCAAGAAGCCCTATGTGGGGCTCTATCCCAGGACCCTACGACCCATGACCTGAGATGAAGGCAGACACTTAAACCACTGAGCCACCCAGGTGCCCCGGAAATGGGTATTTTTGTTATTTTTTCGTTTTATTTATTCCTTATACATAGAAACACAGTTGGGTTTTGTATATTAATTTAACATCCAGTAGCCTATCACATCCTCTAGTTCATTATAATTGCTTATTCATATTTGTTTGGATTTTCTAGGTACAGAGTCCTCTCTTTTGGGAATGAGTTTTTTTTTTCTTTTCTATTTTTATTGCCTTAGTATCTTGTAAGACATGACAGAACGTTAATACATCTGGAGATAGTGGGCTTTCCTGTGTTATTTTCAACGTCAAAAGCAAAATTTGTCAAAAGCAAAATTTCAGTGTTTCTCTTATTTATTAATTTAAAAAGGTTCCTATCTTTAGTTTGCTAAGAATTTGTTATTTTCTTTCTAAATTATGAATACATGTTGAGCTTTATGAAATGTGCCAAATGTGGTCAATCACATTGATTTTTATTATATATATTAGATCTTTTTGGGGGCTCAAAACCAACTTGGTCATGATATTTCTTATATATATTGTGCACTTTATTTGTTGATATGACTATTTTAACATCTTTGTTTATAATGGAGATTAGGTTATAATTTTCTTGTGCAGCCTCCATCAAGTTTTGGTATCCAGATTACCGTATTTTCAAAAAATGAGTTCGGGAGTGATCCTTCTTTCTTTTTCCTGAGAGGGTCTGTGTAAGATTAGAATTATTTCTTCCTTGAACTTTGTAGAAATTTCTGGTGAAGCTATATGATCCGGAATTTCCTTTATGTGGAGATTTGACTTCTGATTCAATTTTTAAAATAATCATACATTTATGTAAGTATTCTCTTACTGAGTAATTTTTGGTAAGATTATTCCCTATGATTTTATCCATTTCATCTAAATTTTAAAATCTATTGGCAGGTGTCCAATATATTTTTTTTAACATTTTTACAGTCTTGAGGTCTTTTATTTTCTTTACATTTATCATGCCATGAATTCATAGGGAATGGGTTCCAGCAGTTTGGGCTCCTTTCCATTAGTTCTCACAAAATGTGCTTCTCTGGGTGGGGCAGGCTGGCGCTTCAGTTGAACCCAAGTACCTTTCTCTTTGGCTTCCTCCTTTTTCTGATCATTTTCCTTCACACGCTTCAGGAAGCTGTCTCCGCTTTTTGAGTGTTTAATATGCTCAATGCGTACATTAATTCTCTTGGCAAGAATCTTGCCCTTAACCTGTTTGTTTACAACAATGCCAACAGCATGCTGAATAAAACTGTAGACTCTTCCAGTTTTGCCATGGTAACATTTGTGGGGCATTCCTTTTTGAACAGTGCCCATTCCCTTGATGTCTACAATATCACCTTTCTCATAGATTCACATGTATGTGGCCAAAGGAACAACTCCCATGTTTTCTAAAAGGTCTAGAGAACATATAGCAGGTACCCCTCCTCTTTCCCTTTGTGTTGGTCATTTTGGCGAATTACTGGAAGATGGCGGTTCCGGCCGAAAGAGGTGTCTGATATTTTATTGTTTGCTCAGCTTCTGATCATCTCCAGTGATTTAGGCATCTGGTGATGTCTCTTTTCCCGATATTGGCAGTTTGAGCTTTTTCTCATTTTACTTTTCAAAGAACACAACATTGATCTTCTCTATGTATACTTTTTATTTCCTTAATTATTATTTTATCTTATTTCTCCTTTTGAGTTTATCTTATTCTTTTTTTTTAAGATTTTTTGCTTATTTATCAGAGAGCGTGCATGCGCACGCGTGCTCGAGAGCACAAGCGGGGGAAGTGGCAGGCAGAGGGAGAACCAGACTCCCCACTGAGCAAGGAGCCTGATGCAGGACTTGATCCCAGGACCCCGGGATCATGACCCAAGCCAAAGGCAGAGGATTAACTGACTGAGCCACCCAGGCATCCTTATTTTACTGTTCTTAAATTCTTGAGCTGGATGCTTGGCTCATAAATATTTCCTCCTTTTCCAACACTTAAGGGTGTGACTTTTCCTTCAAATTATTGCATTAACTCCATGCTATAATTGATACTGTATGTAGCATTTATTTTTGAGGCTAAAATATTTAACTTCCCTTATGATTTTTTTCTTCAACCCATTGGTTATTTTAAAGTGTATTCCTTAATTTGTAGACATAAGAGGGGTTTCTTGTCATCTTTTTATATTTAATCTCTAGCACTGTGGTCTGAGAACATACTGTACATGATTACAGTTCTTTGAAATCTGTTATTTGCTTCATGACCCAGTATGTAATCTGTTTTTATACATGTACCATAATGCACTTAAAATGAAGAGTTGTTGGTTGCCATATTTTATATGAGTTAATTAAGATTAATTCTGTTATTCAAATCATATATTTTTAGTGATTTTTTTTCCAGATAATTCAATCAATTGCTGTGAAAAGTATGTTAAAATCTCCATTATAATTGTAGAGTTGTGTCCTTCACTTTGTAGTTCTGTTAGTTTTAGTTTTCTTATTTTGAGACCAGTTTTAGTGACTACAAACTTAGAATGATTGTTTCCTGATGAATCCTTGAAACCTTTTATGTCTCATAGTGCTTTTTACCCTATGGTTTATTTTGTGTGATATTTATCTTGTGTCATAAATAGTGGGAGTTGCTCTACCACATTAATGCCAGTTCCATGTAGGCAATAACTTAGTTTTTTTTTTATACTCAGCACCTCTATAGGCACTCAGTTGTTGAATGGCTTGGTAAACATAGGTGCAAATTAAATTAAAATTAGTTGGTTGGGGACATCATCAGGCGTATAAGGTTGAGTTTAACATAATTCCTCAGTTCATGGTATTATTATATTATCATTGGTTTATGCAGGGTCCTCTAATGATTATTGGTTGGTTAATTAGTTAATTTATCTCCTTTTAACTGTTCTCCTTCCCTTGTATAGGCATCTGGCCTAGTGTGTTTGAAATATTGTATCCTTGTAAAAGATATAATGTTTTTTGGTGTATGCATTTTTATTTGCATAAATGGCGTGGTGCTAAGAGACCTCACTATATACTTTGCTTTTGAAATACTCAGTATCATATTTCAAAAGTCTACTTACGTATCTATATTTTTAATGATCAAAGATTCAACTGCCTCAGCTTTTCTAAGTGTGCTTTCCTATTTATTTCTTGAACTATAATTATGAACTTGCAATTCATGATTTAGGAAGGAATATATTCAGTCTATAAATATCTAGTAATAATGAATATTATAAGTACTTACATTCTTTGAATTTACCCTAATTGTGCTCCCCCCATTTTTTTTTTTTTTTTAAGGTTCTGGACTCATCCTACACTCCCAGCTCACAGATCTCTTACGTGCTTGCTCTCTGGGGTAAAATTAATTTTATCTTTAGTCTCTCTTCCCTTCAGGTTGGAATACTGTGGTTTGACCTCCCTGTGTTGTCAGGATCTCTCCTCTACTCTTAGAAACAACCAAAACCTGATAAAAATAAACCTGAGACAGAATTTAGGGCATGAAGGAATGATGAAGTTATGTGAAAGCCTGAGGTCTCCTGAATGTAAACTGAAAGTTCTAGGGTAAGTCTTCATTGGCTTCTCAAGGCCAAAGTTTCTTGTAACAAGGGGTTTGGGAAGCCGCTTGTTTACTGCAGGCCTAAGGATCAACCTGATTGTGGATCCCTGCATGTTTTTGAGGCCCTTATTTGTTTTTCTCCCATAGGACACTGAATTTTGACAGACCTACTGTAGCAAAGTGGTAACAGCTGAGAACTCTAAAGCCAGACTACCTGAGTTTGAAATCTAGCTGGAACTTACTAGATATTTGAACTTACACTAATCTCCAATCTCTGTGTTTTGGTTTCCTTATCTATAAATGGGTGAAATGATAATATCTACAATGGTTTATTATGAGGATTGATCAGCTGATCAGTAAGGCAGTACAGGTGTCCTCCTACTATGTGAAGGTAGAGTGTTCCTATGAAACCTTTCATAAGACAAAATGGTGTAAATCAGAGAAGCAATTACCATTAATTTAAATGGAAATTTTTTTGAGCACTCCTGGACCCCAAAAATAACCTCTTTTAGGCTTTTCTGATACCTTAGGACCTATGCAAAAAATAAGTTGATAGAAAGCACAGATAGCCACAGACACAGTTCCAAGCTGTGGTGGCCTGGTGCTGAGGTGCCCTGTAGGTCCTGGGGAAGGAGCTTGGGCCGCTCTTGCTGCTTGGGTTCCTGCTGCCTCTGTAATGGCTTGCTGCAACCCAAATGCCAAATGCTATTTTTGCTTTTTACCTGTGTATGTGTTAAAACACAAAAATCTTTGGACTTGCTTCAGTTATCAAAAACAGGTGCTGATGCAGTTCTCTCATAAAGGTGAAGTGGTGCAGCCACGACCTTTGGAAAAGCAGAGGTATGATACCTGTATTTAGAACCGTGCATGTAACACCTAACAGTGTTAGTGTTAACTGCTGTCATCATGAGTAGTACTATTGCACTTGAGTAGAAAAAGGCTCTTGGAGGATCCTCTTAAATTTTAATCTATTTCTATTTCTACTCTATAGTCCATTTTCCTTCTTCACCTGCTGCATTCCCTAGTGTATCCCTCACACTTTCCTTGCTCCATTTCCTGTGTTCATTTGTCTCTACTTCAACAGTCTTTCTCTGAGAAACAAATTCTTCAGAGAAATTACAGGACTGTGGGAAAGCTGAGTACAAGAAGAGGTGTTCCCTTGTTTTCTCAGGGTGTGCAAAGAGGTATTTGAGTAAGTCCAGAAGCTGCTGGAAGCTGTGTGAGTTAGCAATCCACACCTTATCATTAAGCATGATTATAATCACAAAGATGAAGATGGTTCCTGGTGGCGGTGTCCCTGATTTGAAGAACCTGGTGTTCTTTTAGTAAGTGAAGTAAAGGCCTCAGAGTGACAAGGCTTGGGGGTCTTAGCTTTAGATGCTTTGTGCCCAGTGTTTGATGTCTGTTAGATGTAGGGGAGTCACTTCTCTGTAAAATGTCTGTTCTACTTCACATGGTGGTTGAGAGACTAAAATAAAATGAAAAACATAAAGCTCTGTGAAAGGTGTAACGTGTTTAACTGGATGCAGAGCTTAAGAATTCAGATTTGAGAAGCCTGGAAATGAGACTGGAGGACCAGACCAGGGTAGATTATGTTAGAGCATCTGGTTTCCTTTCTTTCCCTCACACGGATGGCTAACTTCACAGCCTCACCAGTTCTGGCATGTTTGACTGAATACTTCTGTTTGTGTTCCTGGGACCAGTGGGTCTAAATCACTTGTGTTTTCTTAGAATGCAGATTCTTAATCAGAATATCTGGATGAAGGTTCTAGGAACTGGTATTTTAAATTATTTCCCAGGCAACTTTTAGATACGTTACTATTTGAGAATTGCTGGTCTCAATTGAAATGGGAGTCCACTTCCTCAGTGAACATATTCTGTAGCCTGTTGTGAAGATATAAGTAGATATAGGATTATTGGGATTAGAGCTAAAGACATGTTCCTCCATTTGACAGAAAGCTGACACAGTAACATTTTCTGTGAAAGACTATTAAATCATTTCAGAGCATCATTGAGGAAGGTAACTTTACCATTTTCTTTTATAAAGCTTTAAAACTTTGACAGTAGAACCTCAAAAAGATAGCACTATAAGGAAATTTAGTCATATGTTACTTATGAATATATATGCAAAGACTAAATATAAATATTTGAAAATTCCAAAATTCAATTTAAATATACCGTGAATTAGGGGTGTCTGGCTGGCTCAGTTGATAAGAGCATGTGACTCTTGATCTCACGGTGGTGAGTTTGAGTCCCACATTAGGTGTAGAGATAAATATAAAATCTTAAAAAATATATACTGTGAATATATTATAACTTAGAACAGAAGGATGAGAAGACAAATATTAGGAATGTTATAATTTATGATATCAATCAACTGATGGAGAAAGACTAAATAATCACTTCAGGATATGTTGATGAGGCATTAAATAAAATTCAGTCTTGTTTTTTGGTCAGGTACTTATTTCAAAACATGATAAGGAATTTTTACCTTGCACTATAAAAGGATACTAGAAGCACAGTCATTGAAACTTTGGAAATACACCTGGTGTCACTGCTATCCTATAATCCATGGGCCAGGATTAGGGTGAGGGGAGTGAAGTACTTACAGGAGGCCGGTGGGGGCTGGGGCCAACCTTGTGCAAGTGCAGGGTCAGGCATTGTCTTTAAATTTTTTGTATTCGGTTATCATGGATATTTTGCATTAATTTTGACTTACAAAATATTCCACTAAAATGTTTATCTTGATTAGAGTCTTTCCATATGTCCTTAAAGTTGTGCATGACTCAAGTTACTCCCCTCATCCTAAATCCGGCCCTGGAGAAGGAAGGGTTTGCAATTTCAAGTAGTGTAGTTAAGGAGTCACAAAGGACAGTCAAAGAACCAAATAGGGTGATCAAAATAAACCTTAGCTTTGTTGGATCTTTTTTTTCTTTTGATTTTTGACATTTTCTTTTAAATAAATTTATTTTGTAAATTCTTACTTCTGTTACATCTGAATTTGTTCTGTCAGTATGCTAACTTCTTAAGTTAGATTCTTACTGATTTCTAGCCTTTTTATTACACGCATTAAGGTATAAATTTCCCTTAATTTACATTTTAGCTGATTTCCCGTGCTTGAATATGGAGTATTTTCAGTAGCATTCGTGTCCAAATGTTTTCTTACACTGGGATTTTTTTTTTTTCTGTGACCCATGTGTCAAATAGAAGTATTTGTAATTTCCAGACTTAAGGGCTTTTAAAGTTATCTTTGTTATTTTTAACCTAACTGAGTTATAACATGTTCTGTTGGAAAATATTTTTTTGAAATTAGTTAAAACAGACTTTATGGCCTACTGTCTGATCAGTTTTCTATGTGTGCTTGAAAAGCATGTATACTTTCCCATAACTGAGTGCCTGCACATATATATACATGCACACCCCTTAAATCAAGCTTTTTAATTATGCAGTTCAAATCTTCCTGTACTAATTTTTGCTATTTATCAATTATTGAGAATATTTGCTTTAAATCTTCTAACATGATAGAATTTTCTATTTTTTTCCTGTAAAGTTTTGCTTTAGATATTTTGAGGCCATGGTATCCAGTAAATGTGACAGAATTATGTCACAGGCATATTTGAACTTGCCTTTTGTCAGCTTAGCAACCAAGGAGAAAAGATATCTTTTATTATACTGCTTTGGTTTAAAATGTCTTTCAAAGACTCCAATTGGTCCACTATGGATCCAGTGGTGGAGTAAAATATACTTTTCAGGGATTTAAAATCATGGCTCTTAATATAAATGCACCATGAGCACTTGTCAAAGACTTATCAACACGTTAGTAAAGGAACCAGTGAGGTGTTGCTCTAAAAAGCATTTTAAGGAAGAAAGGTTTATATATCCATCAGAAATGGCATTTTTTAAAATAGTCAGAATAACATTTCAAGGTAAGTATAAAACTGGTTAATGTCCAGGGTGCCTGGGTGGCTTAGTTGGTTGGGCCTCTGACTTTGACTCTAGACTCCGTCATATCCCCAGGTACCCGAGTAGAGCTCAGGGGGGGAGTGGGCTTGACCCTCTGTCCCTCCCCCAAATCGTATTCTCTTTCAAAATCTTTAACCACTTTTTTTTTCTTTAAATGTCCTACAAGGTAATAAGTAACCTTTGGGATTATCTTTCAATCCTACAGAAATCATTTGCACTGCTAGCTCACAAAAATTATTTACATTGCTATCAGGTTTCTACAAAATAATCTCTACACCTTTAGTTGTGAATCTCCTGATCAAATAGCAAATTGAGAGTCAACTGTTACATTTTTTAATATGCCTCAGTTTATCTCTTTAAGGCTTATTTGAGAGAAAATCAATTTGAACTATGCAGCATCGAACGAAGTGGCAAGAAGGGCTCCACCTAAAAACAGCGAGGAGAAAGTCTCTTAATAGAGATGTGAAAGCAAAACAAATTATTTGAATGGCGATAGCTTAAACATTATAAGCTTTCTTTGGAAAAGGCTAGTTGGCTATTTGTGATTGGTTGTCCTTAGGTTTCTATTTAACTTTGAGGCATTTACAGGTTAATGTTTTGATCTGCTTAGTGTCATTAGCACGCTATGAAGGCGCACACACGAGTACGCTCTATTCAATCATAAAGCAAAGTTAACATAATTATAAAGGAGGTTCAGGATTCCAAACCCAATGACATTTCACCATGTGAACGGGGCTTCTTATAAGACACACAAAGCAATGTACAGGACAAGTCCTACAACAAACAAAATAGAACAGGGGGCAGGAGGTTAACAAACCAAATGTGAAGTCAGCGCATTTAGTCCTTGGCCACACGTAAGTTGGCTCTTAGCACTTACTGCTTATTATATTCAAGTGGTGAGGGATCGCTGTTCTTTGCAGAGATCAATCAGGCAGAACCTTCTGCAGCAGCTACCTTTTTGAAGTGGTCAAACATAAAGGGGTCAGTGCTTGGAGAGTCTAACAGTTTGCTGCAAAAATCCTACTTCGTTAAAGGTATTTAGTCAATCTTGGGTCCCCGCAGACCTCCTGTTTCTGCGGGTTATGAGTTCTCAGTGTCATCAGCCGGTGCTAATTTGGCAATATCTGGTCTCAGCTGAAATGCCCCAGGTGCTTGTGTCACTGCTTGACACAGGCCCCTGCTCGATATGAGTGATGCCATCTTGCTTGCTCTCTACAACAGGCCGCTACGATATTAGAAGCATTATGATTTTCATACCTCAACTGAGTTATCTTTAAAACGGAGGCTAAAAGATATTTATGTCTTACTAACGTCTCTGAATATCAAGGAGCAAACAAACTTTAGGGTGAAGGAGGTGTAGAAGAAGGCAGGACACCCGTCTTCACCCAACTGTCCTGCTGTGATTTATGATAAATATATTTCAGTCTTCAAGCTTCCTGGCTCACAGCTCTAGAAATTTCCTAAGAAAACCCTTGTAATAAGAGCAATGGGCGCATCTTTTGTTATAATATTTGGTCTTTCTTCCTCAATTCCTGAAATTGCCTCAGAGCCATAAAGGTGAAATAGGTGTCTTGTTATTCATAAGAAGCCCTTTCCAATGACAAGTTAATGTTAATGACGTGACCTTTGGAAATCCCCTGAGGATGACAGGCTGGCTGCCTGCTGGGGGAACCAGCCCTGACTGGAAGGTTAGAATTTTCAGTCACAGCCCCTGATGAGGGCGGGGCTGGGGGGGGAAAGTGTTGGAGGTTGAATCCCCAATAGCCAGTGATTTAATCAATCATGCCTATATAACGGAGCCTCCATAAAAACCCAAGAGTGTTTGGAGAACTTCCGGGATGGTGAACCTGAATGATAAACCTGCTAGTCCCCAAACTCCATGGGAACAGAGGCTCCTGCTCTTAGGGACCCCGCCCTACATATCTCTTCATCTGGCTGTTCGTATACTACTTCTGTAGTATTGTAATAATCCAGTAATAGTAAGTGCTGTGGAGAACAAAGGTAAAAGAAATTAAACTTCCTTACAACTTATAGCCCATTGACAAGTACTTGAGACAGTGACCTTCCTCATTGCTTAGCTGCCTCAATGTCAATACTTTGTTAGAGGCAAGAGGCAACCATAGCTCGATGTTAGCCCGACCTCCAGGTTCCCGTAAAAATCTCTTTGGGAACTTCCTTATCTCTACCCTGCCCCCACCCCCACCTCCAAGATATATGTTAGCAGTCATCCTCCAAGCATAATGGCCCACTGATAATCTTCTGAGGGGTCTCCTGATAAGTTTTACTAGACAGTAATAAATGAGCTTTTCCTAACAATAGCGCTTCAAGGTCCTGGAAACCTTGCTTCCAAATTCCTTAGAGACTTATGCTATCCCCAAACCCCTCCCAACTTGAAAGTATATAATCGGCCATTCTTCACGACCCCAATGCAGCTTTTTCTGCCCACGGGTCCTATCTTCGTGCTTTAATAAAAACACCCTTTTTGCATCAAAGATGTCTCAGTTCTTTTTTGACTCTTCAATCCCAAGCCCCAGCATTTCATATCAGTAAGTATACTGGTTTCCTGAGTCTGTGAGCCACTCTAGCAAGTTAATGGAACCCAAGGAGGGGGCCATGGTGTTACCAAACTATTACAGGCACTAAGAAAAAGAACAGGTGACCTCGGCCCACTGCCACGGCCAATTGCTCCCTTCCAGGGAATCTCAAGGGGGCTGCACACATCAAAAGCATAGCTCCTGGCTGGGTTTGCCAACACTGTTGCCAAACAAACTCTGATAAACTTGTGATAAGAGAAGTCAGTAACTCAAGAAACAAGGGTTAGGAAGAAAAAGGGAGAAATTTATTTTGGGTGCCAGCAGCTGAGGGAGGTGACAGGCTCAAGCCTTAACAACCAACCTCTCCAACAGCAAGATGGACACCTACAGTTTTGCAGACAGGTTTAAAAGTGGAGGGGGGTGGTACTTGCAAGAGAGCAGGCAGAGAGCACGTGATCAGGGGTGGGGGTCTGTATGTGTTCAGCCCATGATCTTGGGCAGGAAAGTGGACTTGTGGGGTGTGGTCTTCTCGGCATTCCGTTACTGTCAGGGCTTTTCTGGTCTGGCCATTGGAATGCTCCAGTTATCGTCAATGCCTCTGGAAAGTGCAGTAAGAAATAACTGTTGGGGGTCTGTAGTTGAGGAAGAGGGGTCGCTGAACTCTGATTTATGTATAGCCAGTTCGAAGCACAGATTAATAACCTGGACTTCCAATTGGCATCTGATGTGGGGACAGTCTTGTGGGACTCAGTTCTTATTAATGTGTGGAATGTGATGCTATTTCTAGGTAGGTGAGTAAATTTGGAGGATATTCAGTCAGTGTCTCAGGTGAATTAATTGGTGGTGTGGGAAAAACACATGGTACCTTAACATGGTCAATATACTTCTTTAAGGGGCACGTGGGTGGCTCAGTCGTTAAGCATCTGCCTTCAGCTCAGGTCATGATCCCGGGGTCCTGGGATCGAGCCCTCCATCGGGCTCCCTGCTCCACGGGGAGTCTGCTTCTCCCTCTCCCACTCCCCCTGCTTGTGTTCCCTCTCTCGCTGTGTCTCTCTCTGTCAAGTAAATAAATAAAATCTTTTAAAAAATTAAAAAAATATATACTTCTTTAAGAGTGAGAGAGAGAAGGGAAAACTAGATTGAAAAGATATGTTCTTTCCAGTCTAATTAGTACAGTTTATTTTAAGTCATCATTTCCTGTCTGGTCTCCCGGCTTCTCCCTTATTGCATTCTACTCTGTCCTCCACACCATTCAGAGTAGTTTTCTTTAAAAACAAAACAGAAAACTATATTCAAGTCTCTTTTCCCTCTCCTTCCTCCTCTAATGCTTTACATTCAGCTTCATCTCTTGACCCCTAAACAGTGTAAACCATTGACAGTGTTATTTCAAACAGAATACTGTGTTCAGCTTATCATTTTGTCCCCACTTCCTTTTGCACATATGGTTCCCTCTAATATTTTTGTCATTTTTTTTTTAATCCTAGGTCCCTTACCAGAAGATAAGTTAGATCTAAGAGCAGTTTAAAGGGTGGAAACTAGCAGGTTCCTTTATAGCAATAAGAGGAAGAAAGACTATGAACTCACATATTGTTAATATTTTTGTCTTTCAGATGTAATTGTTTAAATAGCCCCTTTCCTATTTGTCTTCACCTCAGAATCTCCAATACCTAGTACAGTGCCTGCCCTATCATAGGTACCTAAAAAATATTTATTGAATGAATGAAAGAGTACATGAATGATATGAGAGAACTGGATCACTCTCCTTCTTTAAAAGGCAGCATAATTTGGGCACCTAGGTGGCTCAGTCAGTTAAATGTCCAATTCTTGGTTTTGGCTAAGGTCATGATTTCAGGGGTCCTGGGACTGTGCTCCACATAGGGTTCTCTGCTTGAAGATTCTTTCTCTCTGCCCCTCTCCCCATTCGTATGCTCGCATGAGCTCTCTAAAATAAATTTTTAACAAAAACAAAAAGCAGCCTAATTTGGTTCCACTTTCCAATATGTCCCCCACTCTCCCCTCTCACCAAGCAACATAGTGATTTCTTCTCAATTCCTTGAATGTTAAAAGTTTTTCACCACCGGTCCTTTGCACTGGTGATCCTCTCTGTCCACTCTGCTCTTCCACAGAGCTGACTCTTGACCATCCTTTGCACTGCAGTTTGAATATCCCTTGTCAAAAATTTGGTTGAGCACTGTTATCTGAAATACCATTGCCTGCCCCCCTTTCCTAACAGAGCATACGTGTTTCTTTCCTATGATTTCTCAAAGATTTCCTTATTATCTGTTTTCATCAACACAGTGTAAATTCAGTGAGTGCAGGAATCATGGCTTTTTCCTTACTGTTCTATTTCCAGCCCACAGTGCAGTGTCTTGCGCAATGTGGTCTCTCAATGAATGAATGAATGAATGAATGAATGAAAGCAAAAATATCCCACTCCTCCTGAAGGCATCTGTATTACTTTCCAACTTACTAGCAACTCAGTGAAGTTGTGACTCCCACAGCTTGGGAATGCCCAGCTTTTAGGAAACTCCTGGATTTGCATCCTCTTGCATCCCACTGTAGTCCCTGGATTCCAACTCAAGGTGGGGAGGAGGGCGCTTATTTCCAGTTGGCTTTTGTGAATTATTAAGACCGGTGAATTTGCCCTCGGGTCCTGGGAACGAAGCCTGGAAGTGAGACGGGCCAGGAGATTTGTGTGGAGTGTGTGGAATGTCCACCCTTGTGGTGGAGAGGGGAGAAGGCCAGCTCAGCAGAATGGGAAGGGCAGAGCAGGGTGCACAGATGGCGTCAGGGGCACAGTGCTGCCAGCAGGCCTAGCTTTTGGCAGGTGGGGGGGGGTGCAGGCTGCCCTGACCAGGCTTGTGGGGAGCAGAAGTTGCAGGTCGTGTAGTCCGCTCCTGGAGCTTGTGTCCCTGAGGCAGGCACCCTCAGAACTTGGCTTGGGGCTCCACTGGCGGCATGGAAGTGCTTGAAAAGGAAGCAACCCCAACCCTGGTCTTCAAAGGCAGAGAAAGCAGGACCCTGGATAGCGCTTAGAGGCCGCTGGGGCAAATCGCCACTTGTAATGAAGCTGAGATCCCAATCTGTGGGGCCACTTTCGTAAAGTTGGGCAGAAACGGATTTCCCAGAAATGGACACCTGTTATCATTCACCAAAATAATATAACTATCTTTGAATCAAGAGGAACATAAAAAAGAATAGTCTTTTGGCTCATATTATTTGAATAAATGGGGGGTACTAATAGATTCATACCCGAAGTACAAAGGTGGTAGCCAGGGGCTGGAGGAATGTGGAGTTGTTTAATGGGTACAGTCTCAGTTTTGCTAGATGAAAAGAATTCTGAGATTTGTTTCACAAAGTGAATGTACTTAACGCTACTGTAAAGAAAAACTCTTACTTTCATTTACATTAAACACAATACTCTGAATGCTACACTACTTCTGACCCTTCTGGTCACCACATGTGTACACATCCAGCAATTCTCCAGCACCAGCTGGGTGTCCTGCAATTCAGCTCAGTTCTGACACTACCCACCTGGAGGGAGCCTCAGATCCCACCAGTTGAAAGCTCAGTCCTACAACACTGCCTCTCCTCCCCGCTCTTTAGATGCCAATCACAAGTCCAGACTGTACCTGTGCTTCTGACCCACCAGCAGTGAAGCAGAGGTTCCCAGACCCCATCTTCCTGATTGTTAGAGTGCCTCACAAAACTGAGGAAAACATTTTACATATTAGAGTACCAGTTTGTTACAAAAAGGTATAACTCAGAAACAACCAGATGGAAGACATGCTTAGGGCAAGGTATGGGGAAAGGGAGCAGAGCTTCCATGCTCTTCCTGAGCAAGACTCCCACTCTCCCAACACCTCCTCCCTCATTCACCAGCCTGGAAGTTCTCCAAACCCAGTGCTTTTGGATTTTTATGGAAGCTTCATTACATACATGTGATTGATTAAATCACTGGCCATGGTGATTGAACTCAATCTCCATAACCTCTCCTCCCCAGAGAGGTGGGGGGGGTGCGGCTGGAAGTTCCAACCCTCTAATCATGAGGTTGGCTTCCTTGGCAACCAGTCACCATCCTCAGGCGCTTTCCAAAAGTTGCCACATTAACATAAATTTAGGTGTGGTTGTAAGGGGCTTGTTATGAATAACAAGACACTCCTTTCACCTTTATGGTCCTGGAGCTATTTCAGGAATCTATGACAAAAGACTAAATACGCAAAAAGATGCTCCCATTGTTCTTATTCCTCAGGAAATGCCAAGGATTTTAAGAGCTATGAAAGAGAAATCATGGACCAACACCAAAATATAGAATAAACCACAACATCACAACTACTCAACTATATACCTAAAAAATGGTTAAGGTGGCAAATTTTATGTTAGGTGTATTTTACCACAATTTTAAAAATTAAAAAAAGGCAGTGCCCAACCTGCAGAGTGACTGGGAAGCTCCCTCCTCTCTGTGAAGGAGCTCCTGGCATAGTATAGCGCTACGGGATCGCTCCATGGGTCTGGATGGCTGGACCAGAACTCAGTCCCTGTGAAGACACTGGAACTAGAATCAGGGTCCCAGTCCACTAGCATTGGTGCTGCTTCCAGAGATATTCCCCTGACCTTCCTATTAGGAAGGATGGGGATCTCACTCAGTTGACTCTCCTTTCTACCCTGAGGAAATGGGGCCCTCATGGCAGTTACTCTGTACTCTCCAACTCTTCCTTGTCAGGGCACAGCCCTTTGTAGAGATTATTATCGTTACTAGAGAAGGGTGATTCTTCTTTTTCTTGAAATGTCATCTTTATTCTCTGATAGTGGATATAGATTTCTTTTTTTCATCTTGGAGCTTTTCTACCCGCTAAGTCCCCGTTCTGTAGCTAGTGTGATACTCCATAGGGAATGCCTCTGCAACCCCTTGCCTGGCTCTCCTTTCTTTGATGTACCCTTCCCTGTCCACCCGTATTCACATCTTCATTATTAAGATCTACTATAGTTTGCTGCCAGTAGTTGTAAAAGGAGTGAAAAATAGTATTAGCGTTCTTTTTCATGGATACCTGGTGGACAGCTGTAAACATAAAATACTCACCCATTATCATTTTGCAGTTTCAAAAATTGTAATTATTACTTAAAAATATTTCAAAATGAGAGGTACCTGGGTAGCTCAGTCGATTAAGTACCCGACTCTTGATCTCAGCTTAGGTCTTGATCTCAGGGTCGTGAGTTCAAACCCTGTGGTTGGGCTCCACACTGGGCGTGGAACCTACTTAAAAAAAAAAGTCAAAGTAAGTGGCTGGCCCAGACCCGAGTGTTGGAACTTGAAACAACCATTATGTTAGAACCTCTTCACTGTAATTTAGCAGGGCAGAAATTCAGGTGGCCCGGGGATCCCATGTGCAACTGGCAGTTTTGTTGGGACCTGAGCCCTTAAGCTGTGGGGTCTGTGTTAACTCCGGGGAATTACTGTCAGAAGTGAGTTGAGTTGTAGGACACCCCACTGTTGTCAAAGAATTGAGAACTGTTGTTAGAAAATGATACACCATCTCTCCTTGATTACTGCAATAGCCTCCTGGCCAACTACAAATTTAGGAATTCCCACAACCCCCTCAGTTTCCATAATTCACTAGAAAGACCCATAGAACTCAGTAAAGTACTGTAGTTATGATTACAGTTTATTATAAAGGATGCAAATAACCAAATGAAGAGGTACATAAGGCAAGTTCAGGGAGTGGGTCTGCAGCTTCCTCCATTGCGGCAAGTGACCCTTCTGCCCATCCAAGTGTTCACCAAACAGGAAGTTCCCTAAGCTCTGCTGTTTAGGGTTTTCATATGGGCTTTCACTGCAGAGGCATGATTAATTAAATCATTGGCCATGGTGATTGAACCCAATTTTCAGGCCCTTTCCCCTTTCCAGAGTCAGGTTTTAACCCTCTAATCACATGTATGGTTCCTCTAGTGACCAGCTACCATCCTGAATGAAGCTAGTTAGGGGCCCCTCTAGGAGTTACTCCATTAGCATAAACTCAGGTATGGTGGAAAGAGTTTATGGGTAACAAAAGACACTTCTATTGCTTAGGAAATTCCAAGGGTTTTAGACAAAGATTAAGTGTGTTTTTTTATTGTGCTCCAGGCCACCCCCTAGTCTTTAACCATGGATCCTTATATATAAGCAAAAAAGATCATATCTGTCTGAACATAACAGATAACAGCAACATTTGGAAGAGTCAATGTGGGGTAGGAATAGGAGGCTTTTAACTCAATTTCCCAATACATCTGGCCATCAATATCAGTATTATAATTTTACCAACAATGTAGGTATAAGACCATATTTCATTATGGTAAACATAATCTGAAAAATAAAAGTCAAAAGATACTGGGCCATGGGACGCCTGGGTGGCTCAGTCATTAAGCGTCTGCCTTCAGCTCAGGTCATGATCCCAGGGTCCTGGGATCAAGCCCCACATCGGGCTCCTTGCTCAGTGGGGAGCCTGTTCCTCCCTCTGCCTGCTGCTCTCCCTGCTTGTGTGCTCTCTCTCTCTCTCTCTCTGACAAATAAATAAAATCTTTAAAAGAAAAAAAAAAGATACTGGCCTATTATTAGAGTCCCATTCAGTCCAGGCCATCATCATACTGTATGAAAATATCTCCCAGGATAAGGCCACTCATGTTTACAGGCTTTCATTTGATCTTGGCAGGTTCCAAAAGCAGGAGTGGCCTCAGTACTACATAGCTTCACTCTTTCAGGCATCTGATATAATTGAGCTAAGACATAGTATCATCTCCTGCTTTGAGCCTCTTTCTAAGTGTTAATTTGAGTTTCCTTCATTATATAAAAGTTATTTTTCTCTCCATTTATACCCACACTCTTCCACCTTTCGAAGGGACATGAAGTTCACTCATTGTGCAGCTCTAGATTGCAGACAGCAATATTAGCCTAGGAGGTACCTCCCCCTCAGCCCACTACCATTCATTTAGAGTAGGGTTACACAGATACAGAATTAGTGGGCTATTTTTACTATTAGACATAGCTGCATTCACTGTTAATCATGGTTTTCCCAAATAGGGTAAAGGTACACTCCATCAGGTCCTTAGGAATTCTGACATAAGGATTTAAAATATAGTTTCTTACTTAGGAATCATCCCTGCTTCTGGAACTTATAGCTGTAGCCTTGGTCCTGCAACCATTAGGTAAGAAAAAGAAAGTTGATGTGATAAGGGGAAGAAAGAAAAATTACAGTTTGGCCCAGTGATGGGTATTAAGGAGGGCACATACTGCAATGAGCACTGGGTGTTATAGGCAAACAATGAATCATGGAACACTACAACAAAAACTAATGAAGTACTGTATGGTGACTAACATAATAAAGAAAAATTACAGTCGTTAGTTATCTTCCCTTAGCCCTCCTTACGTTGAGTGTGAGCAAATACTCGTGAAGGCATGTAAGCCAGCCTTCATGTATGGATCTCCCTGTTACAGATGAACAATGTTTAATTGCCCATTCCAATTCTCTGTCAAACTATTACTATGAGGAAGATACCTCCCTACTCATTGTTGGACATTAGGGGCTGTAAAGCATGTTCCTTGGTCTGAAGAAATAGGACTTGCTGATCCAAATTGGTGCAGTCTCCTCTTCTCATGGTTCTTTTATAGTATTCTGAACATTTGCATCATATAGGTAATCCTACTTTTATTTTTTCTGAAAAACCACCATACTGTTTCCCACAGTGGCTGCACCATTTTACATTCCTACCAGCAGTGTACAAGTGTTCCAATTTCCCCCTGTCCTTGCCAACATTTCCCCATGTCCTTTATTATTTTCTGGGGTTTTGTTTGTTTTGGTTCTTTGATAGTAACCATCCTAATGGGTGTGAGGTTATACAATATTTATATCCTTCAGTCATAGGGGCAGTGCCAACTAATGTCTAATAGCAAGCTAGTAACTGCCCCTCAAATGGAAACCCTCTAGTCCAAAGTCCCAGTAGTCATTACTGTGGGGCATTCACAGGCTTTGCCATAAGCTCCAGTTTATATTCCACATGGGTCTCTGGTACACAGAATTTGCCCATAACAGCACTCCAGTTTTTATTTTATACTGTGTGGGCTTGGGCAATCTTATTTGTTCCCATTTAGCAATGTCTAACTAATACTGCATGAAGGGTGGATTTACATGCCTGGAGTTTTACAATACTGGGGCAGGGAAACATTACCAGACACAATATCCATCCATGTAATACACTCAGAGGAATAGAGATCCAATCACTTCATGTAAACATTCTAGTTTTCACCCAAATCTCTACTTTAATCCTATCAACACTTAACATGTTTATATTCTCTTGATCTGATTACAGCTCCTGTTAGGGATGCACCAATGGGTTTTGATACCGCAGTGCACAAGGTTCCCTTGTCTAGGAGCCCCAAAAACTACTCTTCTCCACTCCTGCACCATATGTAAAAATTAATCAGGCATAAAATATAAGATTCTATAAATAAACTTATAAACTTAGTGTTTATAAGTTAGCCCTGAATAAAAACATTCAAGGTAAACATTCAAAGAATAGAAGTTGAAGGCAAAACTTCCATGTTAGTAGAGGAAAAAGAAAGGAATAAAGACAAACCATTTGATACAAGAGAATGCAAGAAAGTTGAAAAAAAAGAGGCAAGGAAGGTGTGGTTAACAGCACACAATAAGCTGACAGAAGGAAATCTGAAAAATATTGAGCTATATAAATATTAGACAAAACAGATTAAGATAAAAATGTTATGGATATATGGATAATGAGAATCATTACATAATAAAGACATTTACCAGAAATACAGAGCAGTTTTCAACTTATATATACAACAATACAATCTTAAATTACATGAAGCAAAAATGTGCATAAAAATAAAGAGAAATTGGGGCGCCTGGGTGGCTCCGTCGTTAAGCATCTGCCTTCGGCTCAGGTCATGATCTCAGGATCCTGGGATGGAGCCCCACAGCGGGTTTCCCTGCTCAGTGGGAAGCCTGCTTCTCTCTCTCTCCCTCTGCCTGCCGCTCTGCCTACTTGTACTCTCTATCTCTCTGTCAAATAAATTAAAAAATCTTAAAAAAAGTTATTGACAAAATAAAAAAGAGAAATTGCCAGATCCACAATTATGGGAAATTTAAAAACCATTTTCAGTGATTGGTAATTCTATCAGATAAAAATATAAAAATAGGATAAGCTAGATTTAAACATCTAAGGAAAGAATTCTACCCCAGTATTTAGAGAATACACTTTCCACTCAAGCATATATGGAACATTACACAGACGGACAGACAGATACACATACACACACACACACACACACACACCCACGCACACAGATGCACAGCCGGTCACAAAGTAAGTCTCAGTAAAAAACAAAGAATGGAGATAATACAAAGCATTTTAAGAAATAACCTCCCAAATCTGTATGTTTGAAAATTTGAAAACATACTTCTTTATAATTCATGAGTCAAGAAAGAAATCATGAAAATGAGAAAATGTTAGGAACTGAACAACAGGGAAACACCATGTATCACAGCTCAGGACATGGTGATAACTAGTACACAGAGAATAAGTTTTAAACTTAGATACAGCAATTAGAAGAAACATTTTTTAAAACTCTTAATGCACTGTCTTACCTAAAAATTTAGAACAACAGTAATACAAACTGTATATCCAAAGAATGTGGAAAGAAGAAAAGACGGACAATAGTAGCAAATAAAATCAAAAGAGTATTAACGAAGAAAAAGGGTGCTTTGAAGAGAAAATTTCTGGTGAGACTGGTTACAAAACAAAGCAAAACAGAACACAGCTATCCATAAAATACAATTTCAAATTAAAGAAAAATGAATAACTTGGAAAGGTGTATCCTACAAAAACCAAGAAGAAATTTTAAAAAATCTGAACTCAAAATTAGAAGAAATTTAGGCAAAAATCTTCCCAGCTCAGTAAGGGAATGAAAATTATAGGCCAATGCCCTTTATGCTCAGAAATGTAAAATTTCTAAGTGTGAGCAAACAAAAATAAATTTATTTAAAAATAAATACATCCTGGGTGCCTGGGTGGCTCAGTTGGTTAAGTGACTGCCTTCGGCTCAGGTCATGATACTGGAGTCCCGGGATCGAGTCCCACATCCGGCTCCCTGCTCAGCAGGGAGTCTGCTTCTCCCTCTGACCCTCTTCCCTCTCGTGCTCTCTATCTCTCATTCTCTCTCTCTCTCTCAAATAAATAAATAAAATCTTTAAAAAATAAAAATAAATAATAAATAAATACATCCTGACCAGGTAGGCTTACCTTAGAAATATAATAATGATTTAATAATAAAATCTGTTACTGCAACTTATCCCATGAACTGATGTGATGCATTTAACTGCCATTCATGCACATTAAAAAAATCTTAAAACCTTAAAAATGTATGCATTAAAGTCAGAAACATCATAAAAATGCCTGCTTTCACCACCTCTTTCAACATTATGTAGCTATTGCAGTAAACCAATGTAACACATGTACACATATTACATGCACAGATACTGACTTCTCATGACTATTCGGTTAACTTTTCACATAGCAGCCTTTGAAAAATCTAAACTATTATTTTAAAAAGCCCCCAAACACACTATAGTTTTTTAGTTTTTTTTTAGAAAGTAGTTTTAGATGTCAGAATCTCAAGCAAAGCTATGTTCACCAAATTACTCTTCACACTTAGTTCCATTCAGAGAATATTGTAAGGAGCACATCTGAATAGTGTCATTTGTTTGAACCTAAAATGTTTTGTTTCCCTGAGATGTACCTCTTCGGAGAGGAAGAGGCAAAGGCTTTAGCCTGTTTGCTTGCTCAGGTGCTACTGTGAGGAATGTCCAAGAGCTCTCTCCCTTTATTTCCCCTAAAGGTGACTTTCTGTGCAATACCTTTATATTAAAGGGCAATATTACATAAAACTATGAGCCCTTTGAAGGTTGGCAAACTGTAGAAGATGGCGAACAGGAACATGGTGCATCCAAAGAATGACTCCCTCTTTTTCCTATTCCAGAAACCAACACCCGACTATCAGGTCTTCTCTTCCCCATTGACAAGTGCAAAAATTCTTAACACATTTTACGCACAAACTGCATTTTTAAACTTTTAAAGTTGCTATTTCATTTTTCAGTGGATTTTTTTTTCCTGTTTGAAAATGGTCTGGGTAACTTGGATTAAAATGCATTATAATTTTTCTCATTAAGACTCGTGGGGGAAAATTTTTTTTTAACCTAACGGCTTTTCATTTCGTAACTGAGCTTTCAAGAGTGAACTGAAGGGGCGCCTGGGTGGCTCAGTTGGTTAAGCGACTGCCTTCGGCTCAGGTCATGATCCTGGAGTCCCTGCATCGAGTCCCTGCATCGAGTCCCGCATCGGGCTCCCTGCTCGGCAGGGAGTCCGCTTCTCCCTCTGACCCTCTTCCCTCTCTCTCTTTCTCATTCTCACTCTTAAATAATAAATAAATCTTTAAAAAAAAAAAGTGAACTGAAGACAGTAAGCGTAAGCCAGGGACAGTTTATGAAGCCAAAGAAGCCAAAGTTGAAAGACTTTCCCCGAAGCCGCCACGGGACCACCAGCCAATCACGACTAGAAAGAGCCCGGCCAGGCTGCGCCCCCAGACCCAAAGGCACACACCCCAGCGTTCCGCCTGCGCAGCGGGGGCGCGGACAGCGGTTCCAGGGCTCCGCGACGACGCGCTGCCTGACCCGTAGGAGCCGCCGTCGGCGAGCGGGCTCCCAGGCCACGACGGGTGCCGTCCTCTCGCCGCACCCCGCCCCCCCCTACCCCGCCACCGATCCCTCGACCGGCCGACATGGTTGAGGCGGATCGCCCCGGGAAGCTTTTCATTGGCGGGCTCAACCCCGAAACCGATGAGAAAGGCCTAGAGGCCGCGTTTGGCAAATATGGCCGCATCAGCGAGGTTCTCTTGATGAAAGATCGAGAAACCAACAAGTCCAGGGGCTTTGCGTTCGTCACCTTCGAAAGCCCCGCAGACGCCAAGGCCGCCGCCAGAGACATGAACGGCAAGTCCCTGGATGGTAAGGCCATCAAGGTGGCCCAGGCCACCAAGCCGACGTTTGAGAGCGGGCGGCGGGGCGCGCCGCCGCCGTCCCGCAGCCGCGGTCGCCCGAGGGGCCTGCGCGGCACCCGCGGGGGCGGCGGCGGCCCGCGGCGACCCCCGTCCCGGGGCGGGCCGGCGGACGACTGCAGCTACGCGGGGGATTTCGACCCGCGGCCCTCCAGGGCCCCTATGCCCATGAAGCGCGGGCCGCCGCCGCGCAGGGCCGGGCCGCCCCCCAAGAGGGCCGCGCCGTCGGGCCCGGCTCGCAGCGGCGGAGGAATGAGCGGGCGGGGTCCGGCCGCGCGCGGGAGAGATGGCTATGCTGGCCTGCCGCGCCGGGAACCGCCACCCCCGCGCCGCGACCCCTACCTGGGCCCCCGGGAGGAGGGCTACTTGCCCAGAGACGGCTACTCGAGCCGAGACTACCCGAGCGCCCGCGACCCCCGCGAGTTTGCTCCGTCGCCCCGAGAGTACACCTACCGCGATTACGGCCACTCCAGTGCCCGCGACGACTGCCCGTCGAGAGGCTACGGCGACCGAGACGGCTACGGCGGGCGCGACCGCGACTACGCGGACCATCCGAGTGGAGGCTCCTACCGAGATCCCTTCGAGAGCTACGGGGACCTGCGCAGCGCCGCCGCAGCGCGGGGGCCCCCGCCTTCTTACGGCGGAGGAGGCCGCTACGACTACTACCGCGGCTGCTCGCCTGACGTCTACGGCGGCGGCCGCGACAGTTACGGCGGCGGCCGGAGCGACCGCTACTCGAGGGGCCGCGACCGGGTTGGCAGAGCCGACCGCGGGCTCTCCCCGTCCTTAGAGAGGGGATGCCCTCCCCCGCGCGATTCTTACAGCCGCTCTGGCCGCAGGGTCCCCAGGGGCGGAGGCCGCCTGGGAAGCCGTTCCGAGAGAGGGGGAGGCCGCAGCAGATACTAAGTACCGACAGACTTGGGACCAAAATTCCGTTTGCAAAGAAACTAACGAAAAGAAGAGTCTGTGTTCTGGCAAACTACCCAAGGACTAGTACAAGGAAGCGTTGTTTTCACCTTTTAAGAATTATCTGTTAACTTCTTCTCCATAATTTTTGTGCTTTGGGGAGGAAAAAGTTAGAACTCGTTTAATTGCGTTTTGGAATTGTTAACGTTTCTTTCAACAAGCTCATGTTAAAAGTATAAGACTTGAACCTGCGTACTAGTCTTCTTATATTTTCAAGTAAAAATTCTTCTAAAGGCTTCCTCGCTTCTAAATTTTCGTGATAAATGAGACAAACAGTTCTAAGATCTTTTACAAACATCTGCCCACCAAAAATGGAAAAACGGATCATTCTGTTAATTCAAACCAACTAGATTTTTGGGGGAGGAGTGGGAGGGAATTGGTGTATACTACTCTTAAGATTTCAGGGTATCTTTCAAACCCAGGCTCAATGTTCCCAATATTTTTTAAAAAATGACCAGCAGCAACAACAAAAATCACTTAGATGCTTATTTAAAGGAAGTTCTTTTCACTTTGTAAGTAAAAAAAAAAAAAAAAAAACCAGTGGACAGTGCTGGCCATATTTTGTTTTTTTGCCTTTTCTTTGGGAATCTGCAGGACCTCCTGTCCCCTTTCTCTCAAAAATACTGTTCATGTGTGTTGAACAAGAACGGAATACTAAATTAAAGATTTGACCAACCAACCACACAGCTGCAAAAATTCCAGACAAACATCAATTAATAGCATTTATTTTCACTACCAACAAATTACTAAGAAATAAGTAGAAAATACACCAATAGTGGATTTGGGGATCATACGGCTTCCATTTCCAACTCCGAACTGCTTGCCCTTGGTTCTAGAGCCAGCCCCTGGCTCTGGTGGAGAGAATTAGGCTTCTGCCCCCAGGGGTGGAGGAATCAAAAAAGTGAGCAGCATCAGAGCTCAGAAGCTCAGAGAATTCCTGGGAGAGCTTGGCATTTCAACATCTGAGGATTTTCATCCTGGTATGAGGGACCTGGGTCTACCTGTTCACAAAAGGCAAGGGGATGGGTTGAGTGTTCTGTACTGTTAATGTGGGGGAGAAAGGCTTGAGCAGACAAAGATCAGAGAGGCTTCTTCCAGAGTGCCTCAGGAGGGATGTAACAGTCTCCTCTTTCCACCCCAAGCTCAGGGCAAGAAGCACGTTTTCCAGTCAGCGCCTGTGGAATTTCCCGGTTTATTTGAGAGGAAGGTAATTGTACAGTTCAGGAGCTCTAGTAGCCACCAGAGAAAAAGGATCAGGTTAAAATAGGATTCCTATTCTGCGTAATAATTGCTGGAGGAAACAGACAAGCACCTGAACAACAACAGCAAAGTACTTAAAGAGATCTGAATGTACCACACTCACATACACAACTCTAAAAATATGGTTTTTTGATAAAATAATAAAGTAGGTGAATTACAGGAGAGGCTGCATTAGTGGCCCAGAAGATCAAATGCAGGAAATAGCTTAAAAAAAAAGAAAGAAAAAAGGTCCAGGAATCAATCTGGCAAAAATGTGTAATAGCTTTATGGAAAAATTGTTAATATTTATTAAAGGACCTAAAAGAAGACTAAAATTGGAGGTGTGTATCATGTCATGGTTGGGAACACTTTTTATTCTAACTATTCTCAATCTCACCAAATTAATTTGGAAAATCAATACAACTTCAAATGAAGTTACAACATGACTTTTCCACACAGCTCTCTTCTCTTTCTCAGTAATACCCATTTATATGTGTGATCAACGATGGAATACTGGGTAAAAGATTTGGCCAACTGGCCACAAAACGAAAAAAAAAGTAGCTTCAATTCACTACAAGCAAATGATTAAGAAACAGGTAAGAAAAAGACACTGATGGGGGATTTAGCTAATAATCCTAAAGCTTATATGGTGGAATAAAGAGCAAGAAGAGCCAAAGAAATTCTGAAAAAATAATTAGAAAAGACTCACCCTACCAGATATCAAAACTTGTTACAAAGTTAGAGTAATTTAAGCTGTGTGATATGAACAGACAAGGATAGACAGACCAACAGAACCAAAATAGTGAGCCTAGAAACAGGCCCACTTGCATATGAAAACATGATATATGACAGATGTAGCTTTGAAAGTCACTGATGAAAGGATGGACTTTTTTTGTTTTTGTTGGCTATCTCTTTGCAAAAAGATAAAATGAAATTCACTAACCCAGCATACACAAAAATACATTCTAGATGGTTTGAAGATAAAAATCTGAAGAGGAAATTTTTTAAATACTTAGAAGAAAATGAAGAAATGTATCACACTGGGGTAGAGAACTTTTTAAGACATAAAACACAATCCTAGAAGGAAAATGTTGATAGAATTTTCCACGTTATTAAGATATTTTTTTATGATAGAATACTTAACCGTGAAATATCAAACCATAGATTGGAAGAGTTTATTTGCATTGAAATAACTTCCAAAAGAATGCTTAGGAACCAGTAAGAAAAACACCAAGGAAAAAAACAGGGGGGCAAAAGGACTGATACCTTTCTGATAGAGGTATAAATTGACATAATCACTGGAAATAATTTTGGCAATACCTAGTAAAGTTGGTGGGTGCATACCTTATGACCCAGAAATTCCACTTCAAGGAGAGGACCTAGAGAAACTTGCACATGTACACAGGAGATTTGCTCGAGATTGGGCCTTACTGCACTCCTTGAATGTTAAAAAGAATAGAACCAGTCTGCCTGGAGTGGATCAACGTGAGGTTTATTCTTACAATGAAGTTCAATGTAGAAGCCAATGTGAATCAACCAGATCCACGTGTAACAACATAGGTAAATATCACAATATTTGTTGGGTGAAAAGGGCAAATTGCATAAATACAGGTGTATTAAAAAAATACGTGATTGGAGTGATACACAAAAAATCGGGAAGTTTAGTGTGAGGAAAGGAAGGTGGGATGAGGAATGGGCTTTAGCTGAACCTGCAGTGTTTTGTTTAACAGATCGGTTTTAAGCAAAAATGACAGTGTCAACATCTTAAATTTCTATGTACATTAGCAGCTCTTTGGTATTCTATAATTTTGATACCTTTCATACCATAAACTTTAACATGAAAAATAGAGCTTAGCAGAGCACCAGCATATAATGGCTACTCAAAAATGTTAACTATTATACTGAAACTGTCTTTCAGATGTAACACTCTTGACAATGACTGTGCCTCTTGGCTTTGTTTATGGGTGATGCCTTATTCTATTTGACTCAGTTTATAGAGCTTGCTCTCCTAGACTGTGCTCAGAGCTGGCTCACCATAACCTCAAGGGTGGCACTTGCATATCTGAGAACCAAATCTTAGAGGAAAGTGTAGTTTTTCCCTTTGACATTCTTTTTTTTTTTTTTTAAAAGATTTTATTTATTTATTTGACAGAGAGAGACAGTGAGAGGGAACACAAGCAGAGGGAGTGGGAGAGGGAGAAGCAGGCTTCCCGCGGAAAAGGGAGCCCGATGCGGGGCTCGCCCTGAGCCGAAGGCAGACGCTCAACGACTGAGCCACCCAGGCGCCCCTCCCTTTGACATCCTTTCTGAAGTATAACAGCGATGAAAACCTTTTTCCGATTAACAAAATGCCAATTTCTGAAGAGTAGTCTCCTGAATATTAAACTGTTAAAAAAAAGTGAGGTATAAACATTTGGAAATAAAGTCTCCTGCAGAGCGTAGATGAGTTCAAGAGGTCATAGCGTACAAAGGCTGTGGATTTCTCGTACATATACAGTAAAGCAGCCTCAATGCTTCTTTACTGGAAATTAATGTATAAAGCTATTTTTGTAGGAAAATATGTAAGAGATAGAGCAATTGAGAACTCTTGTTTATAATTGCTTTCCTAATGATGAGAGAAAAAGCATACCAGGTATTTCGCAGGACATACCCACTGGGTATAATTTAAAGACTGTGCATCTCAATAACCAAAACCTTTGTGTTCTCTGTCTTGAGCTTGGCTCAGTCTACTCCTGAGACCCTATTTCCACATTCCTTCTGTCCAAAACAGGGTTCCAGGAGCATCGAAAGTATCCATGTGGTCCCTGACAGCATTACTGAGTGTTCCCCCACCAGATGAGGCCTGAACATCTTCCATCTTTGATTGCAACCCGAATCCTGTTGTGGGTCCTGGGGCTCTCCTAGAGTGCTGGAGGTAGACCTCTTTCCTAGAGGGCAGTAGCTGCCCTTTCTCCCTTGCCTCAGGCCCCATAAGATGGGGAAAATTTTCTGCTTATATTCCTTCTACCTGGGACCTCTAATACTTCTCAGCCTTTAGATTATTGGGGTTTGTGCTGCCACCCTTTTAGCCTTTACCTTAAGAAAGGTGATGTGATTTCCCTTCTCTTCTTGCACAGAAATTTCCGTTTTGGGGACAGTTACTCTGTTCTTGACTCTTGAACATATTTAAGAACTCACCAGGCAGAATCAGGTTGTGTTGCTTTTGCTGTTGCACATATAGAATCCAGTGGTAGTGGGAATTCTTTTCAGAATTCAAATATTCTGTTTGTGGTGACATTGTTTCTGAAGCTAATTTCCCTTACAGTATGGCATATCTAAAAACTCTTTAAAAATTATTCTCAGTATAAATACTTTGAGAGTGACATTTAATGTGGGTATCAAGTGCAAAAAAAAAACTATAGCAACTACAAAGCAGCAATGACTCTGTGGAATGCATTCCACTATCATATTTACTAAAATGCTCAAGGAGAATGAAAAAAATCTGAGGATGTATTATGAAATTCTTAGGGATAGCATTAGGAAAAAATAGTGAAGCTTCTTTGTTGTTTAGAGGCTGCTTATTATAGTAAAAGCTAGTCTTGGTCATATGTATGAGTCTTCATTCTGTTATTTAGGTGACTTGGACATTTTTTTTTAAAGATTTTATTTATTTGAGAAAGAGACAGAGAGCACAAGTGGGGGGAGGGGCAGCCAAAGAGGGGAAGGAACAAGCAGATTCCCTGCTGAGCTGGGAGCCCCACATGGGACTCGATCCCAGGACCCGAGATCATGACCTGAGCCAAAGTCAGACGCTTAACCGACTGAGCCACCCGGGCATCCCCTGGGTAATTTTCTTAAAAATTTTGACCTTCAGTTTTTTTCATTTGCAAATGGCAATGATGGAACTATTTTGAAAGTCGGAAATACGAGAATGCATGTCAAGCAAGCAGCACAGTGAATGGACTTGCAGGGGGGCTCATTACACAGTAGTGCCACAGTGCTCTGCACAGAGCTGTAGCACAGACTCTCCCTTGCAATTTATCATTCTGTTGACCAGTAAAACTGCTTATGTACTAGAAGTCTTCAGAAAGTTCAACTTGAGAGTTTTATTGTATTTATATTCCCGATGTACTCACCCAGCTTGAAATCTTGGAAACATCTTTGACTCTTTGTAGTCCCCACTCTGCCTCTACCTTCTGTACTTCTTGACGGCTAGGGTGACCAAAAACTTCTACTGGCAGGCTCAGTGTCCCATTCCTAACTAGTCTGAAGGGATAGATGTTATCAAGATCTTTTTTTTCCTTCAAATCTAGTAGGGTTTAGAATGCTTACTCTCTGGTATAACTGGCTTAGACTTCACTTTACCTCATAAATAAAACAGCTAATACAGTGCCTGGGTTTTAAAGAGCATAGCTATTGTTACTTACAATTGACGCAGGACCCAGTGCACCCCAGGAAGTCCCTGAGTTGCAGTAAAGTGTAGTGATCTCAAATAAGTAGCACAGAATCTGGTAGACCTGAATTCAAATCCTACATCCACCACTTACTAACTGTGTGATCTTGGTCGGGCTACTTTCTAACTCTCTGCTTTGCTTCCCTTACCTATGAAACAGAGACAAGAGTGCTCACCTCATGAGGTTGTTGTCCATCTGTCTGTTTACTCATTAAATACAGTGATGAGCAGATACTTATGTAGTACCCACTGTATGTCAAGCACCATGTTAATATTGGAACAAGGCAGACAACACCAGGGCACATATACTTGGCTGCCGAATTCATGTTCATTAAGGAAGAATCATAGAGCATTAGCATTTGGTGGTTGCCCAGATGCATACTGCGGGAATGCACAGGGATCTAACAGGATTAGACATCAGGTCCCTCCTATCCCTTGCCCCTCCACCTGGGACTCTAGTTTTCTTTACTTTTTTTCTTTTTTTTCTTTTTTTTTTTTTTGAGTATAGTTGACACACAATGTTACATTAGTTTTAGGTGTACAACCTAATGATTTGGCAAGTTTATGCATTATGCTGTGTTCGCCATAAGTGGAGCCACCGTCTGTTGCCATACGGTGTTATTACAATATCATGGACTATAGTCCTTACGCTGTGACTTTTATTCCTGCGACTTAACTCATTCCATAACTGGAAGCCTGTATTTCCCCCACCCCTTCACCTATTTTGCCTAGCAACCCCTCCCCTCTAGAAACCATCTGTTCTCTGTATTTATAGGTCTGATTCTGCTTTTTGTTTGTTTATTCATTTGGTTTTTTTGTTTGTTTTTGGTTTTTTAAGATTCCACTTAATGAGTGGGATCATATGGTATTTGTCTTTCTCAGTCTGAGTTGTTTCAGTTTATGTAATATCTTCTGTATCCATCCATGTTGTTTCAAATGGCACAGTCTTATCTTTTTTTATGGCTGTATAGTGTTCCTGTGTGCTCATGTGTGTGTATGTGTGTGTATTCCTCATCCATTTGTCTGGTGATGAACACTTAGATTGTTTCCATATCTTGGCTATAAGCATAGGGATGTGTATAGCTTTTCAAATTATTGTTTTCATTTTCTTTGGGTAAATACCCAATAGTGAAATTTTTGGATCGTATGGTATTTCTTAATATTTTCAGAAATCTTTTTTTAAGATTTTATTTATTTATTTGAGAGAGAGTACACAAGCAGGGGGAGGGTCAGAGGGAAAGGGTGAGGGAGAAGCAGACTCCCCACTGAGCAGGGAGCCTGATGCAGGACTCCATCCCAGGACCCTGGGAACATGACCTGAGCCAAAGGCAGATGCTTAACTGACTGAGCCACCCAGGCGCCCTATTTTCGGAAATCTTAATACTGCTTTCCACAGTGGTTATACTAATTAACATTCCCACCAACAGTGCATAAGGATTCCTTTTTCTTCACATCCTCGCCAACACTTGTTGTTTCTTGTCATTTTGTTTTAGCCATTCTAACTGGTATAAGGTGATATCTCATTGTGCTTTTGATTTGCATTTCCCTGATGATGAGTGATATTGAGCATCTTTCCATGTGTCTGTTTTCCATCTGGATGTCTTCTTTGGAAAAATGTCTATTCAAGTCCTTTGCCTATACTTTAATCAAATTGTATTTTTGGTGTCAAGTCATAGAAGTTCTTTATGTACTTTGGATATTAAGCCCTTATTGGATATATCATTTGCAAATATCTTCTTCCATCAGCACGTTGTCTTTTAGTTTTGTTAATGGTTTCCTTTGCTGCACAAAAGTTTCTTATTTTAATGTAGTTCTCATAGTTTATCTTTTTGTTTCCTTTGCCTTAGGAGACATATCTAGAAAAATGTGGCTATGGCTGATAGAGAAATTACCACCTGTGCTCTCTTCTAGGATTTTTATGGTTTCAGGTCTCACATTTAGGTCTTTAATTGTTTTGAGTTTATTTTTGTATTTGGTGTTAGAAAATGGTCCAGTTTCATTCTTTGACATGTAGCTGTCCAGTTTTCCCAGCACCATTTATTAAGAGACTGTCTTTTCCCCATTGTACAGAAATTAATTGGCCATAAATTGTGGGTTTATTTTTGAGGTCTCTGTTCTGTTCCATTGGATCTATATGTCTGTTCTTGTGCCAGTACCATACTGTTTAGATTTCTACAGCTTTACAGTATATCTAGAAATCTGGGATTGTGGTACCTACCATTTTTTCTTCTTTCTTCGGATCGCTTTGGTTATTCAGGGTCTTCTCTGGTTCCATACAAATTTTAGTATTATTTGTTCTAGTTTTGCGAAAAATGCAGTTGATATTTTGATAGGGACTGCATTGGATCTGTAGATTGCTTTGGGTAGTATGGACATTTTAACAATATCAGTTCCTCCAATTTAGACATCAACTTTGGGAGAAGAACTTCTATGTTTGGGCTCTGGGGTTTTTGAGTTGCATAATAGACAAAGTGCTAGCTAGAATAATCCAGGATTAAGGTACAGTAGCAGTATGTCATGACAGATCTTTAGCTCTAACCCTGCCCTCACTCACTGCTCATGGATGGGATTTGAAGGAGTCAAGGTCTCAATAATAAAACCTCTCTGCCTACTTCAGACTGATTAAAAAATGGGACACTGAGACTCCTGATGAGGGTTTTTTACTAGCCCAGATGTCAAGAACTGGAGAAGGCAGGGACGGTGAAATATAAATGGTGCTGTAATATAATGGCTGTGAAGGCATTACTCTGCATAACACCTCTTCTGAGATGTTGGGGGGATGGCACCAAAGTCTTGCAATTGAAACCATATGATATAGCCAACTAGCAGTAGGGTTTGCTACATCAACATTCATGATTGTGAAAGGATTAGCCCTTTCCTAACATTATAACTGTAGGGACAACTGTGGTCCAAGCTGTACAGCTGACCATGATTGATTGCCTTGAAAACTAGGTCTTCCCAGTTTCCACTGATTCTCTGCATAAGGCCATTCTCTTTCTGGGAGGCCAATCTGCTGTGGATTAGTTTTGGACAAGTTAATCCTTATCTCTTAGCTAAGCAATGGAGACACTGTGTGAACAAAAGTAGACATCATTAATCCTCAAAGGGATTAATGTTCAAAAGAGATAGACTTCAGTTAAAAAAATGCAAACTTTCGACTGTGATAAGCATTATGAGAGAGCTGCCTAGTGCATGAGATACTATAGTAATAAAGGTTTAGTGTAGTACAGGATGTTGGAGAATGCATCCTTAAGGAAGTGATGATTGAATTCAGATGTGAAGGATGAATAAGAGCTACATTGCTGGGAAAATTAAATGAGACAATATATTAAAGCATGTAGTCATAGGAAGCTCTCCTTAAATAGGGACTATGGTGTTCTTATTGCTATTCTTTTTTGACATCGAGACAGTTTTTGCTGGAAGTTTAAGCTATATGGATAAGGGTGAAGGAACCCAGATAAATTGCTAACATTTTAATTTAAGAAGGCATACCTTGAGGTTGATTACCAGGAGAATACAAAAGAAGAATGCCAAAATGTGAATCAACAGAGGCAGAAAGTGTGAGATCGGTCTGAGGTCAAACTAATATGAAAAAATTAACAGGGAAAATGTAGAAACTGGGATACAGGCATGGACTATTGGGATTAATGCCCTGGTGAACTGCATTTGTAGTGATTACCCTTTAAAGTCTGAATCACCTTCCTTGAGAAAGTCACTCTTCTTTTTTTAATTTATTATTTATTTATAAGAGAGACTGAGTGGGACTGGGGCAGGGAAGTGGGGGCAGAGGGAGAGGGAGAAGCAGACTCCCCACTGAGCATGGAGCCCAACACAGGGCTCAGTCCCAGGACCCTGGGATCATGACCTGAGCCTACCTGAGCAGAAGGCAGACACCCATCCAACTGCCCCTAAATTTTTTTTATTAAGATTTTTTATTTATTCATTTGAGAGAGAGAGCACAAGAAAGCCAGAGCAGGAGCAGGGGGGAGGGTCAGAGGGAGAGGGAGAAGCAGACTCTCCACTGAGCGGGGAGCCAGACCTGGGTCTTGATTCCAGGACACAGGGATCATGACCTGAGCCTAAGGCAGACGCTTAACCAACTGAGCCACCCAGGCGCCCCAGAAAGTCACTCTTCTTAAAGGTGTCAGTGCTGTTTGAATCCGGGATGAACCAGATCCTGTCTTTATCCCTTAAGGCACTCACAGTCTGGTGTGGTTGGCAGATTGTTCTGCCTCAAATTACCTTCAATGCAAAGTAGAGAGAGATTAAGAGCTATGAGATAGGTGTAGGCAATGTGCTAAGGGAGGAAAGGAATTCTGAGTAGAGGAAGGCTTTCCAGAGGATGTGAATTTCAAGGTTTTCCCTGAAACAGGGAAGCTCCTCCTCAGTGTGTACATATTATACATTTTAGAGACAGCTGGGTCCATTTTTTTTTTCCTATTTTCACTTAATCTTAGGATTGTTCTCATCTTTGTTGATTTTATTTCCCTCTCTGCTGATTTACATCTACTTTATTCCATTGCCAATTGGAAGCCATTGAAACTTCTGAAGACAGGAATAGTGATCTGAGCTGCACTTGACTGTTATATCCCTAACATCTGGAAGATGGACCGCAGAGAGAGGTTGGAGGCAGGGGGCCATCCTGTACGTGATAAGGCTTACATTTTTTATATTAAAATTGCCCTAGTGGATTAAGAAACTGGGTGGTGGAAAGTGTTTCTAGACTCTGAACACTAGGTGGCACCAAAAGCTTAAGGATTGTGGCTTCACGGCTCCATCCCTGTACTTGCCCCCTCGAACTTGAGCTCCGAGGCCCGCAGCTGTGTGGCTGAGTGGTGCTTGTACCTTACTTCTGGGTATAATGCAAATGAAATAGGGACAACTGGAAATCTTCACTGACTCAGATACTGAGCATTGGGCACAGATGGAAAGACCAGAAATATATCCAAGTGTATCCAAGTATTCAAACTGGTAGGGAAAGACAAATAGTGCAGTAAGTCATGCTGATTTAATTGGCTAAGTACTTTGGGGGAAAAAAAAACATACACTTTTATACTCCAAAATAAAGTCCAGGTGGATTAACTTGTATTTTAGGTAAGGTTTTTTTCTAAAAAAAATTATTTCCAGTTTTCTTGAGATATAATTAATATATATCCCTGTATAAGTTTAAGGTGTACAGCATAATGGTTTGACTTACATGTTGTGGAACGTTCACCAAAATGTGTTTAGTTAGCATCCGTCATCTCCTATAGATATGATAAAAAAAAAAGAAAGAAATATTTTTTTCCTTGTGATGAGAGCTCTCAGGAAGTCCTCTCATAGCAACTTTCCTGCATGTCATACAACGGCATTAGCTGTGCCCGTGAGGTACTTCACGTCTCTAGTGCTTACTTATAGCTGGAAATTTATACCTTTTGACCACTTTCCTTCCATATTCCCTCCTCTCTTGCCCCTCTTCTGGTAACCGCAAATCCTGTATCTTTTTCTAGGGGTTTAAAATCATTTTAATTGTGGTTAAATACACATACAAGTTACCATCTTAACCATTTTTAAGTGTATAGATCAGTGGCATGAAGTCCATTCACATTCTTGTGCTAACATCACCAATGCCCAGACACAGAACTCTTTTCATCTTGTAAAATAGTAAATTAACTTTTCAAGTATAAAAGCCAGAGGCTACAAAAAGCTTAGAAGATAGAGGTGTGTTTTATATAATCTTGAGTTTGGGAAGATTTTTCAAAGCCCAAACAGCAGAAGTATCAAAAGTTACATATTGATACATTTGATTGCACAAAAATTAAAATTCAGTTTCCATATAGATAAGCCTCAGAATTTATGAATTAATCATATATATTTATTCTGTTTGCAGAACTCATCTTCATGTGGTTAGATGACTGTAAGACGGAGGCCCCTGTTTCTTACTGGCTGTCAGCCAGGTGCTGCTCTCAGTTCCTAGAGGCTATCCCCCAATTCCTTGCCATGTGACCCTCTCGCAGGCCCTTTCAGAACATGGCAGCTTATTTCTTCAAAGCCTGCAAGAGAGAGTCTCTCCAGTCCACTAGTGTAGACTCTTGTATATAACAACAGAACAGAACATTAGTTTTACATAGCATCTGTATAGCATCTGCATAATCACAGTGGTGATGTCCCATCACCTGTGCCATATAATGTAACCTCATCAAGGAAGTAGCTCCCCCATGTATGCTTATCACATGGAGGAAACCTGAAATACGAGTTTTAAGAAGTTCTAAAAAATTGAATAAGAATAGGGGTTTTGTGGGGCTTTAAGTAATGGATAGATTATAATTCTATTTCACTTTTAATAAATTTAAAGTATAAATTCATATTGGAACTTAATGCTGTAAAGAAACTACACAATGAAAGAAAAGAGGTTTATATACTTAGGATAAATATCAGAGTACTAATGGAAATTATGCAGTCATTTAGTCCATTTAGCCTCATACTCTTCAAATTCAAAAATAAGAAATGGAGAGAGTTAAAATAATTTTGACCTATATGTTCTCTAAGTTTTCTTGCTGGCTCTAATGATAATATCAGAAACAACTAATATTTTTCGGTGATTCCTCTGAACAGGCACTGAGATAATTCACCTCATTTACTCTTCACAGTGGTCCTAGGAAGTAGATAGCTTTCTTTTTTTAATTTTATTTATTTATTTGTCAGAAAGAGAGAGAGAGCACAAGCAGGAGGAGGGGCAAAGGGAGAGGGAGAAGCAGACTCCCCACTGAGCAGGGAGCCCGATGCGGGACTTGATCCCAGGACCCTGGGATCATGACCTGAGCCAAAGTCAGACACTTAAGTGACTGAGCCACCCAGGCATCCCAGTAGATACCTTTTTTATACCCATTTTACAGATGAAGAAAGCAAGGCCTAGAGAAGGTGGTAGGTTTCTATGATATCAATCCAAGTGACTCGTTTCTCAGCTTGAAGTTCTAGGAAAATTTACTAAATGGGGAATGTTCTTTTCCTACTTAATAAGCATTCATATATCAAAATTATAGAAAATATTTAATAAGAAGAAATACATTAAAAATTAGCATGCAGATTGCTTAACAGAGATAAAGCTCCACTGATCCCTAGTTTCACCCAATGTGTTAGTATCTTTCTGTAGCTCACACTTCACACTTCCTCCCAGGACGGGATGAGCAGGATAGAGCAGGAGGACACCTTGGCTGGTCGCAGTGGCATTCTACTGGCTACTGCCTGTTCTTCGTTACTATGATCATTAATTTCTTTACAATTAGCATCTTATCCCCCTATTGCGACAGCCGTTTTGAACTAAGAAATCTCACAATGAATCTTGAATCATAATTGATAATGTATGTTTTCAAAGATCCTACAGTGATTTTTGGTATCCCATCCGGAGAAGCTCAGCTTTGTCACAGTCTTGGGGCACGCACTGCCTTCAAATTGACCACTTTTTGGTGGCAGTTGTCTGGATGTAAGTTGAAACCACTCCTTGTCAGTATTCGGTTCCCTATCATGTCTAAGTTCAATCGTGTCCTTACCTGAATCTTCCAGTTACTTCACAGGCAGCATTGACTCTTGTCCGGTTTGAGACTGTAAACACATAGATGTCCTACTTCCCCCATTAAATTATGGTACCATTTGCTTTTATTTTTCCAATAACATCAAGATACGTAATAAGATTCTGTCTCCAGACTTGAATTTGTGCCAGAGAACTCAATCACTACAACATTCTTATTTTTATCTGTGTTTTATTTCATTATTGAGGCCACATATAGCAGAGTATGGGTTTAGCCTTCCTTTCAGTCTGGAAATTTGTTACAAGCTTTTTCCTGCAGACCTCATTCTAGTTTTGGGTGAGATTCTAAACCTTCTAAAGTTGATATTAAGATGGGTGTTTCTACCAAAATTAGAGACCTGGAAAAGTGAACCGCTTGTATATTTAATTATGGGGGAAATGTTCCTGGGGTCATAATCAGTCTGGGCATTTAGACAGGCTGGACATGTAGTTCCACTTTTCAGATGCTCTCCGGTTTCCAAGAAAATGTCCAGCCCGCAGGTGAGGAATGAAGGGGCATGGAGCATGTGAAAAGGAGCCTCTTCATGCTTGTGGTTGTCCTCAGCCTTCTATTCATTCATTTAGTAGAGATTAAGTCAACGCTTAAGACTGGCCAAGCATGATTCTGACAGGTAGACGTGCAGATAGTGACAACAGTGACAGTCTCTTCCTTTGAATATTTCTCTCTCGGTCTGGGGGGAAGAAAAAGACAAACTAGCACTTGTAATCCAACTCCTGTAGTAAGAGTACAAATGAAAACATTTCACCTCAGGAGCAGAAAACAGACTTTTGCTTTAGAACAGAAGGAAAATTGAAGACCAGAAATGAAGCTAAATAAAAGGCCGAAGTCAAGCAGGGTCTGGATAAAGCTGTTGTGTGTTTCCTCTTTTATGTCCAGTGAAATATTTTTGACACTAGAACTCCTAAAATACTACATAACTAAGTGAATTGAAAAATTACTTTCTAGAAGCTTTGAGGATGCATCATTACTCTGATATAAGGGAGTCGTAAATACTATGAACATTTTGATATACTAAAATAGCAAACTAAGAAGATTAGCTTTTGCCAAATGGATTTTATGGCCTCAGTAATAACACTGCTTCATTTATTTTCATTATTTCCAGTGGAGTAAAGACTCCACATGTAACTAATATATTTGGATTAACTCCTCTGTGCTTCATTTTTTCTGGGAAGGATTAACAACAAAGCTAGCTTTATGAACCTTGGGGGAGGGATGTACTTTGTTGAACCCCTCATCTGATTTTATACATGTTTCTGAACATGTTCGTAGGCCTCAAAAGGCTCAGGAGAGATGAAATGACCCAGGCCTCAGCGTCTTAAGGGTGTAACTGCTGGCTGACCTGGACAACTACATAATTAAGGGTAGCTGTGGAGTAGTGCTCGGGCTGGGGCTAGTCCACTCCTGTGGCAAAAAAACGCGATTCCCAGCCTGGTGCGTGGGCGGGGCACTGTTCCTTCCTAACCCTTTTGGGTGGTGTTTTCTCAGCCTCTGACTCTTTCCTCAGATACCTGCACTGGTCAGCACTTGGCTGAAGCCCCAAGTGGATCCTCAGCAGATGTCCAGAGTTCTGTCTTTGTGCTGCATGGCTCCCTGGTCCTTGGTCTGTGTGTGGTGGAGGCCTTGTTCCCCTCTGGACTCCTGTCTCTGGATCCTCACTAAGGGCTTCTTACTTAGGCCAAGCTCAGCCTGGGTTCCTTCCCTGCTCTCAGTAAAAATGGGCCTTTCGTAGGAAAATATGAATTGTAGAAATAGACCCAAGAAAACATAGAATATATAAATAGAGTAATGTTCATGGAAGTAATCTGAAATGTGAAAGAACTCTCTAAAACCACACGTGTTCAGATTTTAAAGAAAGAAGCAATTCTAATTATTTCTAAATTCATTTTACAAGCCAGTATATAAACTTGCCACCAAAACCTGAAAAAAATATAAAAATATGAAAATTATAGGCACCTTTCACCTATAAAGTATAGATAAAAATATATTCTCAATAATATAATAGTAATGAGTCACATAACACTGAAAGAAAAATATGAAAATTATAGGCACCTTTCACCTATAAGTATAGATAAGAATATATTCTCAATAATATAATAGTAATGAGTCACGTAACACTGAAAGAAAAATATACCATGACTAAATAGGAATGTAGTTTTATAAAATCTGATATAGTAGTTTATACAGTAGATCAAAAGAAAAAAAAAGTCACAACTGTCTCCATAGTTTCCAATGAAGCATTAATAAAAATTCAATATCCATTTTTGATACAGACTCTCAGGAGACCAAAAATGTAACATGATAAAAATGTATCTATTTTAAGCATTCTTTTTTTATTTAAAGATTTATCCATTTTAGAGAGAAAGCATACAGGGAGGGGCCGAGGGAGAGGGAGAAACAGACTCCCTGCTGAGCAGGGAGCCCACCTCGGGGCTCCATCCCAAGACCCTGAGATCATGACCTGAGCCAAAACCAAGAGTCAGAGACTTAACCAACTGAGCCACCCAGGCGCCCCTCAACTGACAGCTTTCTTAATACTAAAGCAGAAGGAATCTGATTGAAGTAAGAATTAAGACAGAGACATTGCCATCATAATTATTCAGTATTGTTTTGGTGTCAGCATAAGAAAAAAGGCAAAAGGAATTAAATAAGGAGACGAAATATAATGATGTGCTGATAACATGATTATTTCCTTTTAACTGCTTAAATGAGGAAGGAGCTATGCTTTCAATGTCAAGAATGAAACCATATTTTTCACCCCTCCCATTTTTCAAAAAGAGATTAGAATGTTTCTACACCCTAATTTCCTCCCCTTGCCCTTCACAGTTTAGAATCATTGGGATTTTAGATATTTATTGTTGCATGTAGCTTCTCTGGCAAAAATAACTAGTGACCTGAAACTAAAACATAATATGTTAATTATACTTCAAAAAAAAAAAGAAAAAAAATTAGTGCCAAGTATTTAATTCCATTAGGATATTTTTTAAATTATGTAGTATAAGTTTTGTTTGTTTTTAATACTTACTGCCAATTTTTTATACCATCTTCCCCTTTATTAAGTTTAAAAAATTTTAAAGTTATAGTCAGCAAAAGCAGAGTCAGGAATAGCTTTTAAGGACAGAAATGTGGTTGTTAGATTTTAAGTTCTTCTATGGTTGGGAATGTGTTTCAGTGGATTCTCAAATGGATGCTTGCAAGATCAGATAGAAAATGTTGGTGTGTCTATCACTTGTAGTTAATGCTAAACTGTTTTCTGGCATTTATTATTATAGAGCAGACATCTAAGGCCAACAGGACTCTATTTTTTCTTTGTGGTTCATCTTTTCTTTTTACTTGAATGCTGGGTTGAATTTGTTTTTTCATCCTTAGAATTACAGGTTTTGTGAGGTTGTATTTTCCCTTCCCCCATTACATTTGCTGTGAGTGAAGTGAAACATTTCAATCTAAAAATTCAGCCAGTTCTTTAGTTCAGGCATGTTTTTCTTTTACTTAATTGATTTTGAACGACACAACATACTTAAAGAATAATACACCATGAGCAAATAGGAATGTGGTTTTCAAAATCTATTAATATAGTCTTTTATATCAGTAGCCCAGAAGAAAAAAGATCACACGATCATACCCATAGATCCCAGTGAAGCACTCATGAAAATTCAATATCAATTTTGATACAAGCTCCTAGTAAACCAGAAATAGTACGTGTTTCTATTTCTCTTTTAAGAACGCTTCTTGTATGCGTATTTCATGCGCTTGATTTGTCTTCCGTGTCCCTAGTATTTTCTCCTGTCAGTTCTGTCCATACAAGGTCATTTGTTTTGAGGTTTAAGAGTTTTTGTTGAGCAGGTATTTACTTTGTTACCTCAGTTTTTTCTCATGGCAAATGTCCATTTAAAAAATTTAGCCATCATGCTTTTTCAAACCCTGAAAAATATCTCTTAGTCTCATATTGTGCTTTTCTTGTAATTTTGTATTCTATTTTCATAAATCGTAATGTACTCCCAAATCTTGTTAAGTGGGTGAATTGTAGATTTTCTAATGATTTTTCTTTTTAGGGCAAGAAGTCAGTTTACTTGGGGCAGCCAGGGGGTGGGACATGATCAGATTTGTCAGCTTGGGTCCGTCTTTTTCACCGCTGACTATTTCCATTGTTGAATTATCTTTGTTCTTTTTCATTTTATCTACTGAGGAGTGTCTCTTTTAGCGGAGGGGAAGCAAGGTGGTCTTAGAGACCCTGTTGGTCCCTTTCAGGTACTTGAAGCACCAGCACGTCCAAGGAGACATTCTAGATTTTCTCAAGTTTTACTTTGCCATTGTAAAGATGCAAACACCGGTAAGGAGAATTAAAACTGAGAGCTAGGAGGGGCCAAAGCCAGAGGCATTGTCTTGGTGCTCAAAAGATAGGTTTCCGTGTTTGTTGTGACAATCCAAGTTCGAGAGCTCTGTGCCTTTGGTTTTCCTCCTTTCCTTCCTGCTCCTCTGTTCTCATCCTCCTCTTAGTTTTGTTTGTTTTTGTCCCAGTTTCCTTTTTAATGTTAATTGCAAAATATATCATATGTGCAGAAGAGAATGGAAATTTCCACACATAGTTTAGAGAAAAAAATGTAAAGTGAATTATACTGTATTTTTTTCCCTTTGTGACTTTTCTCTTTCACTCGATACTTTATTTGTGAGATTTATCCATGTTCTTGAATGAAGTAGTAGTTTGTTAATTTTCATTACATTATATGAGTATACCATAATTTACTTGCCCATTTTGTGGTTGTAAATATCAGCATCTTTTCCAGTTTGGGACCATTTTGAACAATGCCTCTCTCAACATCCCTGTATCTCTGGGCCTAGATATGTACTAAACAGTGCTAAACTGCTTTTCAAGTGTCATGGCCTCTGTGTGAACATATAGTTCATCTAGTCATGTACCAGTCAGTGTGATGGATGCTTAGCTCAGTACCAAAGCAATCCCCAGGGTATGTTGGGTAGGGGAAGCAGCTTGATGTCTGTCTTGCCCTTACCCTGAGGGTACAGCTCTTTTTTTTTCTTTTTTTTAAAGATTTTATTCATTTATTTGACAGAGAGAGAGCGAGGGAACACAGCGGGGGGAGTGGGAGAGGGAGAAGCAGGCTTCCCGCCGAGCAGGGAGCCCGATGCGGGGCTCGATCCCAGGACCCTGGGACCATGACCCGAGCCGAAGGCAGACACCCAACGACTGAGCCACCCAGGCGCCCCCTGAGGGTACAGCTCTTGGCAGGGAGGTTCTCCTTCCAGTATCCTCACCTCAATGTACCCTGGATTTGGCCTTCTGTTCCCAAGCCAAAGCAAGCCTTGGAAACTACTGTTAAAGTTCCAAGGATTTGGCAAATGTCCTCCTAGCAAGAGTTTCTTCACTTACATTTGGGGCTGATAATATTTTACTATTTGGGCAGATCTTTGATGCATTCAGGATTTATTTTGTTCTATATTCTTTGTCCACAGGTTTAATTTTTTTTTTTTAATCTCTCCAGAGCAGATCAGATTGGTTCAAATAGCCTTAAGTCTATACACTTTATCTTTTATAATAAGCATGATTGCCTGTTTTAGAGATCACCACAGCAGGGCCCTCACCTTCATTAGCTGGTAATCTGTGCTGTGGGGCTAGATTCTTTCTTTGGACAATGTCATTTTCCCTTAAATGCCAGTAAGAATTAAGTAGCCCTCCTTTCCTGTAAGAGCTCAAGTGTGGCCTCCTTTCAGCACCAAATGAAGGTGCAGGGAAGGTGACAGGGGACTAGCTCTGATTAATTATGAGTTGACTTGGCATTACTTTCTACTTATTCCCAGACAGGCTTTTCAGCCTCTTGCAGGAAATTATAGTTTGGTATTCCTTTTTCCTATCTTACATCCATTATATCTTCAAATATATTTTCAATGTAACTGACAGGTAAAATACAGCCTTCCATACCCCCCTCACTGATTGATTTTTCCCCCCTTCATTATATCCTTTTAGTCCTTTTGATGAGAATTTGGAAGGGATTGGAGGAAGGATTTTAGCTAATATGTTCATGATGCCACCCTGAGCAAGAATTCCGTTTTGTGTATTCTGAAGCAGTGTTACTCAGTGTGTAAATGTTCACTTTGTTATGACTTTTGGGAATGTACCGTACTCCAGCTATTTAGGAAACTTATGCTAACATTTTTTTTTTTTTTCAGTTTCAGCTTCTTCCCCTCTACTGGCTTTTCTCCATCAGCATTTAAATGTGCTCAAGCCTCTGAAAAAACTCTCTTGATCACTGAACGCTCTCTAGCTGTTAGCCTATGACTGTCCTTCCCTTCACAGCCATGTCTGTCTGTCTCCTTATCCTCAGACTTTTGGGCTTCTTTCCTGAATGAGAAAATTGGAGATCAACCTGTTAAGTTCCTTAAAATTGTATTTTATATTTTAATTGGGAATACATCAAAATTATAGATAAATTTTGTGTGAATTAGTATTTTTAAAATACTGAGTTTTCCCATTCAAGAATACAGTTTGCTTTTCTATTTAATAAAATTTCTTTCATACCCTTGGATAAAGTAGAGTCATCTTTTTTGTATAGATTTCGTTAGGTTTATTGCAATGTATTTAACAACTTTTCTTCATACAATGAATGCTTTTCCTTCTCAGTCTGTTCTAATTATTACTGCTGGTTGCTATAGGAGGCTATTGATCTTTGTAGACTTCTCTCATATAGGGCCAACTTACTCAATACTCATTACTTTGGATAGTTATATAGTTGATTTTATTGTATATTCTAAGGAGGCAATTTGCAAAATAGCACTTTTTGTCTCTTTTTTCTTATATTCACATTTCTATGTTGTGCTTGTCTTACTGATATGGGTACAACTCTCAATAAACTTTTTATTAGTAGTAGTGATAATGGGAATCCTAATTAACTGTTTTGTGGGATTCCTTCTAGTATTTAACATGAGGCATGGTATTTGCTGTGGGGTTTGTTAAAGGACTTTTACTTTTTCCTAGTTTGCTACAAGTGGTAAGGTTTTGGTTTGTTTGTTTTAAACTAAGAATAGTTGTTTAACAACAAAAAAAAAAGAATAGTTGTTTAACATTAACAACTGCTTATGGGATATCTGTCAATCAGGTCATATGTTTTCCTTTAAACTGATAGTGTAGAAATATCTTCAGATAAACCCTACATAGCATGATGTCTCATTTTTTAATGCACTGATGGATTCAATTTTCTAACATTGAATTTTTATTCAATTTTTATTGAATAAAATAAAATAAAATAAAATAAATAAATAAATTGAATTTTTATTCAATTTTCTAATATCTATAGTTTGTGTTTATGTTTGTTGTTCTTTTCTTAAAGTTTAGGTATTAGGGTTAGGTTGGCCTGATGGAATTCTGCTGTTCTATTGTAAGTCTGTGTATTACTTGCGGATAATATGATTTCCATACAGAGAATGGAATAAATCAATAGAAAAATGATAGAACAATTAAGCAAGTAAACAAGAATCCTGGGTGTCAACTTACAAAATAGGTACCATTCCTCTATGTAGACAGTTATTATTTCTAGAAAACAGAAAATGAGGTAATATTACAGCAATGGCAAAAAATATAAATTATCTGGAAACTAACCTAACAAAGTCTTCACAAGCCCTTTAAGTAGAAAAATATTAAAAGCTGTATGAGAACCTAAAGAAAACTTGATGTGCCATGTTTTAAGGCACATTGACTCAACATTGTGGAGGTTAAAATTCTTTACATGTTAACATATAAATAAAATAAGATTTGAACAAATATTCTAATAGATTTTTTTGAGGAACTCAACACATATAGTATGCAAATATAATATTTTTTAATCTTTTCAATTTTAGATGTAAATATCTTCTTCCAGATGATAATTCATCTGTTATCTTTGCTTGTGGCAATCTTCGCCAAAAAAGATTCCTTATTTTTGATGTAGAAAAAGCCATCAGATGCCTTTTTGTCTAAAAAAGCATTTTTCCAGTTCCAAGTTATATGATATTCTCCTACATCTTTTTCTTTTTTTCTTTTTTCCTAGAGAACTAGGCATTTGTTCTGTCCTGTAAGCACACCTCTCCTACATCTTTTCCTATTAGAAAATAGAATGTATATAAAATATATAATAAAATAAATGAGATAAAGATTTGCAACTAGCTAAGAAATTCTTGAAAGAGAACGAAAGAGGAGACTCGCCTTGCCAGAATTTAAGACATTATGTAGTCAGGTAAGGTGGGAATGGCAAAAGAACAATGGAACAGAATAGGAAGGCCAGAACTAGTTATAGGTTTGTGTATGTATGACTCCCTGTATAGTAGATGTAGCAGTGAGCAAATGAAGGACTGTTCAGCAGATATTAGCTGGAAATGGATGCATTATATTGAGGAAAATGGAATGAGATCACTGCCTTACATCATAGACATGGATAGATTTAAGACCAGGTAAATTAAGGCTAACATGTAAATAATAACATTGTAGACCTAATGGGCAAGGGATCAATATCTCTGAAAGAATAGCCACTGACTCTTGGCCAACTGGCATTTGTGAACGTGAGCCTAGGGTTGCTAGAGAGTCTCTATTTTTCAAAAGAAGGCAGAAACACAACTTTTATGTGAAATCTCCCAATTTCAATTATTTACAATTTAATTTGTAAAGTTAAAATTATTTTGTAAGTCCTTACTTGGCTCACAGACCAATGAGTTAATTCATCTGAACAGATGTGAAGCCTACCAGTTGCTAATTTCCACCCAATGTACAGAGGTCCCAGTCAGTCTTATTCCCTTATTATTAAATATGAATGGACAACTATGAATCACTAGATATTTAAGGAATGCCTGCAGCATAACCAAGGGAGACATATTGAAAACTGATACCTTGGGAAACAGAGATAATTTTGGAAACAGAAGACAAGTTTAACTGCATCACACATAGTAATCTCCTTCATGAGTCCAATAACTATTTTTAAACTGTAAGTTCTAAAGGGTCAGAAATTAGTGTCCTTGTTGGCTTGTGCTTATTGGGGAATTCAATACCTATTCTAGAATGTAATCCACATTGCTAAATCCTACTGTGTTGTTATATTGGTCACCCCTGGCTCTTTCTCCACACTATTTGCTGCATAAGAGAAACATCATCACACTACCACAGAGTGCTCAGGTTGCTGACAGAATGATGACAAATTTAATTCGTGTGAGAAACACTGCCATGTCAGTGCCATGCATCATCGTTCTTGAGATGCATCAGGCTCCACAGCCCTAGGACAGGATTTGATGACAGGACTTTCTTTGTGGCTTTTGCATTATGTTATCCTAGGATATTTTTAGAATTATGTAAAAAGAAAGTGTCAATTCCTTCATATCTTCTTCCATTTTTTTTCTAGAGTAATAAGACAGAATAAGGCCAAGAGCAAATATTTTAGTATAATAGGCTATATGCTCTTAAGGAATAGTTAGAGCAAATCACAGACTTTCTTAGTTTGAATTCCAGTCTTACCATGGATTTTGCTTTAAGGTTGGTGAATTCTGAGCTATTAATGGAAGAGTTGAACAGAAGAATTTATTTGAATGTCTTTACCATTTATCCCTTAAATAAAATTCTGTGTCTTTTAATGATTCTATTAGTGACTGAAGTCTATCTACATTTCTCCATTCAAAGGTACTTGCCACTTACTGACTATAGACTTCTTGTTATCTTTTTCTTATACTGAGCAACTACCAACGCATAAGGCTGGGGTGTGGTGGGGAAGGGATCAAAAGATAAATCAGATGTAAGCTCTGTCCTCAAGATAGTCTTGTTCACCATGCTGAAAATCATTGGTCATTTGCATTAGGTCCAAAAAGAATGCCATATTATACTTTGTCAGAAATAGAATAATATAGTGGTTTAAAACTGCAGGCTCTGGAGTCAGACTGCCTGAATTCAAATCAGCTCCACAATTTGATAGCTATGTGACCTTGGATAAATTTCTTTTCTTTTTTTCTTTCTTTTTTTTTTCTGAACTCTTTTAAATTTTATTGTGTTATGTTAGTCACCATACAATGCATCATTAGTTTTTGATGTGGTGATCCACGATCCATTGTTTTTGTATAACACCCAGTGCTCCATGCAGTACATGCCCTTCCTAATACCCATCACCGGGCTAACCAATCCCTCCTCCCCCCTCTTCTAAAACCCTGTTTGTTTCTCAGAGTCCGTAGTCTCTCATGGTTCATCTCTCCCTCCGATTCCCCCCCTTCATTTTTCCCTTCCTTCTCCTAATGTCCTCCCTACTATTCCTTATGTTCCACAAATAAGTGAAACCGTATGATAATTGACTTTCTCTGCTTGACTTATTTCACTTAGCATAATACCCTCCAGTCCCATCCATGTTGATGTAAAAGTTGGGTATTCATCCTTTCTGATGGCTGAGTCATATTCCACCGTATATATGGACCACATCTTCTTTATCCATTCATCTGTTGAAGGGCATCTCGGCTCTTTCCACAGTCTGGCTATTGCGGACATTGCTGCTATGAACATTGGGGTGCATATGGCCCTTCTTTTCACTACATCTGTGTCTTTGGGGTAAATACCCAGGAGTGCAATTCCTGGGTCATAGGGTAGCTCTATTTCTAAATTTTTGAGGAACCTCCACACTGTTTTCCAAAGTGGCTGTACCAACTTGCATTCCCACCAACAGTGGAAGAGGGCTCCCCTTTCTCCACAACCTCTCCAACATTTGTTGTTTCTTTCGCTGTCCATTTTTGCCGTTCTAACTGGTGTAAGGTGGTATCTCAATGTGGGTTTGATTTGAATTTCCCTGACGGCTAATGATGATGAACATTTTTTCATGTGTCTGTTAGCCATTTGTGTGTCTTCTTCAGAGAAGTGTCTTCATATCTTCTGCCCATTTTTTGACTTGATTATTTGTTTTTTGGGTGTTGAGTTTGAGAAGTTCTTTATAGGTCTTGGATATCAGCCCTTTATCTGTAGTGTCATTTGCAAATATCGTCTCCCATTCTGTGGGTTGCCTCTTTGTTTTGTTGACTGTTTCCTTTGCTGTGCAGAAGCTTTTTATCTTGATGAAGTCCCAAAAGTTCATTTTCGCTTTTGTTTCACTAGCTTTTGGAGATGTATCTTGAAAGAAGTTGCTGTGGCCGATGTCAAAGAGGTTACTGCCTATGTTGTCCTCTAGGATTTTGATGGATTCCTGTCTCACATTGAGGTCTTTCATCCATTTTGAGTTTATCTTTGTGTATGGTGTTACAGAATGGTTGAGTTTCATTCTTCTGCATGTAGCTGTCCAATTTTCCCAGCACCATTTATTGAAGAGACTGTCTTTTTTCCATTGCATGTTTTTTTCCTGCTTTGTCAAAGATTATTTGACCATAGAGTTGAGGGTTCATATCTGGGTTCTCTATTCTGTTCCATTGGTCTATATGTCTGTTTTTGTGCCAGTACCATGCTGTCTTGGTGATCACAGCTCTGTAATATAGCTTGACCTTGGATAAATTTCTAAACCTTTCTTTATCTCTGTTTTCTCAACTGTAAAGTTGTAGTAAGAAACAGTACCACAGAGACTGTGTGAAGATTTAATGCAATACTAGTTGTAAAGGCTTGGGGGTCTCTGTCCCAGAATATAGTCTGTGAACTGTAATTTCCATAATCCTCACTGTCTCTTTATGCATGACTGGGGTTTTTAAGTCTCAAGCCCCAGAAAGTGTTTAGAGAAGGAGAAATTTGAAAAAAAAAAGGGGGGGGCAACACCTTCCTATTTTTTTTGTTTTTAATAGATGCTATGCCCAGCCTGGAGCCCAATGTGGGGCTTGAACTCATGACCCTGAGATCAAGACCTGAGCTGAGATCAAGAGTCAGACAATTAATCAACTGAGCCACCCAGGTGCCCCAATAACTTCCTATTTCAGAGAAAGTTCTGGGGTTTTGGAAGACCACATCCTGTTTATATCTTTCTTTCAGCCCACAGGCCTGGTCTTGCACAGCGATGTCGGTTCGAGTGATTTAAGGAAAATCTCCCTGCACTAAACTTCTTTAAGAGATTGGATGAACAGATATCCCAGAGAGACATATATTGACTCTCAGAAACTAACACCCTTGTATGGTTTGATTTAATCAGCTTGTTTTCCTGATGCAAAGTCGAGCCCAGCTGAAGGAATAAATAGAAATTTTGTTGGGATAAGAATAAAGTGAGGAAGACAATAGCATTATTGTCTATAAAATAGCCACATAAAAGTAATGATGCATGGTGAGGCAGAGGAAAGGAGGAGAGAAAATAGTGAGATTGGAAGAGGCAGCAATAGGGAAGTAAAAGGGATAGAGACTGAGGAAGGGTATATAGGGAGGTGTTTTATATACAGATGGAGATAGGAGAGGAGGCAAACAGTACTCTAAAGCCTTGCTGCTCACAGTGTGATCCTCTGATCAGTCTATAAGTTGCAGCATGTCACCTGGGAGCTTGTTAGAAATGCAGCATCTCAGACTCCACCCACAAATAGAATCTGCACCTTAGCAAGATCCCTAAGTGACCTGAATGCACATTAGACTTTGAGAAGGGAGCATAAAAGACACAAGTCCCCACTGTCTGATGTGATGAGAGAAACATGCAGGTGTATAGTGGAAGGGAGCAGCCTAATGGAAGAGATAAAGATGCATATATGGATCCAAAAATTTTCCAGGAGAAAAGTGGTTATAGAGTAGTTTGTGACTACTGTGTCACAAATTGACTGTGAATTATATTTTCGTCTCCACTCTGGCTTTCAGAGCCTCTGTGGTATGAGACAAAGCCTGGAAGTTTTTAAGGATTAAAGTTACTGGAGATTCCTAAAATATTCTGATATTATTGGGTATTGGTTTTAATTTTCAGCATTTGGTCCTAAACGTACATTTTTGTTCTCTTTTTGTTATTTAGTTGGGGAGACTGTATTATGGGAAGTTATGCAGAGGTAATTTTAGGCAGGCAGTCATTCTCATCACTTGGCTTCCAAACATTCGTATTTCCAAACACAGCCTCATTCTCAAACCATTCCTTCAAGCGCCTTTTGCAAATGAGCATCTCTTGGATGTTTTTATTTCTAGGCTGTGTCATTGGCCATCTCTTCTCTTCCTTCACGGAACACACGTCTATAGGTTGTATCATTTATTACTGTGAATTCCACTCCCACCAACAAATTGCCACCTGAGATTTATCTTCAGTCTTGTTCAGTTTTCAGAGCCCTGGAACTGCGGCTCAGTATCTTGCTGAATATTCAGTAGGCAATTCAGACTCAACAGATTACAAACTGAATTCATCTTTTCTTAAAATACTTTCTTGATTCTCGGTGAATGTCACCAACAGGAACTCATTCCTGTGTGCCTGAGGTTGGGGCAGGGAAAGTACAAGATGAGCCCAAAATATCTTGATTTGAAGCAAGAATTTGATAAAAATTTATGAGGACTTGTCAAAAAGACTCAGTAGCCAGCATGAAGAACAGCTGGAACAATGTGAACATCAAAATAAATAATGACAATAACAGATTATAACCTATGGACTAACATAAGGATTAATGAGCCTGTAAATGAATGAATGAAGAAATGAATATAGGAAAAGGAAAAGCTCTTTCTTATAGTACAGCATCAACAAATAAACATAGAAGAAATGATAGAGTTACAAAGTCATTATTAGCAAATATCACAGTAATTATTTAGTCAAGAATCATCAATAGAGTATAAAAAAACTGTTGGGTAAAAGTTTGATGATGAATAGGATAACAATGTAATTTCAAAGTCTCTCCCTACAAAGTACTTCTTAATTACAAAGGGAAAACTGTAACATTATCAAGAAGAATTTTGATAGGCTTCACCTTAAGCCAGTGATGAAAATTAGCCTCACTAGGAATGGTACAAATCAACATTGTGTTCTTGATAAGATGCCCTGAGAAGAACACAGCATCACTTCTGTGACATCCCTGCCAAAAATACAAAACCTGAATCTAATACTGGGGAGACATGAGTAAAATCAAATTGAGGGGAACTCTACAAAATAGCTACCTTATACTTTCCAAAAATGTCAAGATCGGGAACCAAGAAAGACTGAGGAACTGTTCCAGACTGAAAAAGAAAAAAAAAAAAAAAAGACATGACAGTGAAATGTAACATTTGATCCCCAGATAGATCTTGAACCAGAAGAAGATCCTTGTACTTTCCTTTGCTCTGAAATACATTATTGGGGCAACTTGTGATATTTGAATGGGATTTCTGGATTACATGGTCTCAGTATTTTCTCAATTTTGTGGTTGTATAGGAAAGTGTTCTTTTCTCTAGGAAATAGCAGTAGTGTCATCATGCCTGCAACCTGTTCTCCACTAATTTGGAAAAGAATGTGTGGTGGCCGGGGTGGGGAGTGAGGGAGAGAGAGGGAAGGAATGATGCAGAAAATGTGTCAAATGTTAACAGTTGGGAAACCTAGCTAAAGGCATACAGGAGTTCTTTTTGCTATTCTAGCCTTTCTGTAGCTTTGGTAATTACTGAAAAGTAACAAAGTTTTGAAAAAAAATCGCTATTTCTCTGACACTTTCCTTACTTCATTTTATTTCCTGACCACAGGTTCCTTCTAATGATTCCCCAGAGCACAAGGAAACAAATTAGTAAACTATAGAAGTAAATTCATTAGATAAAGGAGTAGTAGAACATGATGGTTAAGTTTCTGGACTCTTCATCAGATGGCCTGAGTTCAAATCCCATCCCCATATGATTTTGAGACAAGTCATTTAACCCCTCCATGTCTCTTTTCTCATCTGTAGAATGAGAATGATACTAACGCTTGCTTCATGATGGTTTGGAGAGAATTAAATCATTTAATGGGTACATTTAAAATACTTAACACAGTGCCCAGCATGTGGTAAATAACTAAATTAATGTATACTCAGTTTTTTCCAAGGGACTTATTGAGAGAGATTCCTGCTGAAGAATAGCTGGTTTGTGTGGCATTGTGTTTGCTGGATCTATAGAGAGCCCTTGTGTGGCTGACAGTCCTATCCACACAGTATTGACTTAATTCAATGTCTTCAAGACATGAAAATGCAAGGTATTTGGTATCACAGGCTGAGGAATCACCCTTATGTGAGATTTTTGATTAATTATCATAAGTGGGGTGTTTTTTGTTAATGTAACTTAAAAAACCACTTGCTACCACTGTCCATAATCATCAGAGAATAGAGAGGATGGAGGGAAGGATGAGGCAGCTACTTTTAGTGAGAGAATCAGAACAGAACAAACTCGGTGCTGCAGGCAATACCTGAGAATGATTCCATGAGCTGTTTAGAAGCTTATTTTAAGAAATATTGGATTTTATCAGGTCAGTCAGTGAGGCAGAAAAAGCTCAGCTTGCTTGTGATGCTTCTGGAATACAAGAAATGTATCTGCACTAGAGCTTAGAGGAGCAATGTAGGAAAGGAGATAATAAGGAGAAACAACTGGATGAGGGAAAAACAATAAAAATCTCATGGTCCTAACTCTCAGTCCAAAATAAAGTCCTGCCCAAGTGATACTCAGCGTAGATTGTCTTTGAAGGCAATTATGATAGTTAAGAGCCCCAGTTTTAGGGCCAGGCAAGTCTGCAGGTGAATCTTGACTCTGTTATTTAATAACCCCAACAGTGTGATCTTTATGAGTTATTTAACTTCTCTAAGTCTGAGATACTGCAAATAGAAAATGGAGATAATATTATTTGCTTCACAGTGTTATGTAAGCATTAAATGAAGTACTATTAGCATGCCTGTCACATAATGTGTTCAGTAAATATTGCTCCTATTCTGATAGGAAACATAAAGCAATGACAAAATTTGGAAGAAAAATTTCTACTTGTCTTTGAAGATGAAATTAATCTTGTTTCAATTTTTTTTAACTTTTTATTTTGAGATAAGTATAGGCTCATGTGAAATTGTAAGAAGTAATACAGAGAGATCCCAGTTTACAGTATCTTTACTCAGTTTACTCAGTTTAGAATACCCTTTCCTTGACCTCTGGTAACCACTAGACAGCTCTCCATGTCTATGATTTGGTAATTTTAGGAATGTTATATAAATGGAATCATATAGCATATTGCCTTTTGGTATTAGCTTTTTTTTTTTACACATCATAATTTTGTGGACATTCATCTAGGTTTTTATGTGTATCAGTAGTTCGTTCCTTTTTATTGCTGAGTAGTACCTCAAGATATGGATGTACCCCAGTTAGTTTAACAGTTTACCCATTGAAGAATTTCAGGGTTGTTTTGGCTGTTATGAATAAAGCATTTGTTCACAGGCTTTTGTGTTAATCTGAGATAAATGCCCTGGAGTGTAGTTGCTAGATCATATGGTAGTTGCATGTTAGTTTTTAAGATACTGCCAAATTGTTTTCCGTAGGGGCTGTACTGTTTTACATTTATACCGGCAATGTATGAATGATTCGGTTTCTCTGCAACTTTGGTGTCTATTTTTAATTTTAGCCGTTCTGATAGGTGTGTGATGACATCTCTTTTGTTGTTTTAATTTGAATTTCCAAAATGGCTAATGATGTTGAACATCTTTTCATGTACTTATTTGCCATCTGCTTATCCTCTTTGGTAAAATGTCTATTATATGCCCTTTTTCCATTTTTTTTTTAATTTGGATTGTTGGTTTTATTACTGGTGAGTTTTGAAAACTCTTTTTCTATTCTAGATATGAGTACTTTGTCAAATAGGTGGTTTGCAAATATTTTCGTCTACTCTGTAACTTGCCTTTTCTTTCCCTTAACAGCTTGTATAGAGAAAAAGACTTAATTTTGATGAAGGTCTAACTTATCAATTTTTCCTTTTATGGATCATGGTGACAGATCTAAGTAATCCTTGCCTAGCCATGGTTCCCTAAGATTTTCTTCTAGATTTTTAATAAAATACTGTAGTTTTACATTTTACATTTAAGTCCATGATCCATTTAAGTTAATTTTGTATGATGTATGAAACTTAGGTCAAGGTTTTTGCCTACAGATGTTCAATTGCTTCAGCATCATTTATTGAAAAGTTTATCTTTCTTCCATTCAATTACCTATATTACCTTTGAACCTTTGTCCACAATCTATCAGGCTTATCTTTTTGGGTTCCAGTGCTCTGGAATCCAGGCATTTCTGGGTTCTCTATTGTTTTCCATTGTTCTATTTGCCAATACTACACAGTCTTGATTACTGTAGCTATATAATAAGTCTTAAAATTGAGTAGACTATTTGCTCCTAATTCTTGTTTTCAAAATTATTCTAGTTCCTTTGCCTTTCCATATAAATTTTAGAATAGTCTTATCTTATCTGGATCTACAAAAGTCTTTCTGGGACTTTGGTAGAAGCTGTATTAAACCTGCATTATCAATGTGGGGGAGAACTGACATCTTTACTATGTTGAGTCTTAGAATCCATGAACCCAATATGTCTCCCCATTTATTTTGATCTTTGATTTCTTTCATCAGCATTTTGTAATTTTTGGCATGTAAGTCCTACATATGTTTTGTTAGATTTATACTTCAGTGTGTCATTTTTCTAGTGATTGTATATGGTGTTATAGTTTATTTAATTTAATTAATTAATTTATTAAATATTTTATTTATTTGAGAGAGAGAGAAAGAGAGAGAGCACAAGCAGAGAGCAGCAGGCAGAGGGAGAAGCAGGCTTTCCGCTGAGCAGGGAGCCCGACACAGAACTTGATCCCAGGATCCTGGGATCATGACCTGAGCTGAAGGCAGACGCTTCACTGACTGAGCCACCCATGTGCCCCTATGGTGTTATATTTTAAATTTCATTGTCCATGGAATCATTGCTAGTGTAATATTTGTATGTTTATCTTGTATCCAATTACCTTGCTGAACCTATTTACTAGTTCTAGGAGAATTTTGTAGATTCCTTGATATTTTCTACCTAGATAATCATGTCATTCTGCATTATAGGGTTTTATTTTTGCCTTTTCTATGTATATGTCTTTTATTTCTTTTTCTTGCCTTATTGCACTGGCTGGAACTTCCAGCACTATGTTGAATATGAGTGGTGAATGTTTTGTCCCAATCTGGGGGGAAAGTATTTAGGCTTTTTTCCATTAACTATAATGTCGTAGATTTTTTCTTTTTTAAGATTTTATTTATTTATTTGAGAGAGAGAGAAAGAGAGATAGCACAAGAGGGAAGAGGGTCAGAGGGAGAAGCAGACTCCCCGCTGAGTGGGGAGCCCGATGCGGGACTCGATCCCGGGACTCCAGGATCATGACCTGAGCCGAAGGCAGTCGCTTAACCAACTGCGCTACCCAGGCGCCCTTGTCGTAGATTTTGTTGTAAATGCTCTATCAAGTTGAGGAAGCTCCCCTCTATTCCTGTGTTCCTGAGAATTTTTACCATGAATGGATGATGAATTTTGGCAAATTCCTTTTCTGTATTGATTATTATGTTCATTTGGTTTTTTCCTTTAATCTGTTAATATGGTAGATTACATTGATTTTTGAAGATTTTATTAATTAACTTATTTATTTGAGAGAGAGTGTGTGGGGGGAGTGAGAGGGAGACAGAATCTTGAGCAGACTCTGCATTGAGCATGGAGCCTGATGCAGGGCTTGGTCTCACAACCCTGAGATTATGACCTGAGCCGAAACCAAGACTTGGAGGCTTAACCAACTGAGCCACCCTGGTGCCCCACGTTGATTGATTTTGAATACTGAATCAGCCTTGCATCTCTGGAATAATCCTTACTTGGTCATGGTGTATATAATTTTTTTATAGAATGTTAATTGTATTTGTAAATATTTCATTAAGGATTTTTTTCATCTGTATGCATGAGGGATATTGGTCTTCAGATTTATATTTAAAATATACTCTCTCTCTCTGTTTTGTTTTGGTATGGAGGTAATATTAGCTTCATAAAATAAACTGGGAAGTGATCCCTCATCTTCTATTTTCTGGAAGAGATTATGTATAATTGATGCTAATTATTTTTAAATATTTGGTAGAATTCTCTGGTTAAACCATCTGAGTCTGGAGATTTCTTTTGGGGGGGGAGTTTTAAAAATTATGAATTCAATTTCCTTAATAGTCACAGAGTTACTAAAATTATCTTTAATATTGGGTGAGTTATAATTGTTTATATTTTTTTGAGGAATGGCTTATTTCATCTAAGTTGGTAAATTTATGGGTGTAGAGTTAATCATAGTATTCCTCTATTAACCTTTTGATGTCTGTGTGGTCTGATTGATATCCCTTGCTCATTACTGATATTGGTAATTGGTGTCTTCTCTCTTTTTTCTTTTCAGTATTGATAAGTTTTTGTTAATTTTATTGATTTTTCCATTTTTCTTTCATTATTTTTATTCGTTTTCTGTCTTCATTTTCACTGATTTCTGTTTTATTATTTCTTCTTGCTTTGGTTTTATTTTGCTTTTCTTTTTTTAAGTTTTTGAGAAGGCAGCTTAGATTATTGATTTGAGACTTTCCCTCTTTTCTTGAATATAAACCATTAAGGATATATTTATAAATATTGTATTTATCAACATTTTTGCTTACCATCTGCTTTCTTCTTTCCTAATGTTCCTTTTTTTATCATTTCCTTTCTTTTTAGAGAACTTCTTTTAGACATTGTTTTAGGGTAGATTTGTTGGCAACAAATTCTTCATTTTCCTTCATTTGAGAATGTCTTGATTTTCTCTTCATTTCTGAAGGGTATTTTCGCTGGGTCTAGGATTCTGGGTTGGCAGTTCTTTTAGCACTTGAATTATATTGTACTACTTCCTTTGGCCTCAGTGGTTTCTGATGAGAAATCTGTCATTTAAAGTAGTTTTTCCTTTATTGGCTGCTTTCAAGAATTTTCATTTATCTTTAGATTTCAGAAGTGTAGTTAATTTAAGTTTGGGTGGATTTCTTTGGGTTTATCCTGTTTGGGAATTTGCTCAGCCTCTTAAACCTTTAGATTAATATCTTTTGCTAAATTTAGGGAAATCTCATCCATTATTTTTTGAGTACTTTTTTCAGTCCCTCTTTCTGTCTTCCTGGGACTCTAGATTTTGTTTGTTTGTTTGTTTGTTTTAAATCTTTTTTTTTCTCTGTACTTCTAATTAGGTAATTACTATAGCTCTTCAAGTTTACTAAGTCTTTCCTCTGTCTTCTCCAGCAGGGACGGAGAGAAGCATCTTGTTAGTGTCAGCTAGGGGTAGAATTCCAGGATCTCCACGTGAATTATTGCGGTTTTAATGCAAAGTCACTTAGAGAAAAGCCTGGCATCCTCTTTGGAACTTGGCTGGTCATTCAGACAGATCCTTCAGGTTGGCATTTCCTTGGAAAATTCATGACAGGCCTGAGTATGGCTCTCAGGCCATCAGCTTGAAAACATAATTGTCAATATGATGAGGACTACTAGATCTCTTTCTCAGAGTGGGCTCACATTACACAAGCTCATGGAGGCCAATGACTAAAACATACAATGCCAATTAATTTAAAATAAGAAGCTTAGCCTTTCTATAGGCTTAAAAATAAATGCTTTCTCTGGAGACAAATGAAAACAGAAAGCTTAATTATTAGAAGGCTGCTTAGTGAGCCTGCAACTAGAAAAAGAGCAGTTAGTTTGAGACTTTAATGCCTGTGTCATGAAGCCCTGAAAATTGCCGAGTGTACTTCTCCCATAGGGTTATTATACCTGCCACCCTCCCCTGGTTGGTCATCATACTGGGCTGGACATTCTCTTCTGACAGTGAAATAAGACACTACCAATGTTTGACTTTCCCTTTTCTAAACTTCTTTGCTGACTAAATCTCTTAAAGACTGTCATGTTACTTGTGTTAGTACATTTAATATAGTTTTGCTCAAGTCTTGGCCAGAACTCATTCTGTCTCTGTTTTGCAACTTTACATTATCTCTAATTAAAACCATCATTAAAAAATGTGTAAAACTCCAGCTGAAGTTTCTTTTCAGATTCTTGAAGGGAATCTTATTGGGTGTCCTTGTGAACCCTACTAAAATTGGAAACATTATTTGACAACAAAGACTTAAAGTGCAAGTTGTTACTTTTCTTTTTCCCAAAGAAGCTTCATCTTCTTAAGGGAGTGAGAGCTGGCAAGAGTATGTCTCCTCTATAACTTCAACTTTAGGAAATAGAAAGAGAGATTAGAGATCACAGAAGGTGGTACAGAGCAAGTTTGGTTCTGTGCATATGCCTGATTTTCAGGACTCTGGAGGGAAGTTGTGGAGGAGGCCGCTGCTGTCTTTGGAGAATGGTGGATTGCCTTTACTGGATCTGGAAGGTTTCTTTAGTGTGTTCTGCGTGAATTGGTTTCTCTGGTCAGATAGTTATCATGCTTAGTTAGAATACAACAAATGGATTTCTTATTATCTCATAATTTAGCTCCAATTTAGGAGGCATTTAAGGAGAGAATTAAAATTTTCTCATGTTTAGGGAGAAAATTCAAATTCTCTACTGTTTAATAACTTGTTCAGTTGTTCAATAACAAGTTGATTGACAACTTGTTGAGCTGGTGATTAATCTGATAACCATAAGTCAGTTTCTGTTGTAAAACACAAGACTTTGAGTAAAATTTTAAAATTACCTCGAATATGATACTCCATTGCTCATAGGAAAATGCCCATAGGATCAAATTAAAATTCCCTAGGCTAACAGACAAGTCTTTATGATACAGCCCTTGCTTAACCCCCAAGCCTCATTTCCTCCAATTGCCTCTGCTCCTCATAGAGTTCCTGACCTGATGGAGCATGTGTTTAGTGCAGATGCTAGACATTAGTCAAACAATCACACAAATAGAAGAAATACCACAACTGGAACAAGTGTTATGAGAGAGAAGGGCATGTTATTATAAGAACAAAAATAAGATATTTTTTATGTTATCAAGGACATAAGCAAGTCAGGAAGGACTTCTCTGAGGAAATGATAATGGAGTTGGGATTTGGAGAAAGAGGTGGAGTTAAAAAAGCAAAGATGGAAAAAAAAGCAAAGATGGGAAGGGAAAATATTGAAGTCAGGAGGAAATGATATGTTCAAAAACCTGCAGCCAGAATGCAGAGTGTAGTATGCAAAAGACCAGTGCAGCTTGAGCTGAGTGATTGATAAAGGAGCATGTTAAGGAATTTATATTTATTATACACACACACACACACACACACACACACACACACACACACACTGGAATATTACTTTTTAATTCATAAAAAGAATGAAATCTTGCCATGTGCAGTGATGTGGATGGAGCTAGGGAGTATTATGCTAAGTGAAATAAGTCAATCAGAGAAAGACAAATACCATATGATCTCACTTATATGTGGAATTTAAGAAACAAAATGAATGAACAAGAGGGAAAAAAAAGGCAAACCAAAAACAGACTCTTAACTACGGAGAACAAACTGATGGTCACCAGAGGGCTTTGGTTGGGGGGATGAGGGAAGTAGGTGAAGGGGATCAAGAGGACACTTATCATGTTTAACACTGAGAAATGTATACAATTGTTGAGTCACTATCTTGTACACCTGAAATGAATATAACGCTGTATGCTAACTATATTGGAATTAAAATAAAATTTAAGAAAAGAGCAATGGGAAGCCACTGACATATTTTATTTTTATTTTTTTAAATTTTATTTAATTGTCATGTTAGTCACCATACAATACATCATTAGTTTTTGATGTAGTGATCCACAATTCATTGTCTTCATGTAACACCCAGTGCTCCATGCAGTACGTGCCCTCCTTAATACCCATCACCAAGCTAACCCATCCCCTCACCCCCCTCCCCTCTAAAACCCTCAGTTTGTTTCTCAGAGTCCATAGTCTCTCATGGTTCATCTCTCCCTCCAATTCCTCCCTTCATTTTCCCTTCCTTCTCCTAATGTCCTCCATGCTATTCCTGTGTTCCACAAATAAGTGAGACCATATGATAATTGACTTTCTCTGCTTGACTTATTTCACTTAGCAAAATCTCCAGTCCCATCCATGTTGATGTAAAAGTTGGGTATTCATCCTTTCTGATGGCTGAGTGATATTCCACTGTATATACGGACCACATCTTCTTTATCCATTCATCTGTTGAAGGGCATCTCGGCTCTTTCCACAGTCTGGCTATTGCGGACATTGCTGCTATGAACATTGGGGTGCATATGGCCCTTCTTTTCACTACATCTGTGTCTTTGGGGTAAATACCCAGGAGTGCAATTCCTGGGTCATAGGGTAGCTCTATTTCTAAATTTTTGAGGAACCTCCACACTGTTTTCCAAAGTGGCTGTACCAACTTGCATTCCCACCAATAGTGGAAGAGGGCTCCCCTTTCTCCACAACCTCTCCAACATTTGTTGTTTCTTGCCTTGTCCATTTTTGCCATTCTAACTGGTGTAAGGTGGTATCTCAATGTGGGTTTGATTTGAATTTCCCTGACGGCTAATGATGATGAACATTTTTTCAAGTGTCTGTTAGCCATTTGTATGTCTTCTTCAGAGAAGTGTCTTCATATCTTCTGCCTATTTTTGACTTGATTATTTGTTTTTTGGGTGTTGAGTTTGAGAAGTTCTTTATAGGTCTTGGATATCAGCCCTTTATCTGTAGTGTCATTTGCAAATATCATCTCTCATTCTGTGGGTTGCCTCTTTGTTTTGTTGACTGTTTCCTTTGCTGTGCAGAAGCTTTTTATCTTGATGAAGTCCCAAAAGTTCATTTTTGCTTTTGTTTCGCTAGCTTTTGGAGATGTATCTTGAAAGAAGTTGCTGTGGCCGATGTCAAAGAGGTTACTGCCTATGTTGTCCTCTAGGATTTTGATGGATTCCTGTCTCACATTGAGGTCTTTCATCCATTTTGAGTTTATCTTTGTGTATGGTGTTAGAGAATGGTCAAGTTTCATTCATCTGTATATAATCCCGAATTCACCACCTAACTTTACACCTTAAAGAACTACAGAAAAAACAACAAACGATGTCTAAGCCACACATTAGAAGAGAAATAATTAACATTAGAGCAGAGATCAATGAATTAGAAACAAGAAACACAGTAGATCAGATCAATCAAACTAGAAGCTGGTTCTTTGAAAGAATTAATAGTATTGATAAACCACTGGCCAGACTTATCCAAAAGTAAAGAGAAAAGACCCAAAATAATAAAATTATGAATGAAAGGAGAGAGATCACGACTAATACCAAGGAAATAGAAACAATCATTAGAAATTATTATCAACAACTATATGCCAATAAATTGAGCAACCTGGAAGAAATGGATGCCTTCCTGGAAACCTATAAACTCCCAAGCCTGAAACAGGGAGAAATTGACAACCTGAATAGGCCAATAACCAGTAACAAGATTGAAGCAATGATCAAAAACCTCCCAAAAAACAAGAGTCCAGGTCCTGACGGATTCCCTGGGGAATTCTACCAACCATTCAGAGAAGAAATAATACCTATTCTCCTGAAGCTGTTTCAAAAATTAGAAACAGAAGGACAACTTCCAGACTCATTCTATGAGGCCAGCATTACCTTAATCCCCAAACTAGGCAAAGATCCCATCAAAAAGGAGAATTTCAGACTGATATCCCTGATGAATATGGATTCCAAAATTCTCAACAAAATCCTAGCTAATAGGATCCAACAATACATTAAAAGGATCATCCACCACGACCAACTGGGATTTATCCCCAGGATGCAAGGGTGGTTCAATATTCGCAAATCAATCAATGTGATAGAACACATTAATAAGAGGAGGGAGAAGAACCATATGGTCCTCTCAATTGATGCAGAAAAAGCATTTGACGAAATACAACATCCTTTTCTGATTAAAACTCTTCAGAGTGTAGGGATAGAGGGAACATTCCTCATGTCCATAAAATCCATCTATGAAAAACCCACAGCTAATATCATCCTCAATGGGGAAAAGCTGAGAGCCTTTCCCTTAAAATCAGAAACACAACAAGGATGCTTACACTCGCCACTATTGTTCAGCATAGTACTAGAAGTCCTAGCAACAGCAATCAGACAACAAAAAGAAATAAAAGATATTCAAATTGGCAAAGAAGAAGTCAAACTCTCTCTTTGCAGATGACATGATACTTTATGTGGAAAATTCAAAAGACTCCACCCCCAAGTTACTAGAACTCATACAGCAATTCAGTAATGTGGCAGGATACAAAATCAATGCACAGAAATCAGTTACTTTCTTATACACTAACAACGCAACTGTAGAAAGAGAAATTAGAGAAATGATTCCATTTACAATAGCACCAAAAACCATAAGATACCTCGGAATAAATCTTACCAAAGAGGTAAAGAATCTATACTCTAGGAACTACAAAACACTCATGAAAGAAATTGAAGAAGACACAAAAAGATGAAAAAAACATTCCATGCTCATGGATTGGAAGAATAAACGTTAAAATGTCTGTGCTACCCAGGGCAATCTATACCTTCAATGCCATCCCGATCAAAATTCCAATGACATTTTTCAAAGTGCTGGAACAAAAATCCTGAAATTTGTATGGAATCAGAAAAGACCCCGAATTGCCAAAGAAATGTTGAAAAAGAAAAACAAAGCTGGGGACATCACGTTGCTTGATTTCAAGTTATATTACAAAGCCACTGACATATTTTAAACAGAAAAGTGGCCTGATAAAATGTGTGTTTTCACAATAACACCCTGGCTGCTGTGTGGGAAACAGATTGCAAAGGGACAAAGGTAGATTCAGGAAAGATCATTTATTTATCAGACTTCTGAAATAGTTTAAATGATTGATGATGTAGGGGAGGGAGAAATTTCCTTCTTTCCCTCAAGCTCTTCTAGCTGGCTTAGGAATTAAATTGATACGAGACAGAATAATAGGAGAAACAAACCAAAATTTTATTATATGTGCAGGAAGATCCAATAATGAAATTGAGACCCAAAGAAATGACCCAAGCAGGCAGTTTTTATACATTTTAGACAAAGAGAAAATAAATTTATAAGGAATTGATAGGCTTAAGAAAACAGGTTTTTGGGAGCTTTAGTTAATAAGGAATTCTAAGCAGAATTTAGGCTGGAGTAGTAGATTAGAAAAAAAATACCAAGGTTTGTTTCTCCAACTTTCTCCATTTTAAAGCCCCTATCTCTGGTGATAAGGAGTCTTTATACTTCTGGTACAGGGAGATTTACTTCCCACTTTCAGGGGGACAGAGGAGGGTCTGAGTGTCCTTGTACTGGCTGTTTCCCAAGTAGCTTGAATTCAAAATAATCAATATGCCATGTGGTACATTTTGGGGCAGCCTTCCCTAGGTCTCTACAGTGACAGTCGTTTGGCCTAGCCACACAGTGTGGTAGGAAGAAGTTGGGATAGATCTTAGAGATATTTAGGAAGCAAGATCAAATAGAGAGGGAGGTGGGAGGTAGGAAACCCTTCTTGACTGCATATTCCCAAGGTCTGGGCTAGGAGCTCTTCCTGTATATATTTATAACTCCTTGTACTTGCCACCTTCAAAGCCTTTTTGATAAAGTAATGAAAATTGCCTACCTACTCTGTATATTGTAAGCTCCAAATCTGTGTTCATTATTATATCCGCAGCACCTAGTGCCATGCCTAGTACACATTAGTTTTCAGAATTTGTACAAAGAAAGAGTAGAAATAGAAAGACTTTGAAGTGGAGTTCAAATGTTAATAGATTTTCAGAAAAAGGAATAGCAGCTTTAATCTGAAAAGCAGTGAGATATCCTCAATGTTTAACCCTTGGTTGTGTAATACATATTTACAAGTTCAGAAATGGAGCAAGCATGCTTTTGTACTCCCATAATACCCACAGCTAATGAGAACAAAATGAATAGCAATTTGAATTGCAGTTTTGCAGGACCTCCAGGGAGGGGCTTAGAGCAAACACCCTCAGACACAGACACTAATTCTAAGACACAAGAAGCCAGCATCTCTTACACTGCCTTCCAGCAGTTATGCTCAGAGCTCTAGTCAGTTCTTAGAGCTAAGTCAGTGGTGCCCCACTCTCCAGGGCACCTTGAAATAGAAAAGAGCTCCTGTACATACCATCATCTAATGCAATGCTATTTTTGAAACCCTCTTCTTCTTTTGTGCCATCTTCCATCTTCTTTTGGCCCATCACCCCTTTTTGCTGCTTGTAAAATATATCTAAGGATACCAATCCATGTTTCTAAAAACTTGTTTCTTTTGCTTTGTTTTTAAACGTTCTCTCCTGCACCCTCTTGAGCTTCTCTGGAGTCACATTTTTATTACCTTCGTCTTTTTCTTTCATGCTGTGGGTCTTCTCCACATGTCTGGTAATTCTTTTTTTGCCTACTGTGGGCAGCCAGCCTCCAAGACGGTCTCCAGTGGTGTCACCTTCTGATACTCTTGTCCTATTCTCTCCCCCTCTGTATCAAGATTGGTCTGTGTGACTCGTAGAATATGGCTGACCTGATGGTATACAATTTCACAGTTTGGGGCTTAGAAGGCTCTGTGACTGACTTCCTGCTTCCTGTTTTGCCCTCTCTTGGATTACTCCCCCTGGAGGAAGCTAACTACAATAACATAAGGAGAGGTCCACATAGCAAGAAACCAAAGCCTCTGGATAACAGCTGTACCAGTGAGTTTGGGAGTGGTTCCTTGAGTCTCCATCAAGGCTCCAGATAACTATAGCCCCCGCCAAAATCTGTACTGCAGTCTTATGAGAGACCCTGAGCTAGAATGACCCAGCTAAGCCACATTTGAATTTCTGACCCTCAGAAACTATGTGAGGTAAAATGTTAGTTATTTTAAGCTACTAAGTACTGGAGTAATTTATAACACAGCAGTAGATAAAAACTATTGATATTTAAGAATGGAGGGAATAGAAGGTGTCAAGTAGGAGTTCTATGCATGTAGATGTGCTTATTTTATTTTACTTAAAATGAATTCTTAGAAAACTTAGTGAAAAATAGCAGTCTCATTAAACACCCTACTTCTCCCTTAGTAGTTCAATTAACTTTTTTTCCAGTGACAAATGCTGGGCTGCTTAAGCTCTTCTTGTGGTAGTAAGGTTGGAATAGTCTGTTCTGTATATAGATCTTCAATTGACCTTTTTGTTTTCCACCTCACTTTTAACCTTCACCTTATTTTTTAAATTACTTACTTACTTAATTTTATTTTAATTTTAATTTCAGTATAGTTAATATACAGTGTTATATTCGTTTCAGGTGTGCAATATAGTGATTCAACAATTCTGCAGATTACTCAGTGCTCACCACGCTAAGTCTACTCTTAATTCTCTTTATCTATTTCACCCATTGCCCCACCCACTGCCCCTTTGGTAACCATCTGTTTGTTCTCTATAGTTAAGAGTCTGCTTTTTGGTTTGTCTTTTCTTTTTCTTTGTTTGTTTTGATTCTTAAATTCCACATATAAGTGAGATCATATGGTATTTGTCTCTCTCTAATTTATTTCGCTTAGCATTATACCCTCTAGATCCATCCAAGTTGTTGCAAATGGCAAGATTTCATTCTTTTTTTTTAAAGACTTATTTATTTATTTTAGAGAGAGGAGAGAGAGAGAATGGGTGGAAGGGCAGAAGAAGAGGGAAAGAGAATCTCAAGCAGATTCCCCGCTGAGCATGGATCCTGACATAGGGTTCTATCTCATGACCCTGAGATCATGACCTGAGCCAAAATCAAGAGTTGGATGCTTAACCAACTGAGCCACCCAGGCACCCTGGAAAGATTTCATTCTTTATTATGGCTGAATAATATTTCAATATATGTATGTACCACCTCTTCTTTATCTATTCATCTGTTGTGGACACTGGGGCTGCTTCTATAATTTGCCCGTTGTAAGTAATGCTGCAATAAACATAGGGGTACATTTTTTTTTTGAATTAGTGTTTTTGTATTTTTTTTGGTAAATACCCGGTAGTGGAATTACTGGATCGTGTAGTAATTCTATTTTTAATTATTTGAGGAACCTACATTGTTTTTCACAGTGGTTGCACCAGCTTACATTCCCACTAACAGTACATGAGGGTTCCTTTTTCTTCACATCCTTACCAACACCATTGTTTCTTGTGTTTTTGATTTTAGCCATTCTGACAGGTGTGAGGTGATATCTTTTTTTTAAAATTTTTATTGTTATGTTAGTCACCATACATTACATCATTAGTTTTTGATGTAGTGTTCCATGATTCATTGTTTGTGTATAACACCCAGTGCTCCACGCAGAATGTGCCCTCTTTAATACCCATCACCAGGCTAACCCATCCTCCCACCCCTCTCCCCTCTAAAACCCTCAGTTTGTTTTTCAGAGTCCATCGTCTCTCATGGTTCGTCTCCCCCTCCGAATTCCCCCCCTTCGTTCTTCCCCTCCTGCTATCTTCTTCTTCTTTTTTTTTTAACATATATCGTATTATTTGTTTCCAAGGTACAGATCTGTGATTCAACAGTCTTGCACAATTCACAGCGCTCGCCATAGCACATACCCTCCCCAATGTCTATCTCCCAGCCACCCCATCCCTCCCACCCCCCACCACTCCAGCAACCCTCAGTTTATTTCCTGAGATTAAGAATTCGTGAGGTGATATCTTATTGTGGGTTTTATTTGTATTTCCCTGATGATTAGTGATGTTGAGCATCTTTTCATGTGTCTGTTGGCCATCTGTATGTCTTCTTTAGAGAAATGTCAGTTCATGTCTTCTGCCCATATTTTAATAGAATGGTTTGTTTTTTTGGTATTGAGTTTTATAAGATCTTTATATATTTTGGATACTAACCCTTTATCAGATATGTCATTTGCAAATATCTTCTCCCATTCAGTAGGTTGTTTTTTATTTTTGTTGGTTTTTTTCTTTGCTGTGCAAAGGCTCTTTATTTTGATGTAGTCCTGTTAGTTTATTTTTGCTTTTATTTTGTTGCCTCACAAAACATTACTAGAAAAATGTTGCTATGGCTGATGTGAGAGAAATTACTGCCTGTGTTGTCTTCAAGAATTTTTATGGTTTCAGGTCTCACATTTAAGTCCTTAATCCATTTGTGTTTATTTTTGTGTATGGTGTAAGAGGTCCAGTTTCATTCTTTTGCGTGTAGCTGTCCGGTTTTCCCAACATCACTTTTTGAAGAGTCTATATTTCTTCCACTGTATATTCTTGCCTCCTTTGTTGAAGATTAATTGACCACATAATCAAGGGTTTATTTCCAGGCTCTCTATTCTGTTACATTAATCTATGTGTCTGTTTTTGTGCCAATACCATATTGTTTGATTACTCCAGTTTTAGTATAACTTGAAATCTGGGATTGTGATACCCCTAGTTTTGTTCTTCTTTTCCACATTGCTTTGGCTCTTCAAGGTCTTTTATGGTTCCATAGAAATTTTAGGACTATTTGTTCTAGTTCTGTGAAAAATGCTGCGGGTATTTTGATAGAGATTGCGTTAAATCTGTAGTTTGCTTTGGGTAGTATGGACATTTTAACAATATTTGTTCTTGCAATCCATGAGCATGGACTCTCCATTTGTTTGTGTTGTTTTCAAATTCTTTCATCAATGTTTTATAGTTTTCAGAGTACAGGTCTTTCATCTCTTTGGTTAAGTCTATTGCTAGGTATTTTATTCCTTTTGGTGAAATTGTAAATAGGATTGTTTTCTTAATTTCCCTTTCTGCTACTTCATTTTTAGTGTATAGAAATGCAGTGGATTTATATATATATTGATTATATATTATACAACCTTACTAAATTCATTTATCAGTTCTAGTAGTTTTTTGGTGGAGTCTTTAGGATTTTCTCTATATAGTATCATGTCATCTGCAGATAGTGAGAGTTTAGCTTCTTCCTTGCTGATTTGGATGCCTTTTATTTATTTATTTTTTGTTGTCTGATTGTTGTGTTTAGGACTTCCAGTACTATGTTGAATACAAGGGATGAGAGTGGACATCCTTGTCTTGTTCCTGATCTTAAGAGAAAAGCTGTCAGTTTTTCACCATTGGGTATGATGTTCACTGTGGGTTTTTCATAAATGGCCTTTATTATGTTGAGGTGTGCTCCCTCTGAACCTACTTTGTTGAGGGTTTTATTCTGAATGGATGTTGTACTTTGTGAAATGCTTTTTTCTGCATCTATTGAAATGATCATATTGTTCTTATCTTTCCTCTTGATGTGACGTAGCATGTTAATTGATTTGAAAACATTGAACTGCCCTTGCATCCCAAGAATAAATCATACTTGATTGTGGTGCATGATTTTTTAATGTATTGTGATTCAATTTGCTAATATTTTGTTGAGGATTTTTGCATCTATGTTCATCAGAGATATTGGCCTGTAGTTCTCTTTTTTTTGTAGTGTCCTTATCTGACTTTGGTATCAGGGTAATTCTTGCTTCATAGAATGAATTTTGAAGCTTTCCTTCCTCTTCTATTTTTTGTAATAATTTGAGAAGAATAGGTATTAACTCTTCTTTAAATGTCTGGTAGAATAGACCTATGAAGCCATCTGGTCCTGGACTTTGGTTTGTTGGGAATTTTGTTGTTGTTGTTGTTGGAGGTTTCTTGGGTTACTTTTTCAATTTCATTGCTGGTAATCAGTCTGTTCAAATTTTCTATTTATTCCTGATTCAGTTTTTGGAGGTTATATGTTCCTAAGAATTTATCTATTTCTTCTAGGTTTTCTAGTTTGTCGGCATATAATTTTTCATAATATGCTTTTATAATCCTTTATATTTCTGTTGTGTCAGTTGCTATTTCTCCTCTTTCATTCTGATTTCATTTATTTGAGTCCTTTCTCTCTCTCTCTCTCTCTCTGATGAGTCTGGCTAAAAGTTTATTAATATTATTGATCTTTTCAAAAAACCAGTTCCTGGTTTCATTGATCTGTTCTTTTTTTTTTAGTTTCTATTTTGTTTCTTTCTGCTCTAATCTTATTATTTCCTTCCTTCTACTGGGTTTGGGCTTTGTTTGTTCCTTTTCTGACTCCTTTAGGTATAAGAGTAGGTTGATTTTTTGATATTTTTCTTGCTTCTTGAGGTAGGCCTGTATTGCTATAAACTTCCCTCTTAAAACAGCTTTTGCTGCATCCCAAAGATTTTAGACCTTTGTGTTTTCATTTTAATTTCTATCCATGCGTTTTTTTTATTTCTTCTTTGATTTCCTGGTTGACCCATTCATTGTTTAGTAGCATGTTATTTAACCTCTGTGTATTTGTGTTCTTCCCAGAGGTTTCCTTGTTGTTGATTTTTAGTTTCATAGTGTTGTGGTCAGAAAAGATGCATGGTATGACTTCAGTGTTTTTGAATTTGTTGAGATTTTTTTTTTTTTTTTTGTGGCCTATTATAAATGAGAACCTTGCTGGATAGAGTAATCTTGGCTGCAGGTTTTTTTTTTTTTTTTCAGTACTTTAAATAAATCATGCCTTCTGGCCTGCAAAGTTTTTACTGAAAAATCAGCATATAACCTTATTGGATTTCCCTTGTAACTGTTTTCTTTTCTCTTGCTATTAAAATGCTCTCTTCATCCCTACTTTTTGCCACTTTAATTACTATGTGTCTTGGTGTGGACCTCCTTGTGTTGATTTTATTGGGTCTCTCTGTGCCTCCTGGATCTGGATTTCTATTTCCTTCCCCAGATTTGGGAGTTTTCGGTTATTATTTCTTCAAATAAATTTTCTGCCCCCTTTACTCTCTCTTCTCCTTCTGGGATCCTAGGGTGTGAATGTTATTATGCTTGATGAGTTCCCCAAGTCTATTTTCTTTTTTAAAGATTTTATTTATTTATTTGACAGAGAGAGAGAGAGATAGCAAGAGCAGGAACACAAGCAGAGAGAGTGGGAGAGGGAGAAGCAGGCTTCCCACCGAGATGGGAGCCCAATGTGGGGCTCAATCCCAGGACCTTGGGATCATGACCTGAGCTGAAGCAGATGCTTAATGGCTGAGCCACCCATGTACCTCCCCAAGCTATTTTTATTTAATATTATTTTTTTCTCCTGTTCATCTTGATTGCTCTCTATTACTTTGTCCTCTAAGTTGCTGATCCATTCTTCTGCTTCCTGTAGTCTACTATGTATGCCATCTAATATATTTTTAATTTTACTGAAAAATGTTTTAAATTTATATTTCAGTTATTATTTTAGGCTCTGTGCTGGAGCCTGCTTAAGATTCTCTGTCTCTCCTTCTGGCCTCTTCCCCCCATTCTCACATGTGTGCACGCACACACTCTCCCTCTCTCTCTAAAATGACAACAAGAACAACAACAAAACCAGAAGAGGTCCTGTAGTGCCCTGCATTGCAGTGTCCCCTCTTCACCAGAACCTGGCACTTCTAGAGTGTCTCCTATGTGTGTTGTGTGCATCCTGCTATTGTGGCTGAGCTGATTTTGCCTTTAATCCCATTGTTTGCAATGGCTCTCTTTGCCTATTGTGGACAGGGTTTGGTCCCAGTGTTGTTAGTGCCAGTCTGAGGCTGCTGTGGGTTTGATGTGAGTCAGACCAGCCATTTGCCAGAGATTCAGCACCGACCTGCAGGGTCCTTTTGCTCTGTTGTCCCTGAGAAGCTTTTGCTGATGAGTAGGGCCTGCAGGCAGACCAGATGTCTGACCCCAGCCCACTGCTGGGGCCACAGTTGGACTGGTGTGTGTGGTTATCTTTTCCTCTCCCCAGAGTGGGAGTCACTTTGGAGTGGTGCTGGCCCCTGTCAGGGCTTCTTGCACCCTGTCAGGCTGTGGCATCACTTTGGATGGACTCCAGCCAAGAGCTTATTGGAGGGGGCAGGTGTGCAGAGGAGTGCAGGAAGGGGTGAAGGGGGTGAGGCATGTGGTATTAGCAAGGTTTACCTGGGTCTTCTGTGGGAGGGGACCTGGGGCCAAAACCTGGCTGGAGGGGGTGTGTCCATAGGAGAACAATGGGGTGGGGCAGGCTGTTCGAAAGTTAAGTGGAGAGTGTTGGCTGCTGCACTGGTTCCTGAGGTAACTATGAGTCTATTGGGGGGTGGGAGAGGGAAATGGTGCCTGCCATCTCGGTTGTTCCTGGACAGGTCCCCTAAAGATCCTAAAGCTCCCTAGTCCTCCAGGAAACGCTCTGAGATCAGAAAATAAATCTTCCCATATACCTCAGGCATTTTTCTAACTGCTGCTTCTATGCTGTATCTCTGTGAGGTTGTTTGTTATGCTGTCTCTAAGGGTGAGGACTCAGTTTCCTGTCACCTTCCCAGCTCTCCCAGAGTCAAGCCTGCTGATTTTTTAAAATTCTCGGTTTTAAGTACTGCTGGTTGTAAGAACTCACAAAATTCAGCCCCTCTGGTTTTCAAAGCCAAATGTTATGGGGATTTGTCTTCATCATGCAGGTTCACTGTGCCTGGGTGCCTGGTGTGGGGGTCTGACCCTCTCCCCTGTCTGTGCCTGTGGCGTCCTTCCCTCCTGTGACAATCGCATAGGTCTGCTTAGCTCCCAACTGTGTCTCTGCCCTTCCTGTCCTATTTGATGTACCCTTTTCTCTATATTTAGCTGTAGAGAGTCTATTATGCCAGTCCTCAGGTCATTTTCTGGGTTATTTACACTGATGTGTATGTTATCTAGTTGTATCTGTGGGACAAGGTGAGTTTAGGATCTTCTTATTCTGCCATCTTTCCCAGAACCCCTTTCACCTTCTAATTATAGAGTTTTGCCAGGTATATGGTTTCCTCTACCTCATGGTACCTTACAACTCTGTTAGGGCTATGACTTCTTCCAGTTTATTGCATTTGTCAGCATTCTTCAATCTGCTTCCAGATATATGTTGGAATATTTTGTCTGCTGGGACTGCATCCTCGCACTTTCCCTCTACTTTATGTTGTCTTTGCTGTTGTTTACACTGTTTAAAAAGTGTTTTTTTTGTTGTTGTTGTTAATATTTTAGTGGGATTTAGGAATTGGGAAAGGCAAAGTATGCTCAGTCTGCCATCTTGAACCAGAAGTCCTCTGTGTAGCATCCTGTATTCCATTCATTCATTATACAACACTTCACTTTGAAAGATCTCAAGCAGGTTACTGTTATTATGTGTTTTTTCCTAAAAGGTCTCTGGAACCATTGTACCCCTTCATTTACTCTTTGTCTAGCCCTGCCAATGAGGTCACTGTTTTCTCTCCAGGTTATCTCCATTCTCTCCAACGTTTACCCACCCCACCCTCCCCACCCCAAACAATCACAGGTAGTTTATGAATCCCAGTCTTATGAACAAATGATCCTCTCTTGTCTGGTGTCATATAGACCTCTAGGAAAGTTCTGGTTAGAAACGATCTGGTGACATAGAACTCTAGTAAGCTATACCAAATGGGGCTGAAGAGAAAGTGCTAAGATTAGCAAGAAAGTGAGTATGATGAGGGACGAAGACTCCATTCACATTTCTTCTGCTGAAAGTATCCACAATCTTCCTGGGCCATAGGAAACTCCTTCCCATAGATGATTATATCACAAGAAATCCTGGAGTATAGAAAAAGAAAGCATAGTTCTTGGAATAAAAGAACCCCCTGCTTCTGCCTCTCTAAACCACAGAGAAAGGCAGTTCTGGAAAAGAGATTCCTGATAGCTGTCCAAGTTCCCAAACTAGCTCTGTATATTTGATTCACATCAAAGTTAGGAAATAACAACTCCCACTTTGATATTTTGAATTTCTCTTTTTTTAAAAGTTTATTTATTTAAGCAACCTCTACACTCAATGTGGGGCTTGAACTCAAGACCCCAAGATCAAGAGCCATATGCTCCACCAACTGAACCAGCCAGGCATCCCAATATTTTGAATTTCTGATAGTGGTGCCGTCCACGTGTGAACTATGTGTAATTCCTCTTTTCTATGTGTAGCATATTGATAAACAACAGTCATAATTTAAAAGTTTGAGTATCTTAATTAAAGTCTGAGTCTTTAGTTATTACAATATTGACCGAAAAAATGTGTATTTCATGTGAGCAGCCAGGGACGAATCCAAGAAAGTAGTGCATCTTAACATGCAGACAAAGTATAGTAGGGAAGAATACAATGCAAATGATATTCAGAGGTATCTCAGCATGTGTTTTCAACATTTGGAAGTCCAGTCACGGAGGTAGGGTCCCAATCTGGGGATTCATCTAGGGAAGTAACTCCAGTATTGAGCTTATCAAGAGTAGGACAGATCCTCAGTTCCAGAAAGGAAATGGAGGATGAGACAGGTCACAGGTCAGGAACTCAAGAACTGGAGGACTTCAATTTCACCAGAGACCTGGGGAAAATGCCAAAATCCATGTAATGCTGTGCTTTTCTTCCTATTAAATAGAACAAAATCCAGACTTAGATTTGTAAGCCTTGTATGGCTTATTTCTGGAAGAGGAATTACTAGGAATGTAGGGGCTGCTTAAAAATAGTGTTGATTCTGTGCCCCGAGTCTCATCCACTCTTTGGAGACACTCTCATCCAGCTTCCCACCACTGTGGGCTTGGGGATCACCAGGGTTTTGCTTGTAGCAAGTCTAAGGCAGATGGAAAATCCCAAAGCTTTTGTTAGATATTAAGGAAAAACACAGGAAAATAATCAGTAAAAGATAGAATGTCAAAACACTTCATTCATCAAAATCCAGGGGTCCAATCCCATTGTATCTGCTTTGTTAAGATTTCTCTATTTGGCCCACTTCATTGAAATCTGTGTCCTTTCCTTCCTAGTTTTCTGTATCAGTTTTAATTTTGACTACCTTGTTCTCACCCCTCACTGGTGAGCTCCATAAAAGTCTTGTCACTTTTCAGTGCAGTCTAAAAGAGAGACTTTGCATATCTGTTGTCCACTTTTTCAATTCTGATTTTCAGTCTGAAGAAATGGGCTTATTCTTCATGTGACTGACACCAGGAATGACTTTCGGGTGAAACTTTGGCCCAGCTCCCTGTCCCCAGACCCATGGCTTTATATTGCATTCTGCAAAGTTTAACCCTCTCACAATCATGCAAACAGCAAACACACTATCCTTACAACTGGGTTATCCACAAGCGGTAACAGGTGAGTTGTTCCCTCAGCTAGGGCCAGTTTTTTGTTTTTTGGGTTTTTTTTGTTGTTGTTGTTGTTATGTTAGTCACCATATATTACATCATTAGTTTTTATTTTATTTTTTTAAAGATTTTATTTTTTTATTTGAGAGAGAGAGAGAGAGAGCACATGAGAGGGGGGAGGGTCAGAGGGAGAAGCAGACGTCCTGCCGAGCAGGGAGCCCGATGTGGGACACGATCCTGGGACTCTAGGATCATGACCTAAGCTGAAGGCAGTTGCTTAACCAACTGAGCCATCCAGGTGCCCTACATCATTAGGTTTTAATGTAGTGTTCCATGATTCATTGTTTGCTTATAACACCCAGTGCTTCATTCAATACATGCCCTCCTTAATACCCATCACCAGGCTAACCCATCCCCCTCCCCCCCTCCCCTCTAAAACCTTCAGTTTGTTTCTTACAGCCCATAGTCTCTCATGGTTCGTCTCCCCCTCCAATTTCCCCCTTCATTTTTCCCTTCCTACTACCTTCTTTTTTTTTTTTTAACATATAATGTATTATTTGTTTCAGAGGTACAGATCTATGATTCAACAGTCTTGCACAATTCACAGCGCTCACCATAGCACATACCCTCCCCAATGTGCATCATCCAGCCACCCCCTCCTGAGATTAATTCTTAATCTCAGGAAACAAACTGAGGGTTGCTGGAGTGGTAGGGTGGGAGGGAGGGGGTGGCTGGGTGATGGACATTGGGGAGGGTATGTGCTATGGTGAGCGCTGTGAATTGTGCAAGACTGTTGAATCACAGATCTATACCTCTGAAACAAATAATACATTATATGTTTAAAAAAAAAAGAAGAAGAAGATAGCAGGAGGGGAAGAATGAAGGGGAGTAAGTCGGAGGGGGAGACGAGCCATGAGAGACGATGGACTCTGAAAAACAAACTGAGGGTTCTAGAGGGGAGGGGGGTGGGGGGCTGGGTTAGCCTGGTGATGGGTATTAAAGAGGGCACATTCTGCGTGGAGCACTGGGTGTTATGCACAAACAGTGAATCATGGAACACTACATCAAAAGCTAATGATGTAATGTATGGTGATTAACATAACAATAAAAAATTTAAAAAAAAGAATTCCTCATATCAGTGAGATCATATGATACTTGTCTTTCTTTGATTGACTTATTTCCCTTAGCATAATACCCTCCAGTTCCACCCATGTTGTTGCAAATGGCAAGACTTCAGGGTTTTTTTGATGGCTGCATAATATTCCATTGTGTGTGTGTGTGTGTGTGTGTGTGTGTGTGTGTGTGTGTGTGTGTATCACATCTTCTTTATCCATTCATCTGTTGATGGACAGCTAGGCTTTTTCCATAGTTTGGCTATTGTGGACATTGCTGCTATAAACATTGGGGTGTATGTGCCCCTTCGGATCACTACATTTGTATCTTTGGGGTAAATACCCAGTAGTGCAATTGCTGGGTCATAGGGTAGCTCTATTTTCAACTTTTTGAGGAACCTCCATACTGTTTCCAGAGTGGCTGATACAGCCAGCTTGCATTTCCACCAACAGTGTAGGAGGGTTCTAGGGGCCAGTTTTTATACATGTATAGCAGGATGGTCATTCTGTTTCATGGAAGTAAAGGGCTTTAAGAAAAGCTCCTCTGCTCTCTTATTTATGGGGAAGAGGAAGAGTTCTCAGAATTGAGGAAATACTGCAAATAGTAAATCTGAAAGTAAAGGGTTCTAATGACCTGAGGAAGAATTAAAGCCTGATCAAGAGATAGAAGTGTGGACAAAGGTGCCTAGAGGTGGTGATGATGCAGAACAAACTATGAACAACTGAAGATACACAATCAGCGTGATCCCCATGGAGAGGAAGACAGATTCTGGGGGAGAAAACTCAGAATAAGGAATGTATCCTTGTCAGAAAAAAAATTGGTGACATTTGGTGAACTACAGGTATTACTATAGTAATTTTCAGGGGACCTAGGAATCGTTGAATTTGCACCCAGACAATAGCTATAAATCCTTGTCAAATATCTACATACAAGGAAGACTGAAAAATAGGAAGCAGACTAGACTAAACTAGAATGTGGCCCCAACTAATGAAAACCATGTCCCTCCTTAGGAAGAATTAAGAAAGGCAGGAGTAGTCTGAGAAGATTTTATAATTGTCTTTAAGGTTCTATTCCCAGTCTGGCAAGAGGCACAGATACAAAGGATATTCTGGTGAATGCCTGTTTTTTATAATGTTGTCACTCTAAACCATGTCATTATTCTCCTGATGATACTTTACTCAACTGTACACCAGGTCCTCCTTGTTACTTACAAAACTGTTCATTTCTGCCTCTTCCATGATTACTGATTTCTTTCTCTGCCTAATTTATTGTCTTAATAGGGTTAGATTAAAATCTCCCTTGCGATCGTGGGCTTGTGTGTTTTCCTTGTAGTTTCAATAACTTTTGCTTCATGTTTTAAAGTTATGTTGTTAAGTACCTACAATTTAAATTTTTTATGTCTTCCCAGTGCATTGTAACTTTTATTAATTAACAGCGGCAGGTAACAATGAAAATGAAAGATCTATAGTTACATGCATCCACATGGATAAATGTCAAAGACAAGTCTGAGAAAAACATGCAAATTACAGAGGAGTACCGGCATACAGTTATTTCCATGTGCATAAAATTCAGAACCCTGAAAGACGGAACAATGTGTTTAGACATACATGGTATAGATGATAAAAACCTATAAGAAAATCCAGGCTAGGAATAACTAGGGGTAACTTAGGGGAAGGGAAAGGGTTATTATTAAGGAAGATTACATAGGGGGTTTCGAAGATTCCTAGTGTTCTGTATCTTTGCTGGTTGGTAGTCTAGGTGTATGTTTTATTATTATTATTTGATATATATATGCGCTATATATTCTTTAGTATATGATATATTTTATAATGAAAATAACAAAATAATTGATAGATAAATAGATTAAATACATTTCAAGATTGCCCTGCATGAATCCCCAAGATGGAGGGAGCAGCTTCCTCCCGCCTGGAGATGCTGAGACATCTGCCTCATGAAGTTGGACTTATTTAGAAGGCCATGCTTGCAGCTCGGCAAGGCCTTCCAGGCCTGGGCCAAGTGCAGCAGGGTGACTCTTTCACTGCCACATGTATAACCATGGCAATCTGCTATTCTGATTTGAACATTCTTTACTAAATTTTTGAACCTGAGAACACTTTCAATTCTCACCCCCATTTACTTGCTATAATTCGTCTTCTGCATTAGTCCCTGTTGAGACAATGTATAAAATAACAACTAAATGCTTACTTCGTGCTCAGCTTTATGTATTCTCATTTACATATATTCACGTAGACTTCACAACAGTCCTGTTAGTTTTTCCATTTCCCAGTTGAAAGGACCAAGGTAAAGTGAGATTTATTAACTTACCCAAGATTTTTCAACTGCAAAGTGGGTATAAAATGAGACATTCTTGCTTCAAAGTCTGTGCTCTGAACCACCAAGGTCAGGCCTTTGTCTTGCCAACTCTCTTTCCAGAAGCTTTGATCTTGTCTCTGAACTTGAGTGCAGCCAACCAAACATGAATGACTGTCTTGGGTACAGGCTGCCTCTCTGCCATCTTTCAGGTTCTGCCCACCATGGACTCTCCATCACTGCACTCCACGTCCCGCTGGTCTGGCAGCTCTTTCGGTTCTTTTTGCCCAAAACTCAGTATTGCTCAGATTCCATTAGTTGTGGACATGGCTTGACAACCGCTGTGAGCCAGGAGTGTCTCTTAGTCCCTCTCTGCCCTGTCCAGGTGGGTGAATCTATTGCCAGGTTGTGACTTTGTTTCTTCTCTCCATTTATCTTGCTGTGAGTCAGCCACTAGCTTTGCCTATGAGTTATAAGCCATAACAGAAGTGCAAAATAATAAATAAATAAATAAATAATCTGACATGAAGTGAAGAAAAATACTGTTTATATATGAAGAAGGTGTGTGCCTGCAGAAAACACAGAGAATGAGCATGGACCTTCTCTACAGACCATGTGGGCAAGAAAAAGGACCTGGAGTGAAATAATCATGGTCGGCCCTAGGTCCCTGGGCGAGATGAAATGAGCACATGATTCCTGGCACAGTGCTTGGTGCCTAATGGGTGATCAGTACAGAATGTTTGCTTTGGAATAAGTGACTGAATGATACTTCCTGCAAAGCATGAACCTGGCAGAGACAGGATATCATCATGAAAGGGAATAAGAATCAACTAGTTATCTGGAGGAAACCCCTGGCTGAAAGAGTTAGAAAAGACCTTGATTCCTCTCTGAAATTTTATTTTCTGAAAGTAGAGAAAGAATTAGGGGACCTGGCAACTAAGGGCCAGCGATGGTTAATTTTGTGTGTAACTTCTCTGGGCCACAGGATGCTCGGATGTTTGGTCAAACGTTGTTCTGGGTGTGTCTGTGAGGCTGTTTTGGATGGGATTAACATTTGAATCACGAATCACCAGACTGAGTAGAGCAGATGGCATCCTTAATGTGGGTGGGCCTCATCCAGTCAGTTGATGGCCTGAATAGACCAAAAAGCCTGACCCCCCTCCCCCCTCCCCAAGTAAAAGGGAGTTCCTCCTGCCTGATTGCTTGAGCTAGAACATTGTTCTTTTTCTTTCAGACTCATACTGAACCATCAGCTGTTCCTGGCTTTTGGACTGAAACTATACCGTCAGCTCTCCTGGATCTCCAGCTTGCCTACTGCCGATCTTGGAACGTCTCAGGATCCATAATCATGTGAGTCAATTTTTTACAATATATCAATCTCTTCCTCTCTCACTCTCTATCATATATATATATATTTATTTCAAGAAATAAAAATATTTATCATTTACGTAATATTATATATAACTTAGAGGGGAAATATTATATTTACTCTTTTAAAAATGATAAATATATTTATTTATGTGTATGTGTGTATGTATATATATATATATATATAAAGAATAATAATTAGGATATTTATACTCTGTTTCTCTGGAGAATCCTGACTAGTACAAGGCCTAATTCTAACCAATAAGGAAGAATTTGTCAGTGAAGGAAAAATTGAGAAAAAGAGAAAGGGTAGTATTCGATTTGAAAGTGGTAGATATTCTAAAGATGAGAAGACAGGAAGATTGTATTTCTGCAGTGGGATACTTTAAATGGAATGTTGGCCTTAAGAGAATTGGACAATTCTGCCTTAAAACAAATCTAAAATACACTAGCCAAGAAGGTAAAGGAAGAGGCACACGAATATGCCGAGGAGACTGTAGAGGGTGCTGTCTCCTCAGCTCAGATACCTAAGGACACTTCCAAGAGGATCGAAGACTGCCTTGTGTGCACTGTTCACGGAGGAGTTACTTAATAAACATTTGTATGAATAAGATTGAAATGAAGGACAAAGAGAATTGTGTCCAGAAAAATTACATTCAAATTTGCTAGAATTGCAAAAATTGCTGTGGGGCAAAGAAGGGGAAGGTGGCTTTATGTTTAGCCACAGGCCAGGAAAGAACAGATGCTGTTCTAAGAAGGAACAGACCCTGCTTGAAGACCATAGTCTAAAGCAGATGTCTCAGTCCTGATTTGGTTCTGTCATGCCTTTTAAGATATCATATTAGGATGAGAAGGGTCACAGGGACTCTGGAGAGAGGGGACAGTAGATACTGGGATGGACATCAGAGATCCCAGCTCATCTCCAGATCCAGGACTCATCCCACCTTCCACGAGTTTGCAAAGGGGATTCTTGATACACTCACAGTTCGGTCATTCAACATTCGTTATCAAGCACACGTCTTGTGCCTGGCGGTAGGTCAGACACTCAAAATATAGAGATGGAAACAATGCACAGTAGTCTCCTTGGAGCCTGAGGAATTCCAGAGAATGGAGCAGGTTCCAGAGATCAGAAAATGTTCTCATTTACCCAAAGAGAATAGGAAGTAGAATCCTCAAACCAACAGTTTCCTGGTTCTCGGACACTCAGGCTTTAAATCAGGTTGACATACTCCATTATTAAGCATCTGGTGGGCAATAAAAGTGACTTTCAGGCTTCAGAACCATAGGCCCTTCTCACTTCGATTCTGCTCTAGCTCCTAGTCCTTCTGTGATTGTGTCCTCCTGGCTTCTGGTCCTTAGCTTTGTCTCTTGGTTATAATTCTGTCCTTTCTTGCTGAATAAAATACCAAATGTGGCATTCATTCATTTATTTATTCAACAAATACTGATTGAATGTCTAGCATATGCCAGACTTTGTTTTAGGTGGTAGGGATATATCAGTGACTAAAACAAAGTCCCTGACCTAATGGAACTTATTTTTTGATACTGATTATGGGGGTGGAGATGAAATATAAACAAATATATATCTATAAATATCTATATAGATATATGTGGCTATCTACATACATATATATATGTATGAAGAAAAATATATCAACATGAGAGAGACAAGGAGTACTAGGAGTTACTGTTTTATGTAGTATGATCAGGGAAGGCTTCTCGAATAAGGTGACACTTGAACAGAGATTGGAAGGAATTAAGAGTGAGAATCATGCTTTGTCTGGTGGGAAGAACATCTCAGTAGAGTGAAATGCTAGTGTAAAGGCTGGAACAGAGTGGGTGGAAGGAGACTGGTAAGAGGTAAGGTCATAGCAGTAGTGAGGGCAAGGGGAGCATAGAATGTAGGGCCTTTCCAGCCATGGTCAAGACTTTGGCTTTATCCTGAAACTATGACTCTTGAAGGGTTTTGAGCAGGGAAGTGCCATCATCTGACATGTTTTGAAAGAATAACTTGGACTGTCATATGGAGAATAGGCTCAGGCGGTGAAGGTAAAATCAGAAGAAGGGAGAGCAATTAGGAGTCTATCAGAATTACGTGGGAGAGAGTGATGATGGCCTGGACAAGGTTGCAATGGTAGAGGCAGGAAGAAGTAATGGAATTCTCAACATATTTTGAGGGTATGACTGAAAAAGTTTGCTCTTGGATTGGATGTTGGGTATGTGGAGTATTGGAGATGGCATATTCCTGGCTTTGGTCATTATTGTTCTCCAAGACATGGCTTATTCTCACCTTCTGATGTTACCCACTTTTAGGTCCTTCTGTGGCCAACTCTTTCTACCCTCATTGAGAATGCCGGCACCCAGTTCTGGCATTGGCCTCCCCTGCCAAGTGCTCCTACCGGGCTTGCTCCAACTCCTGAAGGAGGATTAGAAAGGTGTTTTCTTCCCTCAAATTGAAAACAAAACAAAACAAAAATGAATTGAAATGGCTTCTGGTGTGTCCTAAAGGACACACCAGAAAGATAGGAAATCTAAGGAAAATAGGATTAACTATGTACGAAACTTAAGGAAATCAATCTAAGGAAAAATAGGATTAACTATGTATGAAAATTTATTATTTTATTTTCTTTTTTCCCAATTAAAGAATCAATGTTTGGGGGCACCTGGGTGGCTCAGTTGTTAAGCATCTGCCTTCGGCTCAGGTCATGGTCCCAGGGTCCTGGGATCGAGCCCCGCATCAGGCTTCCTGCTCCGCGGGAAGCCTGCTTCTCCCTCTCCCACTCCCCTTGCTTGTGTTCCCTCTCTCGCTGTGTCTCTCTCTGTCAAATAAATAAATAAAATCTTAAAAAAGAATCAATGTTTGGGTGATTATAAAATGAAAATGGGTGCATAAATCCTGACTAAAGGAGGAAAATGTCCTAGGAAAATAAACTTGTGTTTCTATATCAAGTCAAAAGACAGATGATTCAGAAGAAATCTTTTCCTTCATGTTGTGGTAATGAATTTAGCCCAGAAACTTCTGATTCTAGCAGTAATCTAATGGCAACAGAGAAATTGTGTTTATTTATCCACAGCTGAAGTGCATCTCCTCTGCCCTACCCCTGCTTTCCCCCCTTTTCCACTAACTGGAACCCAGGCGAGTGTCTTTGGCATAGGGGCTGAGGGTGGCATTACTGCATCCCTGGGTCAGACCAAGAGCATCCAGCTTTGCTTCTCTGTTTTGGCTATTATACAGATGGCTTGTCATTTCCACACACGAACAGGAGCTGATTAGCACTCCGGTGCCCTATTTAAGCTTTCTGGCTCCGGAGAGAATCTATTTTGAAAAGTGGAAAGATTACACTCCGATAATAGACCAGAGGCCTTACCCATGCACATGGCTCACAGAGGATTAAAAGAGCAAGCCCGGAATAAATGCGGCCTGCACCTGATAGAACAACGGGGGTGACTGGTTCTCACACTGACTGCAGGGGCTGATTGAAGGAAGTTCCCTGTTCAGATCATTGGTGCCTCTGTGAGCCAAAACAATGGCAGGTGGTTTGGAGGGCCAATGTCTGATCCAACTGCTGTCTTCTCGAGGAACCAATTAAACCACTTCATACTCCTTTGATATCTCAGGGATCTCAGGTCATGATTGGTAGACCTCTCTCTCCAAAATTTGTTTGATCTTTGTCTGAGTGTTCCTGCATGGCAACATTTTCCCAGGGTCACTAATCATCTGAAGAAGTAGGGGAGTGGGGACATTCACACTTGTTCTCGTTTATTTTAAACAAAAGGTGATACAGATTGGAATTTTATTAATTTCAAGACAAGATCCCTGAGAACTGTCTGTAAGAGGAACCCATGGCCGGAAAGGCCTTCAAGCCCTGTCATCAGATTTAAGGAGATCATGGCTTGGGGAAGACCAACTCATTCAACTGTGATAATACCATTATGTTAAAGTACTCATTTACCAAGACAAGTTGTATGGTCCAAAGGATACAAAGTTTATTGTAATATTGGTCTCAATTCATTTTCTGTCCAGAAATTAAACAAATATATTTAACAACATTTATTAAACACATATTATGTGTCAAGAACCTTGCCTAGCACTGAAGATTCCAAAAGAGAAATCAAGTATTGGTTTTGGTGTCTATAATCATTGAGGAGGAAACTGTTGATACCATACCCGTTGTTCCCAATCCTATGATTGATAGTGGGGTCCATTATGTAATCGCAGTGTTTGTCCCAGGAACTTTCTGGTGTCTTTCAAGTCTATTTTTGACTCAAGCATATATGTCATAGGCAGAAATGAATTACAGGGCACCAGGCCAGATTTATAGCCACAACACATCCTCGTATTATCTAAAGTGGTTGGTGGGATGAAGTTGTAGCAGAGTCCCTGTGTCTACGTGGAAGGCGCACCTGCCGCTTGGAGCAGGAGGCCCTCCCCACTGCAGAGGACAGGCTTATGCTTGTTGTTCCTGCCTGATCCTCTTGCTCAGTCAAAATGAGCCCAGGGAAAATTTTCTTGGGCAGGAAAATCAGGTAGGATGGCATCTGTTGTTCCAGTTTTCAGGCCTGTGGGAACCGGCATCTGTTTGGTGGATCTGACTATCTGGAACATAGAGTTTGGATCTCTCTGGCTTTCTGATATGCCTCTGTTGCTCTGAGACCAGGGAGTCAGAACTTGCTGTCATGAGGTCTGTAGTCCTTTGAGGAAGTGTCTCCATGACTCCAAGTGACATAGTCACTAGTTATCACCCACACTGGGTTTTGGTACTTATTTTAAAATGTGAGGATGAAAAGGCGCCAATGGTAGTTAGAAATCCAAGAAAGAAACGTCAGGCAGGGGTATACATCCCTCAGTTTTAGCCGTGGTCCAGCAGGAAGCCAAATAGGACTCATGACAACAGTGAGAACGACTGTCATAGGATCCTTTTAGTATGTTTCACTTGCCTATGCATCTGAGCATGAACTTGGGCCCTCCCTAGGCAAGAGTGGCGTGATTGACTTTTAAGTAGGTTTTAAACATTTTTATTTATTTTATTTTTTTTAAAGATTTTATTCATTTGACAGAGAGAGACACAGCGAGAGCAGGAACACAAGCAGGGAGAGTGGGAGAGGGAGAAGCAGGCTTCCCGTGGAGCAGGGAGCCCGATGTGGGGGCTCGATCCCAGGACCCTGCGATCATGACCTGAGCCGAAGGCAGACGCTTAACGACTGAGCCACCCAGGCGCCCCGGTTTTAAACATTTTTAAATAAACTTTAAATTTTATAAGAATATTTTATTTGCAGAAATGTTGCAAAGATACTACAGAAAGTTCCCATATACTCCTCACCCATTTTCCCCTATAATGAGTATCTTACATTACTCTGCTACGTTTGTCACAATGGAGGAGCTAACACTGGTAAATTGCTACTATTTAAACTCCACTCTTTGTTTAGATTTTACCTGATTTTCCTCATGTAGGGGTTTTTTGTTTGTTTTTGTTTCATTTTTTAAGATTTTATTTTTATTTTTATTTTTTTTAAGATTATTTATTTATTTATTTGACAGAGAGAGACACAGCGAGAGAGGGAACACAAGCAGGGGGAGTGGGAGAGGGAGAAGCAGGCTTCCCGTGGAGCAGGGAGCCCGATGCGGGGCTTGATCCCAGGACCCTGGGATCATGACCTGAGCCGAAGGCAGACGCTTAATGACTGAGCCACCCAGGCGCCCCTAAGATTTTATTTTTAAGTAATCTCTACACCCAATATGGGTCTTGAACATACAACCTTGAGATCAAGAGCTGCAGGCTCTATTGAGCCAGCCAGGCGCCCCACTCTATGTAGGGTTTTTGAAACATTATTCATACACAGTACTAGTTTGTAGCATCCTTTTCAGTGCATCATTGTCCAGTTTTGATATCAGTGTTACATCAGCTTTATAACCTTTTCTCTAGGCTGTGGAACAGTTTACAAGAGATTGGAATTACTTGCTCTTGGTTTGAAAGAACTGACCTGTGACTTGTATCGTCTTAATACAATTTGGAGGACGTCACAAAGGCTGAGGAGCATTAATTTAACCAGACTTTGGCCCCACACTCCAGTGATCCCCAGTTGAAGTGCTGGAGCACTTGGATCCAGAATTCTCACCTCGGCCAGGTTAATCTGTATGTCCTCATAGAAAGCAGGCTGAAAGGCCCACCTAGTCTCTTCCCCTTGAGCCCAACCAAGAATCTGGGATTTTAAGTCTCTTTGAGAAGGAAAGGCCACACCACATACCTTGTAGTTGGTGAGAAAATAACAGAACAAAAACAGAATAATCAGAGTTTGATGTGATGCTCAGAAAGCCTACTCTTAACCTTTTTAGGCTCAACCCCAGAATTATGATTCAGTCTCAAGTGGGACCTGGGGTGTGACACTGGGAACAAGTTTTCAGGTGATGCTGCTGACCCAGGGACCACACTTTGAGAAACACTGCCTTAAGGTATAGTTTGTATAGAAAACAACAACAACAGAATAAGTGCTTCATTGTTTCTCTTCATCTTCCAGTTTTCTAAATAATAATTCGGTTCCCTTGGATCTTCGAAAGGACCAGTGATTATTATTTTCATAACATTCTGAATTCAGGGGTTGTTTCTGACATATTTAATGTGTCTCAGTTACTTGCAGATATTTGTCTTCTTCTTGGAGCTCAGGTTGTCTCATGTTTGGCTTGTGGGAGCCTCTTCACATTGGCTCCATGTTCTTTTGACAGAACCCATTTCAATAGTCGTCAAGAGCTCCCTTGTTTTGGGGCACCAACAAAATGCTGCAAACTCGTCTTATAAATCTCATACCTCACATTTGAATTCAGCCATTTCTCCAGAGTCTTGGTTCCTTTTAAGGTGCATCTGTGTTTTATATTTAGTAATCTCTTAAATTACAAAATCATATTCTCATTGTAGAAAGTGTAGAAGTAGCATAGTAGTGTAAAGAAGCAGAAAAAACAGTCCTACCATTTCAAAGGAGCTGTTGATAACTTTTTAATCTATTCCTTCCCAGATCTTTGGCAATGAAATTCTACATAGTTGAAATCACATTGTGTATGTAAATTAATATCTTGCATTGTTCATTTAAAAAAGAACATTCATGACAATTTTCCTATATTATTAAAAACTTTCACAAGCATCATTTTAACAGCAGTACTGTGTCCCAGTCTATGGATTTACCATAACTTCCCTAATCATTCTCCAAATGTTAGACAACTGGCTTGTTCTTATAAATAATGCTTCCAAGGACAGGTGTGTGCTTCAATCTTTGATCCCATTTTATATTGTTTCCTTAGCATCTATTCCAGAAGCAGAATTCATAGATCAGAGTATATGAACATATTTAAAGGTCTTGAAACCTATTACTGAATTGCTATCCAGAAACCATTATACTACACCCTTGCCAGCATTGAGCATTGTCATTTTAAAATCTTCAGTGTGGTAGGTGAAAAATTCATGTCATTGCTGTCATTTGAATGTTTATTCTAAATAATACTTGATCTGTTAGGATATTGCAAATATCTCCTCTCGTTTATCATTTGTCTTTCGGTGTTGGATTAGATTTTGATACACAGAAACCTTCTTTTTTTTAAATTTTATTTTATTATGTTATGTTAGTCACCATACAATACATCATTAGTTTTTGATGTAGTGATCCACGATTCATTGTTGCCCAGTGATGGGTATTAAGGAGGGCATGTACTGCATGGAGCACTGGGTGTTATACATAGAAACCTTCTATACTCATCTGCTAAAGTCTTCTTTTGAAACTTCTTCCATTGGATTTCTAATGTCTATATGAGAGACTCTGGACTCCAGGAACCAAACTGAGGGTTACAGAAGGAAGGGGGTGGGGGGAGGGGGTAACAGGGTGATGGGTATTAAGGAGGGCACGTGATGTGTTGAGCGCTGGGTGTTATACGCAACTAATGAGTCATTGAACACTACATCAGAAACTAATGATGTACTATATGTTGTGTAACTGAACATAATAATAATTTAAAAAGAAATAAAAGAGAAGTTTATCTCCAGTTTATATAAATTAACTATGCAACTGATTTTACTAGAACGTATGTATGTTCTATAAACTAAGAATGAAGAGCAAAGACATTTGCCCGTCTTCCATGAGGTCCCACATGAGTGGAGCCCCTGGCCTCACACTGTAATCAGTGTGTGTCAGGGTCCTTTCTTTCCAGCTCTGCTCCTCTGTGCGCGGCAGTTGAGTCTCCCGTATTCGGAGGGGTGATCTTTGTTGAGATGGTCACTGCTAAAAACCAGCTGTGGTCAAATAATCCGCATGGGCTAACACCCTTTGAGAATGTCTCAGCCAGAGCCCTGTGATGGGACTGGGTCATCGAAGTCTTCCTCTGGCTACTCTGCCAGAGCCTGGCTGTCCTCCATCAGAAAAACAGGCAGAGCTATGAAAACAGAAGGGAAGGATGAGGTCATCTCAGTACAGGAGCATGGGGTGGGAGGAACAAACTCAGAACTCAGTCTAGTCTGCGCTCTGGAAGACGAACTTCATCCTCTGCCCAGATGTGCCCCAGTGGGCACTCTCTTCCATTGACTCTTCCTTCTCTGTGCCTGTGTCAGCTCCCCTGTCCCCCTGCACCTCTCTCACTGAGTCCTTCAGGACCATTCTTGCATCCTCCCTCTGCACTCGGGGGAACTCCCTTCACAATTGAGGATGAAGAGTTTCCTCCTTTGCATTTGGTAGACTCTAATCGCATCTCACGTTTCCCTACTGTGCTCCTTGCAGTTTCCTTCTCAATTCATTGCTAGGTTGGGAAAGGTGAGGTGAGGCTTAACTTTCATTTCCTAAAGAGAACTGAAAACCAGTTGGGTTTTTTATTTGTTTATTTGTTTGTTTTTCACTATTTAACCTAATATATAAACACATTTCAAGTGAGTCTTATTTTTATTAAAGACACCACAGTTTCATATATGCCAAGAGAGAAATAATTTGTTACCAGTATGACTCTGGGCCTTGCCCATCTTGGAAACAATAAACCTCATCATTATTGTGTTAAAGAGCGTTTGGCAATCTCTGAGCCTGGCCTGCTTTTGCAGAAAGAACCACACTAGCTCTAAAAGGCCCTTCCTCACTCTGCAGAATGGATGCTGCCTGCTCCAATTAATTTGAGAGTCAGTTCGTCTCACCTCCAAATGGCATGCTCCCCACCTGCCACCAAGATAAATTGTGTTCCCGTTGGATTGTCAGTCTCCATATTTGCTTTGGCTCATCTACCACTTTTGTTTTTCAGAATACATTTATACACAGTCACATTTTTAAGGGGAGAAATATAAGTTCAATATTATTTATATTAGTAGGTAACTTTTGAGGTAGAAAATTTGGCTTTATGGCAGTTTTTCTGTTTCTATAGATGGAGATAGTAATTGGGAAGATTTCCCTCATTGTGAGCAAAACACGTGAATGGTTATTTATTTAAATGTATGGCCAGTAGGCCCACTTTGCCATGGGACTAGGTTTAAAAGGGCATTTTCCCTCTAAGCAAATGCTGAGCTCAGGGGAAGTCATGGGATAATCTGTATAAGGAGATTTGATGATAGGAAAACTCTTAGAGTCCATCTACATGGCAAACATGAGGCCCAGGGCTGGAAATGATACAGAGGACCCCGAACAGGAGATGTCCACGGGTGAGTCTAGCCTGTGGCCAAGCGTGCAACACTTCAGGCCTTCAGTGGGGTTGGGAGCTTTGCTTCAATATGTGGTTGAGGTTGCAAAGGCAGCAGGTTTGGCCACCCCAGTGGAACTGTGGGGGGAAGGCCTAGGCGTATATTTTCATGCCAACCAAGTTACAGGCTCGGAATCCCAGGCTGAGGCAGTGCTGTGGCAATGAAGGATCTTTATAGAGATTGTTGCTGCAGCTGTAGACTAGCATCCTCTGATCTGATGAGATAGTAGTGGGCACTGTGCAGGCTCGGTGATGTATGTGCTTTCCAGTTTTCCTTCTTTGTATATTTTTGGAAGCAAGGTGGAGTCATTCAAATGAGCAAGCCTCTAGTGCTCTTGCATGTCTGGGCGTGATGGTGGCTTCAAGGGGGAGAGACTGGATTTCTCAAAGTTGCCAGAAATCTTGGATTCTGTTTTTCCTTTCCCTATTACACTCTATGGGTAATCCTTAATGATTCTACCTCCAAAATCAAAGTGAACCCATCTGCTTGTGTGCTGCTGGCTTGGGCCACTGGCATTGCTTTTCTGGTTTACTAGCCTCCTAAGTTCTGTTTCAGCTCCTGCCCCTGTAGAATTCACTCTCTGCACAGAGTAAACTTTTGAAAATAGATCTTGCCCTTCTGCTAAACCACTCCAGGGGCTTCCCTTCCTGCTCGTAATAAAAGCAGATCTCCCTATCCTGGCCCACAGACCCTCCAAGGCCTGACCCCCTCCCTCGTCTCTTCTCTCACGGTTCTTCCTCTGCCCGCTGCCCCCCAGCCACACGACTTTCTGTTCCTGGAATGGGCTGTTTATTCCCACCTCGGGGCCTGGGCACCAGATGTTACATTTGCCTGTGTTGCACTTCTTCTGACTCCTTACCTTCCAGCATCAGAGGGGCCTTTCTTGGACACCCAAGTTAGGGTAGCCCCCCACTCCCATCACTCAGATATTTTCAAGTTAGCACTTATCAACACCTAACATTTTCTGAGTCATTTTTATCTGTCTATCTGCCATCTCTCTAACCCAAACTAGCTATGGTTTATGGTCTAGTTTGGGGGGTGGGGAAGGAGTGGTGAGAGATGAATGAATAATTGAATGAGTGGCCAGCTATGAATTTATTCCTTTATCTCTTCCAGGCTTTGACTGCAAGTTTCATGGGAGCAAGAGTTTTGAATGGGTCCTTAGCTCCTAGAACAATGCCCAGTCCATAGTAGTCATTCAGTACATGTTTGTAGAATGAATGAAAGGGCCAAAGTGTATAATTGAAAAAATAAAGGAGGTGTGCTCACATTTATTCCCGGAAGGTATGAAATGCAGCTCACCTGTAGCACGTGGTTAAAGCATTTTAGTGCTTCCTAGGAGACAGGTCATGTGCAAAGTGCATTTTCAGTGCTTCATTTAATACTTACAACAACTTGTTGTTGTTGTAACTTCTGAATTGCATACTATATCACTTCCATTTTATAGGTGGAGAAACTGAGGTTCAGAAAGATTAAGTAACCGGTATTTAAGTCAAATAGCAGACTCTGGTCATTTGATGCTATTGAATAATCTGTTAATATGGTTTCATTTCAGTAAAACATGCTATGGCAGTCCCAGTTTTTTAAATAAGATTTCATATGGGGTGCCTGGGTGGCTCAGTCAGAGAGATTCTCATTCTCCTTCTCCCTTTGCCCCTCCCCAGTTGCGCTCTCCCTCCCCCTCTCTCAGAAAAAAAAAAAAAAGATTTTATACATCTTAGAATGGCAGACATAATGGTACATTGGTAACAACAAAGGGTAAAAAGTATCCTTTCTGGCTTATTTCCTGTGCATGGGCGCAGTGCTACCTTATGGTAGAAATAGTTATCAGCAAATGATCAGATTATAAATGATCAAATATGGGGACAAGGCTCTGTTTGTTTTGGTACAGACTGTCTTTCCAGTTTGTAGGAAAGGAAGAAATGGAGTGAAATAATCCTGTATTAAAGGGTAGGTGACAGAGACCTAAACTAAGTAGTAGTCCCTTCCTCTCATATAGAGAAAAACATTCTGTTGTTTCCTTTGGAGAGTCCAGGCCTCTTCTGGAGGTGGAAGGTTGCTTTTCCTAACTCCATGGGGTACCCAGCTCCTAGGAGCAGCCTGCTTTGGAGGGTGGCCCCCACTTCCAGCTTCAAGTAGGCCTGGCATTTGTCTCCTTCTGTCCATCCCCCTGGGCTCCATGACAGACAGATGGAGCTTGATTCTAAACCGACCTACTGAGCTTGGGTATGATGTTTTCAGATATGAAATCTTGATCAACAGCAAATGTTAATTGAAGCAGTGAATTATTAAAGTGCTTTCCATAAATGATAAATAGTGTTGTTGGCTATTTTGCCTTTTGTGACATCAGAAAACTTTCCAAGAAGTTGCTAGCTTTGTCCAAGGAAATCCAGAAGAGGTAGCTGTCATTTGATGGCATTTGTGATGACCTGCTTAATGTGTTATGGCCAGGCCTGCCTGGGCATGATACCACCTTCTCCTCTGGAATCCCGCATCACCTCAATCAAACAAATCTTTCGCTTAAATGCAGAACTGTCGCCAAGTGATATCATCCAGCCCCCTACTTCGGTTCCCATCAAGAACTGATGACTCCCAATCTCTATCTCAAATTCAGATTTTCCCCTGAGCTCCTGACTTGTAAACACAATTGGACAACTCCTCCTGATGTCCCATGGGATCTCAAACTTGTATTCATTCATTTGACAAATATTTACCAAGCACCTATCCTAGGTCCCCAGTGCCACTTTGTTCTAGGTACCACCAGAGAAACAATAGTGGACAAAATAGATATAGTTCCTCCTGGATCTTACATTTTAGTGGGGCAGGGAGAAGGCAGATAACCGAAGGCAGGGAAGGGGGAACAGGAGCTCTGTGCATTGCAGGTGCTGGCCGTGAGAGGGTGCTCAGAGAATGTCCCATTAGATGAGTTCTGAGTAGAGACTCAAGAAATTCTAGATGTTTCTAAGATTTAAGCATAAAAAAAATTAACCCTCCAAATAGTCCAGAGTCTGTCTTTTCAAATTTCCCATGGTCCTGTACTCACAGTCTTGGAGAATGTTGCATCCAATCCCTAGAGCCACGTGCCCGAGGTCATCTTCCTCTGTGACCTCTACATTTGTGGGAAAAAGCCTTTTCTCACCCATCCTGAGTTCCTGCCAGCCCCAACTGGGAACTTACGACCTCACAGAGGTATCAAGTAGAGTCCTCTGCCACTTGTCTGCCTCTTATTGGCTCCTTCCCCTGGGAGAAGGAGTGATGGATCTAATAGGCCAGATGGAGAGAGTCTCTCATCTACCCGTCCTGTTTCTCTAGTGGTCTCTGGCAGCCCTTCTCAAACTTTCATGGGTGCAGGAGACAGCTGGAGCATCTCATTCAAATGCAGACCCTGATCCAGTCTGTCTTTGCAGAGGCCTGAGATTCTGCATTTCTCTTAAACTCTCAGGTAGGGCCGATGCTGCTGGTCTGTGGACCATAGTTTGGGTAACACGGGTCTGCAGGGAATGAGAAGGCTTCCGTCCTTCATGCTAAGTACCTTCTCAGCAGCTCCTCCTCACCTGTAGAGCCTAATAGATGGGCTTAAGAGTACATGTGAGGAAGCCCATTTTCACTTCGAATCCAAGCCAAATCCACCAATCCAGGTTTATCAGATTAAAGCCTATATATTGCTTTCTATTTGACACCTATCTATTCCTCAACTGGTTCAGAAGTCAGGAGAGAGAAGAGGAAGATATTGTTATTTTACAGATGGGAAAACAGATGCTTAATGAAGTTGAACAATGCATTTCAAGCGAAACATGGAGGGAGTGCAGACTAGATTTGAAACCTCTCAGTTTGAGCCTAGCATTTGCCCCGTTACGAGCTGTTTTATACTGCCTTCCGTAAAGTGGCCCTGCCCCACGTGATCCGGTCCCTCTTCACCAGCGATTCCTGACTTTGTAGTGAATGACACTACAGTCACCGTCCCCTGCCCTGTACCCTCCTTCACACCAGTCACAGCTTCCTTACCCCTGTTTGCTTCTTGGTCATCTTCTTCCCTATCAACATGCAGATCAAGGTCTGTCTTCTTTCCGAAGCTTTTCTTTGATGTTTCAGCAAGAAATAATCCCTTCCTATTTGTCTCTTGCGTTTTGCTCTGTACAGAATTCCATTGGTTCCCTTGCAGTAGTCATGGCTCTTATGTGTTACATGCCCATTTCCTCTACTACTTGGAGAGATAGGAATCGTGTTTGATTCATCTTTTCTTCCCATCACCCTCCTCAGGGCTTGCACTTATTAAGTGCTAAATATATACTGAATGAATGTTTAATGCCTGTGTTGGAACTAAGGGGTTGAATGCTGCTGTGCTCGGTCTTCCTTCTTCTGTTTCCTCCTCTTCTATCCCTTGCATTTTGTTTGAAGTGTCCATTTCCTTCTCCACCGTGTGAGCAGAAATAGAGAGAGCAGGGGCAATGTCTTACTATGCTAGAGACCTGCTCATCACTTGGTGAAGACCTTGAACAAACTTGTGGCACAATAGAAGTTTGGTAATAAAATATTTTTGTGTCCCGAGAAGAGCGAAATACAACCTTTAACTCAAAGTTAAAAGAAGCAGCTATTCCATTAATGAGTGGGCTAGTTTTTTGAATTATCTGAATTATTTTTAAAGATTTATTTATTTATTTGAGAGAGCGAAAGCACAAGCATGGGGAGGGGCAGCGGGAGAGGGAGAGAATCCCAAGCAGACTCCATGCTGAGCACGGAGCCCGATGTGGGTCTGGATGCTGGACTCAATGCCACCACCCTGAGATCATGACCTGAGCTGAAACCAAGAGTCCGACGCTTAACCGACTGAGCCACCCAGGCACCCCTAAATGATTTGAACTTTACCGTCCTCGTCGGTAAGATGGTGGTGTTAACGTCTACGTCACAGCATTATTGAAGGGTCAAATGAAGTAGTGCATCTTAAAGAACAGCGGGGACTCAATCCCCCAGCTCCCTCTTAGCCACTCTAAGTGCCAGCATGAGGTTTTAGCCCTCATCATACTTGCTTCTTTCTACTTCTCATCCCTCCCTTTTTTGTCCATTGGACATATGCTGCCATGGTCCTCTCCCTGGACACAGTATTCATCCCAGTGCTCTTCTGCTTTAAGATCCTATCACTAACAAGATGAAATTCCAGCAGGATTCCTGCAAGGTGCCCCTTGAGCCTCCCACTGTGTTTTGGCATAATTCTTGCTGCAGGCCAAGTGGGCAGCCTCTACTTCTTCGAACATGCAGTTTACTTTCTTATCCCTGGGCAGTTTCTCACATGGTCCCACCTATTAATTATGCCCCACTATTCAGAATCCAAATCTTATTCTCCAAACACAGTGTGGGGCTTAATTTCCCCGTCACCGTGTATAATGTGCACTTGCTCTTCTGACCTGGGTGTCCCAATTAAGGTAATAGGTGTTGCATTTTCCTGTTGGAGTAGTGCTTTTTCTATTGTTTGGAAAGGCCCTTTTAATCTTGCCTTACCATTTACCCTCTTCTACCAGATGGCAAAGTCCTTGGGAGCAGGGACCGTGTCTTGTATCCCACATATCTTTGTCTTCCAACCACTGCTTACCATGCAGTCTGTTGTTTGTTCAGCTCCATATGGAGCAGTTTGCTCTGTGCTAGGCACTCAGTATATGAAAATCAATATCAAAACATGGTATATGAGGATTTTTAACCTAATTATGGAGAAATAGGTGGAAGGCAGTGAGTGTGGTAGATAAAAATGTCCATGGATTCTGTGTAACTCCTTTCATCAAAAGGGGGAGGTATACCCCCCTGTCCCTTGAATCTGGCTGGTCTTGTGATGCACTTTTCCAGTAGAAAGCAGCAGAAGTGACATCAGGTGAGCTTTCGCAGCATGTACTCTCCTTCTCTTAGGAGAAGAGCAACTGTGAGCCACTAATGAAACCAGATACATGAAAATACACTCTGCAAGGTGTTGTGGTGGGTGACATGAATTATCTTACTGAGCTTCAGTTTCTTCCTTTTGGCAAGCTTTGTTTTTAAAAATGATATTTCCTAGACTCCCTTTCAGCTAGGGTTCTGGATAAATTAGATTCTACTGATTCGATGGACGCATGTATGACTTGGAAGGACGAATTCCTGCCCCTTTGTTTAGTTTCTGTCAGCAAGGTCCTGGGGCCTGTGATTATTCTGCTGCGGCATCCCCATTTACCAACTTTGTGGCTGCCAGGAGCCAATTTCATTTGAAGTATTTTTTTTTTTAAGATTTTATTTATCTATTTGACAGAGAGAGAGTACAAGTAGGCAGAGTGGCAGGCAGAGTGGCAGGCAGAGGGAGAGGGAGAAGCCGGCTCCTCGCTGAGCAGAGAGCCCAATGCAGGGCTCAACCCCAGGACCCTGGGATCATGACCTGAGCTGAAGGCAGACATTTAACCAGCTGAGCCACCCAGGCACTCCTCAGTTGAAGTACTGATAGCTTTCCAACTCTGGATTTTCTGATCCCCGATCATAGGGATGGTGGGTCTTCCTGTGCTAAGGTCAGTTCTATAGTGTTCTGATAGTCATTTCAGGACACCTATCCCAGAACCCTTGCAACAACTTTGTAAGCATCTAATTCTCTGTATTAAATCTCAGTCTGCTTAAAGTACTTAGTGGTTTCTGTTTCCTGCACTGAACATTTACAGATGGTATAAAAAGTATATAAACAAAGTAATGAGAAGCCAGCCAAGTGCGTGACTAATTCTGCTTGGGAGATTTGGAGAAATTTCCATGGAGGAAGTGATAATATTATGTATCTTGAAGGATGAGTAGTAATAATTATTCAATAGGCAGCTAAAGGTAGAAAGGGCAATGTAGGCACTGAAGAAAAGGTTGTGTAGAAGCACAGAGGTGTTAAAGATAATAGTGTTCAGGGAATGAGAAGTAGACCTCTGAATTTCTACCGCCATTTCCAGCCATTTTCTAGTACATTCTTTTAATAATGCAATTATACCTCAGTTAGTGTTTCCCCATGGAGTGCCAATTCTTTATAGAACTTTTCATGTCATAAGTACCAATATGTGTGTGTGTATGTGTGTGTGTGTGTAATTAGTATATATCTTTCTCATGTCCAATCAACCAGTAGAACAGAGAGATTTAAGGGAGTAGTATAGTAAGGTGATTAGGTTATATGACTGGGAATAAGATTGCCTTAATGTTAACCACTCCCTCCATTTTCTCCTCCATAAAAATAGGGATAATAAGAGTATCCTCTCACCAAATAATTGTTTGGAGGGTTAACATTAACACATGTAAAATGGGTAACACATAGTAGACATACAGGAAGCCCTCAATAGTGTTAGTATGGTAATTGCTTATTATGGTTGTACTCTCTCAGCCAGTGAGAGCTAGTGGATTAACTTGTGCTTTTTGCAGTTGGAAAGACCTTCACAAGTTTGTCTGTTTGCTCTTCTATTATGATTCTTTTTACTGTAATTAACTTGTTTTTGAGAACTATTTTGACCCTTTCTGGCTACTAAAAGATATGCCAAGAGAGTGCGTGTAGTGCCACAAAATTGCCAAGGAAGATTTTCATGCTGGTTAAAATACAATGCTTATGATGGTTCAAGGCATTTGATGTAACGGGCAAGGCAACAGAACATAAATATCAGTAGAAATTGGTGCAAATCCTTTGACATTTTACAGGGTCTTGTAAACAGTACTGCAGACCAACAATTGCTTGACAGAACCTAGAAGGAATTATGGAAGTGGCCCAGAGGCTCCGCTAAAACAAATTTAAAACTTATTTAGTTCATACTCTCACTTCCAAGAAAATATTTCCTAAACTAAAAAGGCTATGCCTGTACCTTTTTTTAAATCTATGCTGTTTGTGTTGCTCTCCTCCCATTTTTCGTCCTTCCCACCTTTCTGAAGATATTGGCGACTTGACTTTTTATTGTCTATTCCACAGGCTCTCCTGCCAACTCTCAGAAAAACTTCAGCTGACAAATTTCAGCTCTACCCAATTGCCGTTAGATAGAACTACAACATAGGCCCGTGTTTCTAGCAACTTTGACCTTTTCTTTACATTAAGAGCCTCCACGTTAGGAAATACCTTCAGTCCACATGAGGGAAGGCCTTCAGTCCCACCCATACACCCCTTGGGTCTGCTCTGCCCTAGAGAATCTGACCTCTTGTTCTCATACCTTATCCTTAAATTTGCTCCATCACACTACACTTTCATAAACTTTTGCAGCTGTTTCCTATTCTAAAGCAAAACCAAACCCTTCCCTTTATCTTTGTTATTAATCCAACTATTTCGTACATTCTTTCCTTTAACAACATTTACTTAAGCAGCTACTGTGTGCATTCTGGGATTCAGAACAGGAAGACCATCCCTATTCCCAAGGAACATTCAGTGTGACTGAACAAAGGAGTAAAACTTAAAACAGCTGGTGATTCAAGCTAGGATATAAGCAACTACAGAATTCTATAGGAAAAGTAAGTAGGGACACAGAACCAATTCTTCCTTGGGGAGAAGAACTGAAGTTAATTTTTATTAATGGTATAAGGAAATATCCAACTTTATTCTTTTGTATGTAGTTATCAAGTTTCCCAGAACTCTTTGTTGAAAAGAATGGTTCTTTCCCCATTGGATGGTGTTGACATCCCTGTGAAAAATTAGTTAACCATGGACATGTAGGCTTATTCCTAGACTCTCCATTCCATTCCATTTGATCTGTATATCTGTCCTTATGCCAATACCACACTGTCTTGATTACTGTTGCTTTGTATAAGCTTTGAAATCAGAAAGAGTGAGTATTCTTACTAGTTCATCTTTTCCAAAATTGTTTTGGCTGTCTGAAAAGGCCACATACTCTATGATTCCAGTTTTATGACATTTGGGAAAAGGCAAAACTAATAGAGACAGTAAGCAGATCATTGGTTGCCAGAGGTTTACGGTGGAGGAGGGTGGAATATGTGAAACTCAGGGGATTTTTTTAGGGTGATTAAACTATTCTACATTGACAATGTAATGGTATATCCATGACACTATGCATTTTTCAAAACCTCTAAAACTTGAAAGCAATAGAGAGAATCCTTAATGTACGCAAATTTTGAAATCATTTGGAGGCTGGAGAACTCAGGATAGAATGCAGATTTTAGCAAAAGAATCTAATCATATTACAATTATATTACAAAAGTGTACATGGGAGCTTATAATATTCTCCTTATTTTGTAAGTATTAGAAAATTTTCCTTACTCTTTGGAAAGGTAAGTGAAATGTGAAAATAGATGCATGCATAGATGCATGCACACACATATAAAATCTGTGGTGTTGCAGATTGAAGTCACTGGAAAGCAGGTGCTCAGAGGGAATTTACCATACAGGATGTTTATTAAGGAGTGTCCTTGGAATGAAAACATGTGGAAGAGAGACAAAGGAAAGAAGCGGGAATGCGTAGAGGGAAAAGTCAAGCTGCAATGTAAGCTCAACTTCAAGTGGAGCTCAGGAGCAAGAATGGCCTAAGTTGGGCCTAGCTGGCCGGGACTTTATACTCCTACATCAGTGAGTCACTGGATATAGGATAGCACAGGAAGGAGTATGACATCAGGTGAGGCAGCTGTCTGCCTCTACCCCTAACGGGTCTGACAGCTAAAGGCTGTCTACTGACAGTGCTTTAAGCAGCTGGTGCAGCAAGTTCTCCCTTGAAATGGGATCTGAGCAGTGCAACATTGGGTCCACCACAGGTGGTAACCAGATCACAGAGATACAGGAAGTCAAGGTGGAGAGCCAGAATCTATCCGGAGGAAGTTGGATGTCAAGAGAAGGGTAAGAGGATGGATTCAGGATCAGGCAGGTTCCCAGAATTCAGGGAGGTGTGTAAGAGTATGGGTCATGCCATAAAAAAGTTGGGGGAAGGAGTGGGGGGAGAGCCAAAGAGGCAAGCAAGAAAGGCTTCACAAAGACTCAGGATGAGAGGGCTTTGAAACTGTAGCCAACTTATGACCTGGAAAGGAGGTTTTCACCCAAAAGGCCAAGAGCCAGCAATTGACTATTGCAGTGGGAAGGAGGAAGGAAGGAGTAGCAATTAAGCACTTCGAATGACATGTGCTTACAGATCCACAACGTGGAAAGAGATCTGTGCTCGTCCTGCTTAGTGATACTTTACCATTGTCTGACAGGAGGGAAAGAACGCTTTAATTAGAGGAGAAGCCCTTCTAAATCTTTAAATTCCATTTCCAACATAAATGTTCTAACATTCATAATCTGCTTTCTAGATCTTTTCTCATTCCCAGAATTTTCTTGTTACTAAAAGTGGAGAACTCTGGTCAGATTCCTTCCTTCATGGATGCTACCGGTCGTTCCACATCGTATACTTAGTTACTGAGGATCTATGAGTCTTCTTCCATTCTGCATCCTTCACTGGAACACTTTGCCTCTCACTGACAGACATGTCAGATAACCCTGTAGATCTCAATGATTGAGCTAATAGGATCTGGGTCTTCACCTCCTTCTGCCACATTACCTGTTTGCATTGGCCAGCCCATTACCTTGTGGGTAGCATTTCTAAATGGTAGGATACCTTTTCTAACATTGTGTCTAGCTGAATAGGATCTCGTACAAGATTAATGAAGAAAACTTCATTTACAACATAGGGGTCTTACATGCCTTCTAGTACCATGAAATGTTCCCTGTTTCCTGATGATGAAGCATAGATGTCAACTCTCTCTTTCTTGGTTCTCAGTTGGACAACCTTTACCTGGCTCCTCCTTCCAAATATCTACACTTGGTCTTTCTGGCTACTTTGACTAGAATATCCTTCTCTGTCTTCTAAGTCTGTGGCTCAGCAATGACTTGTATTTTTTAGTTGCCAACCACCTCGTTTCTTCTAATTTTTATCTGTAACTTGTTATTTTTATGAAGGAAACATATTTTAAGAGAAATAGTCCAAAGAAATTCTTGCTGACTTTTTTAATTTTTCTGTTCAGTTAATAGAGATTTGTAGAAAGATACTCTGCAGAAAGCTTCTCTGCAGGAGTCTACCTCTGACTGCGAAGGTTTCCTACTTCACATTTCCATATCTTAAGCATATAATTTACATACACACACACACACACACACATATAGAGAGAGAGAGAGGCTGGCTTATTCAAATCCACAGTCATTTATAGGACTGGAGTCTCCCTTACCTTAGATGGGATGTATTGTCATATTTCTTCCAGATTTAATGTCAGTCTTCCCCCAGTTGCTCTCTGTTTTCTAAGCTATGTGACAAGTTGAAATAGGGTAGGGGCAGACAGTGTGGACAAGGACACATGTGCACTGCAGGCAGCAGAGCATAGAGCTCCAAGTCTTTGAAGCAGTTGGGGCTGGGAAGAGCTAGGAATTTAGTATGGCTGGAGCATGGTGAGTGAGAGAAGATTGTGGGAACTGAGGCTGGAGGGCTGGGGTGTAGGTGGGGGCAGGAAGTGCAGGTCCTTTGGATCCTTTGAGGCCACAGTAAGCACACTGGATTTGTATCTGAGGAACATAGGAAATTTTCTGTGCTCCTTATCTCTATTTTTTTTTTCCAGAAACATCTTTTAATTATTTTTTCCATTTTTTTTTACTGTGGTAAATGCATATAACATAAAACTTACTACCTTAGTATTTTTAATGTACAGTTCAGCCATATTAACTCTATTCATATTGTGCAACCATCACCTCCATCCATCTCCAGAATTCTTTTCATCTTGCAAAATTGAAACTCTGTAAACAGTAACTCACCATGAACACTTCTCCACAGCCCTTTGCAACCACCATTTTACTTTATTTCTTTCTCTCTTTTTTTAAAGATTTATTTATTTATTTGAGAGAGAGAGTGTGCTAGCGTGTGCGAGCTCTGAAAGGTACAGAGGGAGAGGGAGACAAGCAAGCTTCCCGCTGAGTGCAGAGCCCACCGTGGGGCTCGATCCCGGGACCCTGAGATCATGACCTGAGCCGAAACCTGAGCCACCCAGGTGCCCCTCTTTCTCTCTTTTTTCAAATCTCCCCTTTTCCCCTGATACCCTAGTCTTTGGTAACCAACATTCTACCCTCTCGTACTATGAGTTCAGCTTTTTTTCCTTTTATTTCCACATATAAATGAGATCATGTAATATTTGTCTTTCTGAATCTGGCTTATTCTACTTATTATAATGCCCTCCAGTTTCATCCACATTGTCATAAGTGGTAAGATCTCCTTTTTTAAGGCTGAATCATATTCCATGTTTTTTTCTAGGAGATTTTTTGTTTCAGTCCTTACATTGAAGTCTTTAATCCATTTTGAGTTAATTTTTGTGAGTGGCATAAGATAGGGGTCCAATATATGAATATCCAGTTTTTCCAACACCATTTATTGAAAAGACTGTCCTTTCCCCGTTAGTATTCTTGGTTCCTTTGTCAACTAGTAGTTGACCATATATGCGTGGGTTTATTTTCTCCCATTCTGTAAGTAGGTTGCCTTTTCATTATGTCATTTTTTTTCCTTTGCAGTGCTTGTCTCTATTCTTTCTGTCTCAGGTAAGGGAAGAAGATTCCCTTTTCATGTTCAAGGCTAAATCCTATCTAGTCTTTGTTCTTCCTTGTTTCATAAATTGTCTTTATAAATACATTGACACTTGTTATTTAATTATGAATGTATGGAAATTTAATCTCTCACGTAGTCTTTAATCATGCTTATTTTTCTTCTTAACACCAAGATTTTCCTTTAGCTCTCCTGTGATTTTGTGATTCTTTAAATAAGAAATATATATTATCTTTGTCCCTTTCTGGCAGAGCTCCTAAAACCCTTGTAATTTCCTAAGTGATGAGGGGGAGGGGCAAGAGGTGTCTTTTATTATGTTAATAAGGTGACTTTTATACCCCACCTAAGGAGGGGACTGGTTGCCAGGAGGACCAACTATGTGATTAGAGGGTTAGAGCTTTCAGTCCCTCCCCCAGACCTCCGGGGAAGGGAGAGGAGCTCGAGGTTGAATCAATTGCCAGTGGCCAATGATTTAATCAATCATGCCTATGTAATGGAGCTTCCATAAAAACCCAAAAGGACTGGGTTCAGAGAGCTTCTGTGATGGTGAACTTGAGGAGGTTCTGGGGGAGTGGGTCACCTGAATAGGTCATGGAAGTCCCATGCCTTTTCCCCATGCCTTGCCCTATGAATCTTTTCTATATGCCTGTTTCTGAGTTATAACCTTTTTTTTTTAAAGATTTTATTTATTTATTTGACAGAGAGAGAGAGAGATAGGGAGAGCAGGAACACAAGCAGGGGGAGTGGGAGAGGGAGAAGCAGGCTTCCCACCAAGCAGGGAGCCCGATGTGGGGCTCGATCCCAGGACCCCGGCATCATGACCTGAGCCGAACGCAAGACGCTTAATGAATGAGCCACCCAGGAGCCCCTGAGCTATAACCTTTTATAATAAGTCAGTGATCTAGTAAGTAAAATGTTTCTTTGAGTTCTGTGAGCAGCTCTGGCAAATTAATCAAACCCAAGGAAGGGGTTGTGGAAACTTCTGATTTATAGCCAGTTTATCGGAAGTGCAGGTGGCAACCTGGTGTTGAGACTGGCACCTGAAGTCCAAGGAGGGGGTAGTTGAGACCTCCAATTTGTCGCCGGTACATCAGAAGCGCTGGTAACACTTGGGGTTTGGGACTGGCATCTGATGTTTGGGGGGGTGTTGGGGGCTGGGCATGGGAGGCAGTCTTGTAGGACTGAGTCCTTAACCTGTGGATTCTGACCCTATTCTGGATGGATAATGTGAGAACTGAGTTGAATTCTCAGATACCCTGGTAGTGTCGGAGAGTTGCTTTGGGATGGGGGGGAATTTCCACCACCACCACCACATTGTAATTGGGTCCTGGAATCATTTTATCTCATCTCCCTGTTTAGTTAATATCCTATTTTGTTCTGTTCCTTCATAACAAAAACAGGAGCTTACATTCCCTTTTCTGCTTCATCTCCTATTCATGATAGAAAAAGCAATCATCTGTTATCCACCGAACTGACTCCCTGAAAGGTCTATTGCTAACTGCACAAACCACCCCTAAAAGGTCCAATCCAATAAATCCACTTCAGTCCTTTTCATACAGGCACTTTGTGCTGACTAGTCCTCTTACCTGGAGATTCTTTCCTTGTCTGGCTTCCAAACCACTTTTTCTTTTCTGACCTCTGCTGGTGCTTTGCTAGCTCTTCTCTCCATTCAGCGCTATATTTTGGTATTAACCAACATCATGTTTTTGGATTTATTATTATTCTAAACACTTAACTTGAATTATTTCGTTCACACTCAGAGTTTAAGTTACTATGTAACAACCTGTCAACTTCCAAACCAGTCCCTAACCTTGACTTCTTTCTTGAGTTTAAATATATATATATATATATATATATATATATATATATATATTTACATGTGTTTATCTGGCATTTTTTGCATTCATCTATCATAGATGTCGTAAGATCAGCATGTCCCAAACCATAAAGTTTGCTGCTCAATTTATATTCCCAGTTCAGTTCACAACCCTATAATCTACTCATTAAGGCTAATAAAAAATACAGAAATCATTCTATTTTTTTCTTTTTATTTCTAATATTAAACCTGTCAATTCTGTTTGTCAGTAAGTCCCAAATCGCTCACCTCATCTCAATTCCCACTATCCCTGTCTTAGTTTAGGTTATTATTATTATATTGTCTAGACTACTTAAATACCTCGTTAATTCCTACCCCTTTAAACTTCAATTGCTTGATTATCACGGAAGTCTCGGTGATATTATCACCACAGTCTGTGGTGATATTTACCCCACTTCTCCTTGCATATCCTCCTTTCCCCTTGCCCCTTCTACATAATGACTTAGGTGCTTGATGAGATAAAATTTTGAGTTATAAGAACTTGACTGTACATAGAAAAAGCTGAAAGGAGTTTGTTTAGGCCATAAAAATGCCTTTCAGAAACTCACTGGGATTAGTGCTTGGCAATGTGCCAATTTTCCTCTGTGATCCTTATGTTTTCTGGAGCAGCCTATGAATAACAATCACAGAAGTCTCTTCCTTGCTGCATGGGGAGATAGAGCCTCTTAGTTTATTTCAACAGTTATTTCTACTGACTGCCAGATGTTAAATTAGCCAGCTATAAAACACTTATTCTATCACTCATTCATTTAACCAACATGTATCATGTACCTGCTGGGTGCCAGGCACTGAGGTAGATGTGGGTATGCCATGATGGCTGACAGGGCATCACTGCCTCCTTGTAGTTTAGAGTCTCTGGGGACAGACAAGCATGTCAACTAGTAACCGCCCTGTAATATTACAAATGCTATCACGTGTATAGACTGGATGCTAAGGGACTAATGAGGATAGTCCACTTTAACCTGATTTGGAAGGAAAGACAACTTTTGGGAAGAGGTGACACTGAGGTGAGTCTTGGAAGGTAATAGAAGAGTTTACTAAGTTGACAAGGCCATGCTACAAAGAGGGAACATGTTGAGTAAAATCTTAGATTTAAGAAAGATCATATATAGGAAAAAGATCACATGTAGTTTGGCTCTCTTACAATTCACAGAGCCTGTTGAGAGCCAGGAAATGAGTATGGAAACATATTCATGGCAAAGACCTTAATGGATTTGATATGTCAAGACAACAAGTTTGGGGTTTTTCCTACAGATCATGAACATGAGAAAAGATTTGTCATTTTCTGGCATTGGTTGCAGCTTTCTTTTTCCAGTTGGCAAAGTCACTTACATTTGCCCATTTGTTTTCCAACTCCCTAAATTGTGTTGTTGTCACTTCTAATCCTCTGTTCCTTCTCCTTGAGAATTTTATCCCTCTTCTGTAATTGGGGAGGGGCATGGAAAAGAGGGGAGCTAGATGCATTTAGTTAATCTGCCATTAGAAAGTCTTCATCAGTGCTTGCTCCCAGCTCTTTATTTTGAAAAACCTCAAAGATACATAAAAGTCGAAAGAATACTATGGAGCACCCATATCCCCCTTCTCTCAGATTTATCAGTTGTTAGCCTTTTCCCATCGTTGTTTTCAATATCTGTCTGTCTGTCTGTCTGTCTCTGGCAAGTTTTGGGCAATTAGAGTATTTAAAAAAATGGTGATCTTTTTTGCTGATCCATTTGAAAGTAGGTTGCAGATATCATGAACTACATTCCAAAATACATGCATAGCCTTAAGTACCTGAAGAATAAAGAAATCCTCCTACATAAGTACATTATCATTTCACATCTAAAAAAGTAACAATAACCCAAAGGAAACAATCAGCAAAACTGAAAGGTAACCAATGGAATGAGAGAAGATATTTATAAATGACATATCTGATAAAGGGTTAGTACCCAAATATATAAAGAACTTATAAAACTCAACACCCAAAAAACAAATAATCCAGTTTAAAAATGGGCAGAAGACATGAATAGACATTTTTCCAAAGAAGACGTAGAGATGGCTAACAGACACGGGAAAACATGCCCAACATCACTGATCATCAGGGAAATACAAATCAAAACCATGATGAGATACTACCTCACACTAGTCAGAATGGCTAAAATTAATAGCTTGGGAAATAGCAGGTGTTGGTGAGGATATGGAGAAAGAGGAACCTTCTTACACTGTTGGTGGGAATGCAAACTGGTGCAGCATCTCTGGAAAACAGCATGGAGGTTTCTCAAAAAGTTAAAAATAGGGGCGCCTGGGTGGCTCAGACGGTTGAGCGTCTGCCTTCAGCTCAGGTCATGATCCCAGGGTCCTGGGATCGAGTCCCGCATCGGGCTCCCTGCTCCTTGGGAGCCTGCTTCTCCCTCTGCCTCTCTCTCTCTCTCTCCTCTGTCTCTCATGAATAAATAAATAAAATCTTTAAAAAAAAAAAAGTTAAAAATAGAACTATCGTATGACCCAGCAATTACACTACTAGGTATTTACCCAAAGGATACGAAAATACTAATTCAAAGAGATACATGTACCCTGATGTTTATAGCCATATTATCTACAATAGCCAAATTGTGGCAAGAGCCCAAATGTCCATTGACTGATGAATGGATAAAGAAGATGTGGTATATAAAATGGAATATTACTTAGCCACAAAGAGAATGAAATTTTGCCATTTGTAACAACATGGATAGAGCTAGAGAGTATTATGCAAAGCAAAATAAGTCAGAGAAAGACAAATACCATACAATTTCACGCATATGCAGAATTTAAGAAACAAAACAAATGAACATAGGGAGAAAAAAGAGAGAGGCAAACCAAGAAACAGACTCTTAACTATAGAGAGCAAACTGATGGTCACCAGAGGGGAGGTGGGTGGGGAGATGGGTGAAATAGGTAATGGGGACTAAGGAGGGCATTTGTCCTGATGAACACCGGGTATTGTACAGAAGTGCTGAATCACTAAATTCTACGCCTGAAACTAACATTACACTGTATGTTAACTAATTGGAATTTAAATAAAAACTTGAAAAAGAAAAAAAAAACAATAACCCATAAGGTCATCTACTGCTACTGAGGCCACATTCAATTGCCCCAACTGTCACCAAATGTCCTTATAACTGTCTTTGTTTAGATACAGAATCTAGTCAAAACTAACATATTGCTTTTGGTTGCTATGTCTCTTCAGTCATTTTAAATCTAAAGCAGCCCTCCTGACTTCCTGATGTTTGTAAGAAGGCCACGTTTGGATTAGGCTGACTGTTTCCTCATGGTGTCATTAAGCTTGTTCTTATATTCCCTGAATTTCCTGCCATCTAAAAGGCAAATCTGAGCTTGATTTGATTCCCATTGAATCTCACTGGCCAGAACACTTCCTAGCTGCTGTCTTCTTACTGTATTGCATTGGGAGGCATGCAAAGTCAGGTCGTCTCCATCTTGGTGCTATTTAAAAACATGATTAAGCCAACAAACACTAGATGTCTCTGACATAAACCAACAGTTTGCCTTTGAATTAGTAGTCAATCGGGGGAAGGGGGTAATTCTTTTAGACAATGTGAATGTCATGTTCCCCAGTCATCTTTCACCTAGTCATTCTAGAATCAATTCACAATCCTTGTCTGAGTTAATTATGAAATTGTGGCTGCAATTGGTGATTTTCTAATTCTGTCAGTCCTTTTACAGTTACTCACTAGCATTCTTTGCGAAAGGAGAGCTCAGAATTTATTTTAATATTCTTTATTTATCAAAAATCAGTTGTTACTAACATTATCATTATTTTTTATGCTCGTATTGTCTAAAATTTGAACAGTGGAGGTCTCTTCAAGGTAGCTCATGTGTCCTTTTGGTATGACTCCATTAGTCATTGAGTACTCTTTTACTTTGTTACAGTATAAGATATCCCAGACCCACCTTGTGTTTTTCCTGTACTAGTTTTGGAATTCTCCATTTCTCCAAGGAGCCTTTGTTCCTTGTAGTGGGCAATGGTATTTGGAACCCAAAATCTGTGCACTGGGAATGTTTAGTGCTATTTGGAATACTATTACTTACAGGTACTTTTAGGTGACACAGCTAGAAAAAAATATATATGTATATATATAATTATCAATTCATACTGATATTCCCCATTAAGATTTAATATCTCAAAGATTTTATTAATTTTTTTTATTTTATACTTTTCTCTTTCTCCTTAACATGAAAATCTTGATACTTACATATTCTTTTTATTCCACAATATACATAAAACTGTTTCAGAATTACAATACTAATATACTACTAACAGTAAAATATTATAAGTTGTTCAGGATTTCTTTGTAGTTCATTTTGTCCTCAGAATAGATGCCACTAGAGATGTAAAGCCACAGTGCTGTATTCAAAAGTTATTTGAAAAAATTGTTTTCCTGTGTCATATGATCAATTTCATATATGGCTAGCTTTATTTCCTTATCTTTATGTTAATTTGTAGGTGTTTTCTTTTTAAATCCTTGTTATCTAATTTTACATTTTGAATATATAAAGCATTTACATTATTCCAAAATCAAAACTATATGAAAATGTATAGTCAGATAAAGATAAACTATGTGAAAGGGTATATTCAGATAAAGGTAAACTTAAACAGTAGCTCCTAACCTTACCCCCTCTACCCTGCTCTCACACACATTACATAACTGTAGGAGGCAACCACTCAATTTAGGTAATCACCATCAGGTTCCGATTTATCCTTGTGTTTCTTTTTGCAAAAGTGAATATATAGTTATTTTCTCTTCTTCCTTATACAAAAGGAAGCATTCTCTCTATATACTTTTTTTCAGCTTTTTCTACTTAACTATGGAAATTAAAATGGAAGGTACTCCATAGCAGTTTGTAGAAAGCTTTCTAATTATTTTTTAGCGACTTACTATTTTATTACCTGGATGTAATTTGTTGAGCCATGTTTGTGACAGGAATTTGTGTTGTTCCACATCTCGATAGACTTACTATTATGGAAATGCTGCAGTGAATAACCTTGTGCATATGCTGTATTATTTTTGCAGAGATGTATCTTCAAGGTAAATTCTAGAACTGGAATTGCTCAAATGCATAAATATTTTTTAAGTCCTTTCCACAGGGAGCTAATCAACTTTTAAACATCTTAACTTAATACCTAACTACCTTCGTTTAATTCTGATGCCTGTTTATAAATAACAGTTTCAAAAATCTTTGCATACACCCTTCAAACAGGAATTCAAAATGGATCACAGACCTAAAAGTAAAACACAGAACTATAAACATAGGAGAAAACCCGGGTGACCTTGGATGTGGCAATGACTTTAGGTACAACCCCAAATGTGCAATCTTTGAAAGACATAATTGATAGTCTGAATTTCAGTAAAATTAAAAATTTCATTTCTGCAAAAGACAATGTCAAGAGAATGAGAAGACAAGCCACAGACTGGGAGTAAATATTTGCAAAAGATACGTTTGGTAAAGGACTGTTACCCAAAATATACAAGGAACTTGTAAAACTCAGCAATAAGAAAACAACCTGATTTAAAAATGGGTCAAAGACCTTAATAGGCACCTCATCAAAAAGATACACAGATAGCAAATAAGCGTATGAAGAAACACTCCACATCACACCTCATCAGGGAAATGCAAATTAATACAACAATGAGATACCAGTACACACAGATTAGAACAGCCAAAATTTGGAACACTGACAATACCAAATGCTGGCCAGCATGTGAACAACAGGAACTCTCTCTTGTTTTAAAAAATAACTTCTGTATTTATTACATGGTGGAATGACATTTTGGATATATTGGCTAAATAAAATATATTATTAAATCATTTCACCTCTTTTCTTACTTTTTTTATTAAGTTTTTATTTTACATCTAGTATAGTGAACATATATTGTTATATTAGTTTTAGGTATATGATATAGTGATTCAACAGTTCTATACATTACTCAGTGCTCATCATGATAAGTATGTTCTTTAATCCCCATCACCTGTTTCACCCCTCCCTCCCACTCCCCTCGCCTCTGGTAACCATAAGTTTGTTCTCTGTAGTTAAGAGTCTGTTTCTTGGTTAGTCTCTCTCTCTTTTTCCCCTATGACTACTTGTTTTGTTTCTTAAATTCCACATGTGACTGAAATCATATGGTATTTGTCTTTCTCTGACTGACATATTTCTCTTAGCATTATACTCTGTAGCTCCTGATCTTAAGGGAAATGTTGGAGAGGTTGTGGAGAAAGGGGAGCCCTCTTCCACTGTTGGTGGGAATGCAAGTTGGTACAGCCACTTTGGAAAACAGTGTGGGGGCTCCTCAAAAAATTAAAAATAGAGCTACCCTATGACCCAGGAATTGCACTCCTGGGTATTTACCCCAAAGACACAGATGTAGTGAAAAGAAGGGCCATATGCACCCCAAAGTTCATAGCAGCAATGTCCACAATAGCCAAACTGTGGAAGGAGCCTAGATGCCCTTCAACAGATGAATGGATAAAGAAGATGTGGTCCATAAACACAATGGAACATTACTCAGCCATCAGAAAGGATGAATACCCAACTTTTACATCAACATGGATGGGACTGGAGGAGATTATGCTAAGTGAAATAAGTCAAGCAGAGAAAGTCAGTTATCATATGGTTTCCTTTATTTGTGGAACATATGGAATAGTATGGAGGACATGAGGAGAAGGAAGGGAAAAATGAAGGGGGGAAATAGGAGGAGGAGATGAACCATGAGAGACTATGGACTCTGAGAAACAAACTGAGGGTTCTAGAGGGGAGGGGCGGGGGATGGGTTAGCCTGGTGATGGGTATTAAGGAGGGCACGTACTGCATGGAGCACTGGGTGTTATACGAAAACAATGAATCGTGGATCACTACAGTGAAAACTAATGATGTATGGTGACTAACATAACATAATAAAATTAAATTAAATTACTCGCTAGCTCCATCCATGTCGTTGCAAATGACAGGATTATGTTCTTTTTTATGGCTGAGTAATAATCTGTTTTAGATATATACCACATCTTCTTTATCCATTCATCTATCGATGGACCCTTGGACTGCTTCCATAATTTGGCTATACCAACAGGAACTCTAATTCATTGCGGGTGGGAATGCAAAATGGTACAGCTATTTGGAAGGTAGTTCGGGGGTTTCTTACAAAACTAATCATACTCGGGCACCTGGGTGGCTCGGTTGGTTAAGCGACTGCCTTCAGCTCAGGTCATGATCCTGGAGTCCCGGGATCGAGTCCCGCATCGGGCTCCCTGCTCAGTGGGGAGTCTGCTTCTCCCTCTGACCCTCTTCCCTCTCATGCTCTCTATCTCTCATTCTCTCTCTCTCAAATAAATAAATAAAATCTAAAAAAAAAAAAAACGAATCATACTCTTACCCTGCGATCCAGCAATCACATTCCTTGGTATTTTCCCAAAGGAGCTAAAAATACATACACACAAAAACTGGCACACAACTGTTTAGAGGCTTTATTCATAATTCAGCTTTATTCATAATTGCCAAAATAACAGCTTTATTCATAATTGCCAAAACTTGGAAGCAACTAAGATGTCCTTCAGCAGGTAAATGGACAAAGAAACTGGTACATCTAGACAATGGAATATTATTAAATGCTAAAAACAGATGAGCAATCAAGCTATAAAAATACATGGAGGAACCTTACATCCATACTAGTAAGTGAAAGAAGCCAGTCTGAAAAGGCTCTGTACTGTATGATTCCAACTATATGCCATTCTGGAAAGGCAAAACTATGGAGACAGTAAAAAGATGAGTAGTTGCCAAGGGTTGGGAATGAATAGGCAGAACACAGAGGATTTGGGGGCAGTGAAAATATTTTGTATGATACCATAATGTTGGATGCTTGTCATTATACATTTATCTAAACTCTTAGAATGTACAACAGCAAGAGTTAACTGTAAGGTAAACTTTAGACTTTGGGTGACAATGACATGTCAATGTAGGTTCATCAATTTTAACAGATGTACCACTCTGGTGGAGGATTTTGACAATGGGACACTATGCAGGAGAGGAAGCAGGGGCTATATGGGAAATCCCTGTCGTTTCCCCTCACTTTTGCTGTGAATCTTAAATCGCTCTAAAAAAATAGTCTTAACAAAAAAAATCTTTGCATGACCTTTTGGAGAACTGGAGTTTTGTTTTATTTTGATTTACTGTTTAGCTCTTTTTCCTTGACTGCTCTGATACCTACCTATATCTGGTTCCTTGTGATTTCTCAATAATCTTAAAACATTTTATGGGTCCTTTTCTGGAGCACTATAGTTATTGAAGTGTATTTTTTACTTCACAATTGTCTCTTTTTTTTAGATTTAATTAATTAATTAATCAGTTTGTTTGTTTGACAGAGAGACAGCACGAGAGGGGGGAGGGTCAGAGGGAGAAGCAGACTCCCCACTGAGTGGGGAGCCCAATGCAGGACTCGATCCCAGGACTCCGGGATCATGACCTGAGCCAAAGGCAGATGCTTAACCAACTGAGCCACCCAGACACCCCACAATTGTCTCTTGTTAGCCCACCCGTGTTAAGCTGTTAACCACTTAGCTTTTCAATGTATACCTCTTTGTAAAACTAGCTCAATTAATCAGTCAATCACAGTATTCACCGGAGGCATGGTATTTTCTGTTATTGTGGTTTGGGAAATGTTTTTCTTCTCCCTTCAAAGAGAACAGCAACTTAGCAAGATAATTGATCTGTGGTGAGAAAGCATATCCCATAAGTGTTCTATAAGTATTCTCCCAGACTCTTTGGTCCTCTAACCTTTAAGTTATGAAAGTAAATATCTTCTTTTCTTCCCACCTTTGAATGTTAAGTCTCCTCTCATACTAGCTGCATGTAGTTCCAGTTCTTTGAATTTGTAATCTGAAATATTAGGTAACATATCTTCCTTTGATGCTGATGATGGAAGACATGTTAAATCTCTCTCAAACTCTAGGATACATTTTTTTTTTAAATCAATTCAGGAAAATTGTTATAGGTCAGTTTCTTAGTTTCATAATTGTGGTTTTTTTTAAAGATTTTTATTTATTTATTTAATTGACAGAGAGAGAGAGAGAGATAGCATGAGAGGGAACACAAGCAGGGGGAGTGGGAGAGGGAGAAACAGGCTTCTGACTGAGCAGGGAGCCTGATGCGGGGCTCGATCCCAGGACCCTGGGATCATGACCTGAGGCGAAGGCAGTTGCTTAACCAACTGAGCCACCCAGGCGCCCCCATAATTGTGGTTTATTTTAATTTTTTTTCCATGTCTCCTTGGATAATGCAATTGTGCACAGAGTAGATTAGATCTGTGATATGCCTCAGGTTATATTTTTAGCCCATTGTGTATGGTTAACATCCATTCTAGTTGTGATGTCCATTCTGATTGGTTAATATCCATTCCATACAGGTGTAAAATACATTTAATATCTCCCTAGTGTGATATCATTACACTAGTCATTGGGCCAGTGCCAATCCCTGATGAAATTTGCATGTATCTCTGGTTAATTGAGAAATATGGGGACAATAAAATTAGTTTGTAATAAAGATAAGTGTATTCAATTTACAAAAGTATTCATAGGCTGTTTCACTCCTAAAGTTTTGTTTACAAAATGCTTGTTCTTTTGTGAAAAAATGGTAACTTAAAAAGAAAACATTCTTACTTGGCTTAATAGAAAGATGTCAACACTATGTCAGTCCTCAAAAATTTAAAAGGAGGAAAAAAATCAATTTGTGAAATTCAAAAGTCTGAGAACACTAATCTTTGTCATTGCCTTTAAATTAACATCTGGGCCTGTTAGTTGTTCTTGATTCTGTCTGGATCGTTTCTCTAGGATTGAGATTTGAGATATAACTTCATCTTTGGAATTACTGAGTCTTTTTGCCTTCCTTTTTGTGATTTCCTGGAGTTTTTATATTTCTTCTTTTTTCCACTTTCATCCAAACCATTCAGTTCGTGTATACTTTCATAGTTGATGTTGTCTACCTCACATTCCTCTGGTTGCAAAGGCCTAGGGGCATATCAACGGTAATAAAGAAAATCTAGTAATAAATGAGATTTGTCTGGCTCTAGTCCTCACTTACCATTACACATTTCCCACTCTGCAAATTCTCCTTCTGTTGTTTCCAGAAGTCTCTAGTGAGCATCTCACATGTGTGCATTAATCAGTCTCTCAGGTCCACTGATTGCATGTACCTCTGTAGCCCACACTGCTAATGAAGGTGCTTTGTCATCAGCAGTGGCACCAAAGCTCACTCTTGTAAATATGATGTCTGGCCAGTAATGCTATGTTCTTGGACTCCCATAGATGAGGGCAATAAATACTGGAAAGATTGGAACAATATTTTATTATCTGTAGCTAATAACCATATATTAGAAAATTTCCAACAATAGGCAAAGACTAATAGCATACATAGAAGGCATGTCAATTGCCAAAAAAAATCAATAATATTCTAATGTATTAATAATAAATGGAAAGTCTAAACAAGAAAGGCCCTTCCTCAGTACACACACACACACACACACACACACCACACACACACACATAAACACATAAAGACGTTGGAATAAAATAACAATACACAAATGCATAATGGAAATAATAAAACCTTGATAAATATGAACAAAAGTTTTGAGCAAATATAGCAAGCCAGTTAATAGCTAGGAGAAAAAAACATCTGTTAACTCTGGCTGCAGTTCTAGGATCTAGAGCTGGAAGAGGAAAACAGGAGAGCCTGGCAAATAGTCTAAAATAATAGAATCAAAGTAATAGGAAAAAAACATAGTACCTTGCAGGGAACACGGGCCAGAAACCAAGGAACTGAAAGGTGGTGACCAATAATAAAAAGAGAAGTAAAGGAAAAAGACCAAAGTTCAGGGCCAAAGGTCTACATTACAGCATATTCAAAAAAGCAAGAGAATAGACAGGGGGTGAAGGAAGGGCATGCATGGCGTGGTAAGGCAGAGCTTGAAGAGATTCCCATAAAAATGGATTCAAATCCTCTTTCATATGTGGTTAGTGGTCACATCCACAGGTGTTACAAATGCCAAACTAATCGAATAATTTTCCAACAGTTAGCTTAAAAGTTACGCACAATTCTGATTAGCGCTCCAACAAAATTTGAACTTAAAAAACCACAAAATGCTTCTAAATTTCATATGAGAAACGAGCAGATCACACAATCACAGAACTTAGAAAGAAGCAGTGAAAGGCCCGTTCTACCAAGGATTAGAACGTGGTAGATACTGAAATGCTTGGCTTCCGATGCTACCAAAGAATATAAGAAATATATTCAAAAACTAATGATGTAATGTATGGTGATTAACATAACATAAAAAAAAGAATATAAGAAATATTTGGGACAGATTAGAACTCTAAAAATTGTGTAATGAAACAATCAGTTTCACAGAAGAACTGAAAAAAGACCATTTTTTTTGAGTTTTCTTAAAAAAGACCATTTTTTAAACAACAAGTTGATTGCTGGATAATAATTTGAGAAACCAGTAATTCAAATCCAACACACACTAAATTTTTTTTAAAAATGTTTATTGTTATGGTAATCACCATACATTACATCATTAGTTTTTGATGTAGTGTTCCATGATTCATTGTTTGTGCATAACACCCAGTGCTCCATGCAGAATGTGCCCTCCTTAATATCCATCACCAGGCTAACCCATCCCCCCACCCCCTCCCCTCTAGAACCCTCAGTTTGTTTTTCAGAGTCCATCGTCTCTCATGGTTCGTCTCCCCCTCTGACTTACTCCCCTTCATTCTTCCTCTCCTGCTATCTTTTTCTTTTTCTTTTTTCTTAACATATGTTGCATTATTTGTTTCAGAAATACAGATCTGTGATTCAACAGTCTTGCACAATTCACAGCGCTCACCATAGCACATACCCTCCCCAATGTCTATCACCCAGCCACCCCATCCCTCCCACCCCCCACCACTCCAGCAACCCTCAGTTTGTTTCCTGAGATTAAGAATTCCTCATATCAGTGAGGTCATATGATACATGTCTTTCTCTGATTGACTTATTTCACCAAGCATAACACCCTCCAGTTCCATCCATGTCGTTGCAAATGGCAAGATCTCATTCCTTTTGATGGCTGCATAATATTCCATTCAACACACTCTAAATTTATATTTCTCACCAAAACAAACCCTTCTCTGACATTCTAACCCTGGCCGCACTCTTTCTCCCTTGTGATTCCTATATCCTGCCTCTCATACAAGATTCTGAGCTTCTTAAAGGATTGATATAAAGTGTACCAAACATAGAAATATAAATAAAGAAAACATTTAAAATCAGCTGTATAGTATATTTCTATTTGTAAGGAAAAAGATTTATATATATGTGTGTGTCTAAATATGCCTTTGCTTTTATACGTCTAGGGAGAAAAAGGAAGATACTGAAGAAATCACAAATATGTTTATTGCTGGAGAGAAGGATTACTCTAGGATAGTGGTTTTCAAATTTTTTTTTTGTCTTTTGACTCCTTTATACCCTTAAAAATTATTGAGGACCCCATGGAGCTTTGTTTATGTGACTTATATCTATAGATATTTACCGTATCAGAAGTAAAAACTAAGAACTTAAAAGAATTTCCTATTATTTTAATAACACTAAGCCCATTACATGTTAAAATATAAATAACATTCTTATATAGAAAAATAATCATATTTTCCAAAATTTAAAAATATTAGGGAGAAGAGTAACATTGTTTTGCCTTTTTATAATTCTCTTTAATGTCTGGCTAAATAGAGACAGCTGGATTCTTATTCTACTTCTGAATTTAATCTGATGTACTATACACTCCTGAGAGAATCAGAGTAGAAGAGGAAAATAAAATCTTAGTATTATTATGAAAATAGTTTTGACCCAGATCCCCCGACAACACTTCTGGAACTACTTTTCTAGAAGAAGAGAGAAAGGTTTTTGTTTTCACCAGAGATAGTTTGTGTTTTGTAGTTCTCTAAGCCTTATCTGTTAAATAGGAAAAATAATACTGCTTTATAGAATCTTTGTAAGGAATATGTATAATGTGCTTAGAAGAGAAATAAGCACATTTCAGGCAAGTAATAAATGATAGATGTTATTATAATAGTAATTTGTTAGGATAATGGTTAAATGCAAAGCCAGAATGAAAACTTCTGAATTTAAATCCAGTACTTTTTTCACTGAGGCCACTTATGGCTTAGAGGCTGCAGAGAGTTGCAAAGACTTAATAGGGCCTCTGAAGAGAAAGGAGGCCAGAGAAAGCATGAGTAGTGAAAGGGAGCCAATGCAACCAATTAATCAACTCAGGGCCCTGGTCTATGAAGGACCCACAAGAGCTTATCCCAGAATAGTATTGGGCACAGCCTGAAAAGGGTGATGGGGCTGGTAGTCTAAGAAGTGAAGGGTGATATCATGATGTTGAAAAGTGGAGCAGACTGGTCAGAATACGATATGCATGGGGCCATGGCAAGGCCAGGATACTTGCCCCAAATTTCACCTGCTCCCCAACATTCTCAACACTCTTGTGGTTGGGTAGGGTCAACATGGCTGATTTTGGACAATGGAATAAGAAGGGATAAATAATTTAACATATACATTGTGAAGTGGTGGTTAAGAGGCATGAAGGATATTTATTTGATGGGAGTCCAAAAGAATCTAATAGAGGAAATGGAAAAAATCTCATGAGATAAAAATTGAAAATTTTACAATCAAATAAATGTGAGTCTTTAAACTAAAAGTGTACTCCTGGGGGTGCCTGGGTGGCTCAGTTGGTTAAGCATCTGCCTTCAGCTCAAGTCATGATCTCAGGGTCCTGGGATCAAGAGCCACATCAGGCTCCCTGCCCAGTGGGGAGTCTGCTTCTCCCTCTCCTTCTGCCCCTCCCCTGCTTGTGCATGCATGTGCTCTCTCGCTCTCTCTCAAATAAATAAATAAAATCTTTAAAATCAATAAAAATAAAAAATAAAATTGTACTCCTGGAACCAAACAGGCTACAGATCATGTGCCCCAGCTAGACATTTCACAGTGAACCTACAGAGCATCAGGATGAAAGGAAATCTTTAATACTGTTAGAGGAAAAATACAGATTACATAGAAAGCAGCAACAATTATGGCAAAAGATAAAAGAGTAATATTGAATGACAAGCTATTAATCAAGACTAAGACAAATAAAAATATTTTCAGCTTTTTTTTGGGGGGGAGGGGTCAGAGGGAGAGAGAGAATCTTAAGCAGGCTCCACACCCAGCATGGAGCTTGACTTGGAGCTTGATCTCATGACCCTGAAATCATGACCGTGAGTTCAAGGTCCCATCCCTATGCTTAATCAACTGAGCCACCCAGGCACTTCTTAGCTTTTCTTTAACAAGATCCAAGGTTAGAGGGAAAGAATGGGAGTACATGTGCATGTGCTGAGTATCGCCCAAGGCTCTACCCCCAGAGTTGCAGAGTGTTCAGCAGGGAGCCAGCCAGAGATTCTCTCTCCCTTTGGTCTCCCTCTACCCCAACCCCACACCCCACAGATACCAAGTACTGTGGCCCTGTAAGAGCCCTCAGTTTTAAGTAATGAATTTCCTTTATGCTGTTGCTGTGTTTGAAACCCCAGAGTAATTCTCTCTCTTTCTCAAATAAATAAATAAATCTCAAAGAAAAAAAGAAAGCCTACAAAATCAAAAAGTGAAGTTATTATAGATGCTATTACATTTCTAGAACAGATGGTTATAAAGTCATTGTACTGAATGTATTTGAAGAGGTAAATGAAGACAAACGTCTCATTATAAAAATAAAAATAAATTATGTTCCAAATAGGCAAGGATAAAACAGATTTTAAAAGAACAATTAAAATTCCTTGGAAATGAAAGTACAGCAATTAAAGTAAGCTAATTAATATAAACTCAATATAAATTCTTAAAAAGAGAATTGGATATTTGAAGAAATAAATTTGAAAGTCATCCAGAACACAGCCCAGAGAGACAAAGAGATTAGAAAATATATTTGTGTAACTAAGAGATGAGATCAGAATAGGATACCTGCTTTTGCCATTTCTATTCAACGCTACACTTGCAGATTCTAGTCAGGGCAGTTAAGTGAGAAAAAGAAATAAAAAGCATGCAGTTTGGAAAGGAAGAAGTAAAACTGTCTCTTTGCAGATGGCATGATCTTGTATATTAAAAATCTTAAGGACCACACCCCCCAAAGATATTAGAGCTAATGTATGAGTTCATCAAGGTTGCAAGATACAATATACAAAACTCAATTGTATTTCTATATACTAGCAATGAAAAATCTGAAAGGAAATTAAGAAAACAATCCCATTCACAGCAGCATCAAAAAGATACAATACTTGGGAATAAATATAACAAATGAAGTATAAGTCTTGTCCACTGAAAATTACATAACATCATAAGACCGTGTAGTATTGGCATAGGATAGACATAGATCAATGGAATAGAATTCGAAGTCCAGAAGTAAAGTCGTACATCTACAGTCAGTTGATATTCAACAAGGGTAGCAAGACCATTTAATAGGGGAAAAGTAGTCTTTTTAACAATGGAGCTTGGACAACTGGATTGTCACACACAAAAGAATGAATTTGGACCCCATCCTTTAAACCATATACAAAAAAATGAACTCAAAATCAATCAAAGACCTAAAGACCTAAGAACTAAAATTGTAAAACTCTTAGAAGAAAACATAGCAGTAAATCTTTGTGACCTTGGATTAGGTGATGTTTTCTTAGATAGGACACCTAACGCACAAGCATGTTAGGATGCTTGTTGTGCTAAATGAGAGTTCATCAAAATTAAAAACTTCTGTGTTTCAAAGGGCACTACAAAAAATTGAAAGGACAAACCACAGAATGGGAGAAGATATTTGCAAATTGTATTTCTGATAAGGGTCTGGTATTGCAGTCATATGGAAATAAATGAGAATAATATTGGCATTGGATTTTTCTTCAGCATCACAGAATGCAAAAAGACATCATTCTAATTGGGAATATGTTAGAAGCATTCCTTTTTAAAGCAGGAACAGAAGAAATGCTATGCATTCTTATGAAGAAGAAAAGTAATTCCATATTAATCTATTGATTCAGTGTAATTTCAATTAAAATAACTACAGAGCACATTTACAGAATTTACTAAGCTAATTCTAAAAATTTTATGGAGAAATTATGGGCCAAAAATAGAAGATCTATTTTGCAGAAAAAGACCAGGGGAAAGGTATCACTTACCACTGTGAGATTACCTTATGGCCACATGCTTTCTAGACAGAAAGAGGAATAAAGATTTATAATTAGTTTATTTTCCAGTTTATTAATCATATGAATCTAGAATTCATTTAAATATTAATAATACCTTACTGAATATTTACACAGCATGTACATCATGTCCATAAAGTGATAAATCAAACTTAAGCACTAAACAGATTAAATTTCCCCAAACATTTAAATGTTGATTGCAAACTTAATCAAACACTTCTAAACCGTTAATATTTATATATATATATAAGTTGTTCTCTCTTTAAAATTTTGAGATACAGTTTCTTCTAACAGATCAAAATATACCCTAAATCACTAGTGTATGGCTTTGTTCTAGTCTCCTGCCTGATCACATTCTCTCCCTTTTTTTTCTTTTTTTTTAAATCTTTCTTTTTTCAAACAACTTCTTATCTTATCAATTCCTTTTATAAAATCTTTTATAATTTTCATCTTTACAGTCATCTTCCATCCCTTCATTGTATCAACCTTTATTTTGTACATATATAAGTCTTTCTTTCTTTAAAATTTGAGGAGGCACTTTCTTCTAACACACCAAAATACACCCAAAATCTAGTGTGTGGCACTGATCTATGCACTAGCCTGATCATATTTGATCATATTCTGTTTTTTTAGTTTTGTTCTGTTTTTGTTTGTTTTTATCTTTATCTTTTTCTTTTTTTCCCTCTCTTTCTTTTTTCTTTCTTTCCCTTTCTTTTCCCCTGGTTTCATGTCTTTTCTGATTTGTATACAGTATATTTGCTGGGGACGTTGTTAACCTGTCAGCATTTTGTTCTCTCATTCATCTATTCTCCTCTGGACAAAATGACAAGACAAAAAATATCACCTCAGCAAAAAGAACAAGAGGTAGTACCGTCTGCCAGGGACCTACTCAATACGGACATTAGTACGATGTCGGACCTAGAGTTCAGAATCATGATTTTAAAGATACTAGCTGGGCTTGAAAAAAGCATGGAAGTTATTAGAGACACACTTCCTGGAGAAATAAAAGAACTAAAATCTAACCAAATCGAAATCAAAAAGGCTATTAATGATGTGCAATCAAAAATGGGGACACTAACTGCTAGGATAAATGAGGCAGAAGAGAGAATCAGCGATATAGAAGACCAAATGATGGAAAATAAAGAAGCTGAGAAAAACAGATAAACAACTGGATCACGAGGGCAGAATTCGAGAGATAAGCGTTAGGATAAGACGAAACAACATTAGAATAATTGGGATCCCAGAAGAAGAAGAAAGAGAGAGAGGGGCAGAAGGTATACTGGAGCAAATTATAGCAGAGAACTTCCCTAATGTGGGGAAGGAAACAGGCATCAAAAACCAGGAGGCACAGAGAACCGCTCTCAAAATCAATAAAAATAGGTCAACATCCTGACATCTAATAGTAAAACTTACGAGTCTCAGAGACAAAGAGAAAATCCTGAAAGCAGCTCGGGAGAAGAGATATGTAACCTATAATGGTAGAAACATTAGATTGGCAACAGACCTATCCACAGAGACCTGGCAGGCCAGAAAGGACTGCATGATATCTTCAGAGCCTAAACGAGAAAAATATGCAGCCATGAATATTATATCCAGCTAGGCTGTCATTGAAAATTGAAGGAGAGATAAAAAGCTTCCAGGACAAACAAAAACTAAAGGAATTTACAAACACAAATCCAGCCCTCCAAGAAATACTGAAAGGGGTCCTCTAAGCAAAGAGAGAGGCTAACAGCAGCATAGACAAGAAAGGAACACAGACAACAGTCACCATACAGGCAATACAATGGCACTAAATTCATATCTTTCAATAGTTACCCTGAATGAAATGGGCTAAATGCCCCAATCAAAAGACACAGGCTATCAGATTGGATTAAAAAACAAGACCCATCCATATGCTGTCTGCAAGAGACTCATTTTAGACCCAAAGACACCCCCAGATTGAAAGTGAGGGGGTGGAAAACCATTTACCATGCTAATGGACACCAAAAGAAAGCTGGGGTGGCAATCCTTATATCAGACAAACTAGATTTTAAAACAAAGACTGTAATAAGAGATGAGGAAGGATATCCTACTTAAAGTGTCTATCCAAGAAGAAGATCTAACAATTGTAAATATCTATGCCCCTAACATGGGAGCAGCCAATTATATAAGGTAATTAATAACAAAAGCAAAGAAACACATTGACAACAATACAATAATAGTAGGGGACTTTAACACCCCCCTGACTGAAATGGACAGATCATCTAAGCAAAAGATCAACAAGGAAATAAAGACTTTAAATGACACACTGGACCAAATGGACATCACAGATATATTCAGAACATTCCATCCCAAAGCAACAGAATACACATTCTTCTCTAGTGCCCATGGAACATTCTCCAGAATCGATCACATCCTAGGTCACAATCAGGTCTCAACTGGTACCAAAAGATTGGGATTATTCCCTGCATATTTTCAGACCACAATGCTTTGAAACTAGAACTCAATCATAAGAGGAAAGTTGGAAAGAACTCAAATACATGGAGACTAAAGAGCATCCTACTAAAGAAGGAATGGGTCAACCAGGAAATTAAAGAAGAATTAAAAAAATTCATGAAAACCAATGAAAATGAAAACACAACTGTTCAAAATCTTTGGGATACAGCAAAGGCAGTCCTGAGAGGAAAGTATATAGCAATACAAGCCTTT
>NW_027397111.1:9652245-9682520 GCF_003265705.2 Callorhinus ursinus | reverse complement strand
CAAGATCAGAGCAGAAGTCAATGAACTAGAAACCAAAAGAACAGTAGAACAGATCAACAAACTAGGAGCTGGTTCTTTGAAAGAATTAACAAGATTGATAAACCCCCGGTCAGACTTATCAAAAAGAAGAGAAATGACCCGAATCAACAAAATCATGAGTGAAAGAGGAGAGATCACAACCAACACCAAAGACATACAATTATAAGAACATATTATAAGCAACTCTATGCCAGCAAATTAGATAACCTGGAAGAAATGGATGCATTCTTAGGGATGTATCAACTACGAAAATTGAACCAGGAAGAAATAGAAAACCTAAACAGACCTATAACCACTAAGGAAATTGAAGCAGTCATCAAAAATCTCCCAACAAACAAAAGCCCAGGGCCAGGTGGCTTCCCAGGGGAATTCTACCAAACATTTAAGAAGGATTAATACCTATTCTCCTGAAACTGTTCCAAAAAATAGAAATGGAAGGACAATTTCCAAACTCATTTGATGAGGCCACCATTACCTTGATCCCAAACCAGACAAAGACCCCATCAAAAAGGAGAATTACAGACCAATATCCTTGATGAACATGGATGCAAAAATTCTCACCAAAATACTAGCCAATAGGATCCAACAGTACATTAAAAGGATTATTCACCATGCCCAAGTGGGATTTATCCCTGGGCTGCAAGGTTGGTTCAACATCCGCAAATCAATCAACGTGATACAATATATTAACAAAAGAAAGAACAAGAATCATATGATCCTCTCAATAGATGCAGAAAAAGCATTTGACAAAGTACAGCATCCTTTCTTTGTCAGAACTTTCAGAGTATAGCGATAGAGAATACATACCTCAATATCATGAAAGCCATCTATGAAAAACCTACAGCGAATATCATTCTTAATGGGGAAAAGCTGAGAGATTTCCCCCTAAGGTCAGGAACGCAGCAGAGATGTCCACTATCACCACTGCTATTCAACATAGTAGTAGAAGTCCTAGCCACAGCAATCAGACAACAAAAAGAAATCAAAGGCATCCAACACGGCAAAGAGGAAGTCAAACTCTCACTGTTTGCAGATGATATGATACTTTATGTGGAAAACCCAAAAATCTCCACCCCAAGACTGCTAGAAGTCATACAGGAATTCAGTAAAGTGTCAGGATATAAAATCAATGCACAGAAATCAGTGGTATTCCTATACACCAACAACAAGACAGAAGAGAGACAAATTAAGGAGTCGATCCCATTTACAATTGCACCCAAAACCATAAGATACCTAGGAATAAATCTAACATAAGAGGCAAAGGATCTGTACTCAGAAAACTATAAAATACTCATGAAAGAAACTGAGGAAGACACAAAGAAATGGAAAAATGTTCCGTGCTCATGGATTGGAAGAACAAATATTGTGAAGACGTCAATGCTACCTAGAGCAATCTACACATTCAATGCAATCCCCATCAAAATACCATCCACTTTTTTCAAAGAAATGGAACAAAGAATCCTAAAATTTGTATGGAACCAGAAGAGACCCCGAAGAGCCAGAGGAATGTTGAAAAAGAAAAGCAAAGCTGGCGGCATCACAATTCCAGACTTCCAGCTCTATTAAAAAGCTGTCATCATCAAGACAGTATGATACTGGCACAAAAACAGACACATAGATCAATGGAACAGAAGAGAGCCCAGAAATGAACCCTCAACTCTATGGTCAACTAATCTTTGACAAAGCAGGAAAGAAAGTCCAATGGCAAAAAGACAGTCTCTTCAACAAATGGTGTTGGGAAAACTGGACAGCCACATGAGAAGAATGAAACTGGACCATTTTCTTACACCACACACAAAAATAGACTCCAAATGGTTGAAAGACCTAAATGTGAGACAGGAGTCCATCAAAATCCTAAAGGAGAACACAGGCAGCAACCTCTTCTACCTCAGCCACAGCAACTTCTTCCTAGAAACGTCGCCAAAGGCAAGGGAAACAAGGGCAAAAATGAACTATTGGGATTTCATCAAGATAAAAAGCTTTTGCACAGCAAAAGAAACAGTCCACAAAACCAAAAGACAACCGACAGAATGGGAGAAGATATTTGCAAATGACATATCAGATAAAGGGCTAGTATCCAAAATCTATAAAGAACTTACCAAACTCAACACCCAAAGAACAGATGATCCAGTCAAGAAATGGGCAGAAGATATGAACAGACATTTTTCCAAAGAAGACATCCTAATGGCCAGCAGACAAATGAAAAAGCGCTCAACATCGCTCAGCATCAAGGAAATCCAAATCAAAACCTCAATGAGATACCACCTCACTCCAGTCAGAATGGCTAAAATTAACAAGTCAGGAAATGACAGATGTCGGCGGGGATGTGGAGAAAGGGGAACCCTCCTACACTGTTGGTGGGAATGCAAGCTGGTGCAGCCACTCTGGAAAACAGTATGGAGGTTCCTCAAACAGTTGAAATTAGAGCTACCGTTCGATCCAGCAACTGCACTACTGGGTATTAACCACAAAGATACAAATGTAGGGATCCGAAGGGGTACGTCCACCCTGATGTTTATAGCAGCAATGTCCACAATAGCCAAACTGTGGAACGAGTCAAGATATCCATCGATAGATGAATGGATAAAGAAGAGGTGGTATATATACACAAGGGAATATTATGCAGCCGTCAAAACGAATGAGATCTTGCCATTTGCAATGACGTGGATGGAACTGGAGGGTACTATGCTGAGTGAAATAAGTCAATCAGAGAAAGACATATATCATATGACCTCACTGATATGAGGAATTCTTAATCTCAGGAAACAAACTGAGGGTTGCTGTAGTGGTCGGGGGAGTGGGAGGGATGGGCTGGCTGGGCGATAGACATTGGGGAGGGTATGTGCTATGGCAAGTGCTGTGAATTTTGCAAGACTGTTGAATCACAGATCTGTACCTTTGAAACAAATAATGAAATATATGTTAAGAAAAAAAAAGAAGAAGAAGATAGCAGGAGGGGAAGAATGAAGAGGGGGAAATCGGAGGGGCAGACGAACCATGAGAGACGATGGACTCTGAAAAACAAACTGAGGGTTCTAGAGGGATGGGGGGTGGGGAGATGGGTTAGCCTGGTGATGGGTATTAAAGAGGGCACGTTCTGCGTGGAGCAGTGGGTGTTATGCACAAACAATGAATCATGGAACACGACATCCAAAAGTAATGATGTGATGTATGGTGTTAACAATAAAAAAATTTAAAAAAAGAATAAATCTTTCAGTAGAAATATTATGTGTCTCTTCTGCCTAGTACTACAGCCTCTAGCTACATGTGTGCACTGACTACTTGAACGTGCTTAGAGTGACTGAGGAACTGAATTTTTAATTTTATGTTAATACACACACAGTGAGTTAAACCAAACTTCAGGACAGATACCAAGTACTATGGCCAACTTAATAGTCCTCAGTTTTAAGTAGTGAATTTCCTTTATGCTGTTGCTGTGTTTGAAACCCCAGTGACTCCCCATGGAGGAGGGAATTCAGACTATTCTGGAACTGGCAGCAATGTTAATTCTTCGCATGGAGGCAAAAAGAACAGCACTATGTGTGGAGGGCTGTGTTTTTGGAGATACCCCGGCTCTTTTATCGTAATCCTAATTGTAAAGTGGTCTTCCTCTGCCATGTTCATGATTTACTACCCTATCCCGTAGAAAAATATTCTTCCCTTCCACTAATTAAGGGAAATTGTGTTTGACATTCTGAGGAGAGTGAAAATTAAACCAAGCCAGAGATAAGTACATCTCTTCTTGTGATCAGTGAAACAATCTGTAACATTAAAACTCTCAGACAAGAGGGCATGATGTGAGGAGGAGTACTGAACCGCAACCCCTTAAATTACTCCTAAAAGCAGAGCAGTGCAGGAGCGCTGCCCAGGCACCGAGGAGGTTTTATCAGCTGGGTCCCACCAGGAAACACTGGCGCGTGCGGAGGGCTGCATGGAGGAAGCCAACAAGCGATGTGAAATACCACCAGGGCCAGCAGGAAGCTGGGACAACCCCTAGATGTGAAGAGGATAGGAGAGGATCGGGGAAAATCATTCTGTGAAGGCGTTATAAAGTATAAAAAGGAGGGGCGCTCCCTTCCACCGTTATTTCTTGGTTTTCAAACGCATGTATTCTCTGAAAGAAAGGGCATAATATATGCTTATATAAATAAGAGTATAAACATATGTAAATATAATTATATGTAAATGTATTTGTGCATAAATTTATATTTAAATACATTTTTTACTTTATATACAAGTGTGTTTGTGTGTGTATATATCTATCTTTTTACATATTATAATATATATTATATGATTATAATTTATATATTATCTATATTATATATCTCTATATTTATATATCTACATCTATCTATTTATCTATCTGTATACACACACACATATGTTTAAGGCATATACCACATCTTACTTATACAACTCTATCTGTATACACACACAAACACACCTGTATATAAAGTAAAAAAAGGTATTTAAATATGAATTTATGTATAAATACATTTACATATAATTATATTTACATATGCTTATATTCATATTTATATAAGCATATATTTATATATATTTAAGACATATATCACATCCCATTGGATAGCACCATACTTTACAGAATATTGTCCCCCAACTTCTGCCCTTATTGAGCCTTTCCAGGCTATTTGGCCTCCCATCAGCCCAGCTGCTTCTAGGGGATTCTATGGTTAGAGCCCATTGCTACACTTCTTTTGCTGTAAAATACATTCCTTGGCTGGAGATGGTATTGTGTAGGATGACCTGGCAGTGAATAAGACATTCTGACGTCCACAAATTGTAGCATGAGAGTACTGGGAAAAGGAAGGCAGATTTGAACCCAGAATTTGGAATCTGTGACTATGAGGAGAAATCTCTGCCTGCCCCATGATGGAAGGAAAGTTGAAACAATTAAAAACATGTGTTACTGGGGCAAAAACAAATAACAATAGGGCGCCTGGGTGGCTCAGTTGGTTAAGCGACTGCCTTCGGCTCAGGTCATGATCCTGGAGTCCCGGGATCGAGTCCTGCATCGGGCTCCCTGCTCCGCAAGAAGCCTGCTTCTCCCTCTAACCGTCCCCCCTCTCGTGTACTCTCTCTCTCTCTCTCTCTCTCTCTCTCACTCTCATTCTCACTCTCTCAAATAAATAAATAAATCTTAAAACAAAAAAAAAAGAAAGAAAGAATGTAACTCCAGTTTGGACGAAAGTGCGTAAGGGGGAGTTTATGTCTGTAAAGGTAGCTTTTTAATTTTTTTTAAGATTTTATTTCTTTATTTGAGACAGAATGACAGAGAACATGAGAGGGAGGAGGGTCAGAGGGAGAAAAGTAGACTCCCTGCTGAGCACGGAGCTGTGTGGGACTCGATCTCGGGATTCCAGGGTCATGACCTGAGCCGGAGGCAGTCGCTTAACCAACTGAACCATCCAGGGGCTCCTTGTAAATGTAGCTTTTAAATGAGTAGGGAAAACAAAGGTTGGTGTATAAAGTTAAGACAATTAGCTAGCCATTAAAAAAAAAATCTGGTTCCTACCTCGTTTGCTATACCAAAATGATTTCTTGCTGAAACCATAAAATACTAAGGTACTGATGAATATTTTTATAATCTTGGGTTGGGAAAGACCTAAGTTTGTCTCAGTATTAGAAAACATAATAGGAAAGACTGGTAAACTTGACTACTTAAAAAGTGAAACTTCTTTGTAAAATAAACACCATACAAGGTTGAAAGGTAGAAGACAAATTGGAAAATTATTTGCAAAATGTTAGACAAAGAATCAATATCCCAGATGAATAGAGAGCTCTTAAAAATCAATAGGGAAAATATTTAATGTTTTAATGGGAAAATGGGCAAAATACTCCGAGGCAAGTTACCAAGAAACACAAAGACACATGAAAAATGTTTAACCTCATGAATAATCAAAGAAATGCTAGTAAAATGTGAATATGTGAATAGGCTTTTCCCTCCATCAAAATGTCAAGGATTACAATTATTGACAAACTCGACAAATTCAAATTTGCAGTCCAGAGGGGCAGCAAGCCCTCTCCTGCAATATTGTTGAGAGCGTAGAATAGTCACGTCACCCCAGGACAGTGGAACAGCAGTATATATTGAAATGTAGAATATTTCCAGCTGTAGCACACTTCCGGGAATTTACCCTAAGGAGATGAATGCACATTACTGCTCTGTTTACAATACTGAAAATGTGAGGCAACCTTAATGCCCATCGATAATGGACTGAGAAAGTAAATTATGATGTAGGAATTTCATACAGCTCTTAAAAGTGGACTCTATATTTATTGACTGGAAAGATCTTATTGAATGAAAAATGAAGGTTTCAGAAGACAGGCCACGGAAAATTATAATAGATTCATATGTCTATTTATGAATAGAGAGGTGCTTAAAAGGATGCTCACCTTCTCTGCTCCCCCTAAAGAAAAGTAAAAAAAAAAAATAATAATAATGCATGCTTCAGGTTTAAAAAGACGTCCAATGCCATAGAAATGTAAAAAGTAAAAGGTGATAGCGCTTTTCTCACTGATTCCACATAACACCTGCTTCCAGGGATAAGCAGTGTTAACAAATCGAGTTCTACCTAACCTTAAGATCTTAGAACCCGTATCTACCCTTATGCTAACATGAGTGGATATAGAGATATATTGATATTTAGAAATATACGTTCTGCGACTTTTAGGGGTTTTTTTAAAGATTTTATTTCTTTATCTGACAGAGACACAGAGAAAAGAGGGAACACAAGCAGGGGGAGTGGGAGAGGGAGAAGCAGGCTTCCCGTGGAGCAGGGAGCCCGATGTGGGGCTCAATCCCAGGACCCTGGGACCATGACCTGAGCCAAAGGCAGATGCTTAATGACTGAGCCACCCAGGCGTCCCCATTCTGCTACTTTTAAATGTATTTCATGGAAGTACTGTTTGCATCATGCCGCAACTGTACATCTCAGTGAATTTTCCCCAAGTGAATGCAGCAGAGCAGCCAGCCGAGGTGAAACAACACACTACCCGCCCCCCGCACCCAGAACGTTCCCAGCACTGCAGAAGACCTCCTAGAGCCCCTTTTCCAGTCACCACTCTGACCTCCAATAGGAGTGCATCATGTGGCTAGTTTCGTATTTTATGTTATTTTTTTAAGATTTTCTATTTTTTATTAGAGAGGGAGAGAGCACAAGCAGGGGGAGCGGCAGGCAGAGGGAGAGGGAGAAGCAGGCTCCCCGCTGTGCAGGGAGCCCGACGCGGGGCTTGATCCCAGGACTCTGGGAACATGACCTGAGCCGAAGGCAGCCGCTTAACCGTCTGAGCCGCTCAGGCGCCCCTAGTTTTGTATTTTAAATAAATGCAGCAGCAGCAGCAGTAATGTCTGTGTGCCTTTGCGTCTGGCTTACTTTGCTCAGTGTCGCAGCGCTGAGATACGGCCATGTGGCTGCGTGTGGCTGTAGATCGTTTATGCTCATCGCCACCTAGTATTCCATGGTGTGACTGTACTTGGACGTATTTATCTGGTGCACTTTTCATGGGCTTCTGGAGAGGGTTCAGTTTATAGGGCTGCTGTGAACATTCTGTGCCTGCTTTTTGGGAATCGTGTGCATGCATTTCTATCGACTCTAAACCAAGGGGTAGAATTAAGGTGTCATAGGGTATAATATTCAGCTCTGGTATACACTCCAAAGACATTTCCCGAAGTCCATTTACATCCCTTATGATGGTTGCCTTCACACTGGAAATGCAGGTCTTCCCTGGGTCTCCAGACTGCTGGCCCATCCTGCAGATTCTGGCCTTGCCAGCCTCCACAATCACGTGAGCCAATTCCTTAAAATAAGTCTCTCTCTATTTACACATCTGGTTGTTTCCATGTCTCTGGAGAACTCTGACTAATACACCCCTACCGGTCAGTATTTGAGAAGTACTTTTCCTCCTCCACAGACTTCTTAAACGCGGTGTTTCTTTTCTGTGATTTTAGCAGGCTGGTGGGTGTGGTACCCCCTGTTTTAGCAGCATACTCTGGACAACATTTCACATCAAGATATTTGGCCTTTATTTGGCTTTAAAGGCTCTACATCTTCCATTTTGCGTATATATCATCTTTTATTTAACTACCTCCTACTAATGGACATTTAGATTATTGCTAGTTTTTCATTATTATAAATAATGCTGCAATAAAAAAATTGCATAGAAATCTTTAAAAATTTTGTGTTTCTCAGGGCACCTGGCTGGTTCAGTCGGTAGAGCATGCATTTCTTTATCTTGACGTCTTGAGTTCAAGCCCCATGTTGGGTGTAGAGCTTACTTTTAAAAAAATGTGTTTCTTGAATTGCAACCTGTACCCCTAAAACAAATAATACATTATATGTTAATAAAAAATAAAAATAAAGAAAAAATGTGTTTCTCTAGGCTACATTCCTAAAACTGAAAATTTGGGTCATAAATACACATATTTAAAGTGATGGCTAGTATTTTCAAATGTTCTCCAAATACATACCAATATTGTACTCCTATCAGCGTCGAGTCAAAGTGCTTAATTTTCCACCCCATTGCCAGGTGAGATGTATTTTTAAAATCTCTCTAGTTTTCTTTTTTATTTTATTTGTATTTCTTTATTATTGTCTAGGTTGATTTTTAAAAATATGTATTAGCCATATATATTTTTTATGGTTTTTCTGTTTATATATTTTCCCCACTTTCTCTGCTGACTTAATTTGTGTCTTTCTATAAGATATATAAAAGTTCTATAGGCATTATAGATATTATTGCATTGGATATTTTGTAATGCAAGGATTTTTTCAGTTTTTCATGTATTAAGGAGACAATGTGGTATACTTGTTAAGCAAATAGGTTTCAGAATCAAAGTTTGTTTATAACTCAGCTTTGTCACTAACTCGTTGAATAACCTTAGTGAAGTTAATTAACCACCACCCCTCCTCACCCCCCACCACCAAACCTCAGTTTTCATAACTATACAGTATAGATAACAATAATTTCCTCATATGGGATAATTGTGGGAATTAAATACTGCATGTAAAATTGTAAAACACCTAGCCATTTACAAATTGTCATTCAAAAATGCTTATTGGAGTTATTTGTCTTATAACTTTGTATATGATTTCTTGACAAAGTTTTAATTCTTATGTTAAATCAGTCAATCTTCATGACCTCTCAGTCTCCTGCTGTCCTCTCTCTAAGATAATAAAATAGTGCTCTTTGGTTTCTTCTAGTATTTTCATAATTTTATGTTCTTTGAGATTATCAAGCCACATGGAATTTATTTTTTATGTTTTAGAGATTTACCTTCATCGTCTTTCAACTAGAGAGCCAAATACCAAAAGCCGTTTTTGTAATCATCAGGCATTTCCTCGCAGACTTTAAATGTCACTGTTTTAATACTAAAATAATATTTGTACTTGCATGTGTTTCTGGACTCTCTTTTATGTTCCCATTGATCTATTTTCTCATTTTTACACTGGCAGCATCTTGTTTAATTTTGTAGGCTGTATGGTATTTTTTCATATCTGCTGGTCAAACCTCTTTTTATTATCGGTCTTTGTTATACCAGGCTCTTGATTGTTACTGCAGATTAATGCTTTCACATAGAATGTAGAATCGAGAGTCAAATCAGCATCCTGTGGCATGATGTGATTCCTCTTCATTTTTCTTTTTAGTATTTTACTGATCTTTTAAACTCTTCATTGATTTTTTTTCTCTCTCTTCATTGATGTTTGGATTCAAAGAATATGTGTCCTCTGAAATTGCTCTGAGAAGGTAGACACAGTTTTGATTTCAGGGTTTTCTTTTTTGCTGTTTCTATGCTGTGTTCATGTTATCTCCTTTCTGCTAATTATTTATTAGAATGGGGAACAGGGCCACCATCTGTAGCTGTACGGTTAGGCACCCACAATTCTAGGAGGCGTTGTTTGCGTAGTTGTAGTGCAGATTTGGTACTCAGCGGGCCTAGGGATAGGTGGTATGAGAACTTCTATTGACTCAAGAAGAGCATGCATTGATGCTCCTTGATTCTCCTCTCGGGTAACCTGGACACTATTTTAGTTGTGCCATTATAAACTGAGCTAGAGAATCATTTGTGTCATAGTTTGTCATCTCTGTACAGTATTTCGGTTAGTGTCGGGGACAGGAAGCCAGGACTGGAGCAACTGGTGCACTGAGGCAAACTTTATTCAGAAAGGTGGTGTCATGGCACCGAGGCAGAGTGCTCGACACTACTCTGGATTGCCCAGCTCCCGTGGTAGTTAGGTGTGGCCACATGCCTAGTTCTCACCAAGGGAATGTGAGCTCGAGTCATGGCATCCCTGTCAGGAGGAAGTGATTAAGAGGCAGACTAGTCTTCCATACTTGTGATATAGTGAAAATATGCCTGGCTTGGGGTTCCTAAAACCCTTGGAAACGCTTTAGTAATAAGAATGCAGGGCACCTGGGTGGACCCATTGGTTAAGTGTTGGACTCTTGGTTTCAGCTTGGGTCATGGCCTTGGGGTCGTGGGATGGAGCCCGACTGTGGGCTCCATGCTCTGGAGTCTTCTTGAGATTCTCTCTCCCCCTCTCTCTCTGCACCATCCCCCCAACTGCCCCACCGCTCTCACACTCTCTCTCTCTAAAATAAATATATAAAACCTTAAAAAAAATAAAAGGAATGCTTTTATATGCTAATGAGATGACTCCTGGCTGAGGGGGTGGGGGTCGAGATGGCTTCTAACTGGTGGCCAGAAAAACCAAGCCAGGATTAGAAGTTGGGACCTTCAGCCCCACCTCCTAACCTGGGGAGGAGAGGGAGGCTGGAGATTGAGTTAATCTCCAATAGCCAACGATTTAATCAATCATGCCTCTGTAATGAAACCTCCATAAACACCCCTAAATGATGGGTTCAGGAGCTTCTCCTTTGGGGAATACATTGAGTTACTACAAACGTTCCACACCATTGGATGGAAGTTCCACCCCCACCTCCCTGTGCACCCCTGCTTCACCTTGCCTCACACATCTCTTCAATTTGGCTGTTTCTGAGATCTATCCTTTGTATTCATAAGCCAAGTGCTTTTCTGAGTTCTGTGAGTCATTCTAGTGACATTCAGGGTTTGTAAACCCCTGAACTTACAGCCAGTCAGTCAGAATTCAGAGGAACAAGCTGGGACTTATGACTGGTATCTGATGCAAGGGTGGTCTTTTTTTTTTTTTTTAAAGATTTTATTTATTTACTTGACAGAGAGAGAGACAGTGAGAGAGGGAACACAAGCAGGCGGAGCGGGAGAGGGAGAAGCAGGCTTCCAGCCGAGCAGGGAGCCCGATGCGGGGCTCGATCCCAGGAAGCTGGGATCATGACCTGAGCCCAAGGCAGACGCTTAATGACTGAGCCACCCAGGCGCCCCGCAAGGGTGGTCTTATGGGACTGAGCCTCTAACCTGTGTGGTCCATGCTCTGTGCTAACGGCGTACTTAGTGTCAGAATTGAATTGAACTGAACTGTTGGACACCCACTTGGTGTTGGAGAATTGGAGAAGTGGCGTCAGAAAAAAGACAACACATCCACCCTTTGTATTTCTGTCTTTGATATAAATACTGTGAGGCCTTAGAGGAAGGTGAAACCACAAGATAGAAGAAACTTTGACCCTAAATGACAGGTAAATGACAACAACAACCAACCAGGAATATTTACATTGGACTGCTATGTGAGGAAGAATTTACTTTTTATTGTGTTAAACCATTCAAATTGGAAGTTGGTTTGTTATAGGATATGCTTCCAAAAAAAATGTAGAATCAATTAGCCAAATGAATCTCCTGAGCCATGACCACCCCCTCGCCCTCACAATTTTTACCCCCCTTTTAAACAAGTAGGTCATTGATGGTTCAACATGAAGCTCTTTGGCTTATGATTTGGACCCTTACTACATAGATTATTTTTTAGCGATTTAGTCTTGTTTGTTTGATTTTTTTTAAAAGGTTTTATTTATTTATTTGACAGAGAGAGACACAGCGAGAGAGGGAACACAAGCAGGGGGAGTGGGAGAGGGAGAAGCAGGCTTCCTGCTGAGCAGAGAGCCCGAAGCGGGGCTAGATCCCAGGACCCTGGGACCATGATCCGAGTGGAAGGCAGACGCTTAACGACTGAGCCACCCAGGCGCCCCGTTTGTCTGATTTTTAGTATCGGTTCAGTTAACTTTAGTCAGCTGATGCCAAACTAATCTGATGACTAAACTCATCTTCTAGGACTTGTATATTCATATTTTATCCTTATTTTCCAGGCTTGACTCTTGCCACTCTCCCCAGTGTACTGCTGCATATCCACACTTTATTCTTCTCATTCTTCAAATATATGCTCCACTTTTTTGGTCCTCACCTTTCTCCTGCTATGGCTTAGTCTGGGACAATTCCTCTGTTCTCACCACCTATGAAAAGCTCAACTAATCCCTCTACACTCAGCTCCAATATCACTTTATCCATGAGATCATCACTGTAGAAATTTTTCCTTTCTCACATTTCTTCATAGCTTTCTTTGTATCATTTATTTTATATTGCATCATAGTTATTTACATGTTTATATCCACCTCCAAATTATCAAGGAAATATATTTTACTCACTATTGTATTTTCTTCATGCCTGGTATGGAGCCTAGAAAAAAGGAGGCATCATGAGATGAGCACTGATTTAATGTCCCGTGTTAATTAACTTATTAATAAATATCATTTACACACTTACTATCTACCAGGCATCTAATACAAAGGATCCCATTTCGAAGTTGCCTTTATGAGTGAAGAGCTTCCATAGTGCCTGACCCACAGCTTATGCTCAGTGTGAATTTTGTGATTGAATGTTGTTATCAGAGGAGGCATTTGCAAATAGCCCTTTTTGGTAAATCAACATAAATTCTCCTACTTGGCCACTTCGTAGCACAGATGGAAAATTTGAAACTCTCTTCTTTTTTTTTTTATTTTTTTATTGTTATGTTAATCACCATATATTACATCATTAGTTTTTGATGCAGTGTTCCATGATTCATTGTTTGTTCATAACACCCAGTGCACCATGCAAAACGTGCCCTCCTCAATACCCATCACCAGGCTAACCCATCCCCCCACCCCCCTACCCTCTAGAACCCTCAGTTTGTTTTTCAGAGTCCATCATCTCTCATGGTTCGTCTCCCCCTCTGACATACTCCCCTTTTCTTCCTCTCCTGTTATCTTCTTCTTTTCCTTTTTTCTTAAAATATGTTGCGTTATTTGTTTCAGAAGTACAGATCTGTGATTCAACAGTCTTGCACAATTCACAGCGCTCACCATAGCACATACCCTCCCCAATGTCTATCACCCAGCCACCCCATCCCTCCCACCCCCAACCACTCCAGTAACACTCAGTTTGTTTCCTGAGATTAAGAATTCCTCATATCAGTGAGGTCATGTGATACATGTCTTTCTCTGATTGACTTATTTCACTCAGCATAACACCCTCCAGTTCCATCCACGTCGTTGCAAATGGCAAGATCTCATTCCTTTGGATGGCTGCATAATATTCCATTGTGTATATATACCACATCTTCTTTATCCATTCATCTGTCGATGGGCATCTTGGCTCTTTCCACAGTTTGGCTATTGTGGACATTGCTGCTATAAACACTGGGGTACACGTACCCCTTCGGGTCCCTACATTTGTATCTTTGGGGTAAATACCCAGTAGTGCAATTGCTGGATCGAACGGTAGCTCTAATTTCAACTGTTTGAGGAACCTCCATACTGTTTTCCAGAGTGGCTGCACCAGCTTGCATTCCCACCAACAGTGTAGAAGGGTTCCCCTTTCTCCACATCCCCGCCAACATCTGTTGTTCCCTGACTTGTTAATTTTAGCCATTCTGACGGGTGTGAGGTGGTATCTCATTGAGGTTTTGATTTGGATTTCCCTGATGCCGAGCGATGTTGAGCACTTTTTCATGTACCTGTTGGCCATTTGGATGTCTTCTTTGGAGAAATGTCTGTTCATGTCTTCTGCCCATTTCTTGATTGGATCATTTGTTCTTTGGGTGTTGAGTTTGATAAGTTCTTTATAGATTTTGGATACTAGCCCTTTATCTGATATGTCATTTGCAAATATTTTCTCCCATTCTGTCGGTTGTCTTTTGGTTTTGTGGACTGTTTCTTTTGCTGTGCAAAAGCTTTTTATCTTGATGAAATCCCAATAGTTCATTTTTGCCTGGGCTTCCCGTGCCTTTGGCGATGTTTCTAGGAAGAAGTTGCTGTGGCTAAGGTCGAAAAGGTTGCTACCTGTGTTCTCCTTTAGGATTTTGATGGACTCCTGTCTCACGTTTAGGTCTTTCAACCATTTGGAGTCTATTTTTGTGTGTGGTGTAAGGAAATGGTCCAGTGAAACTCTCTTCTTTATGACCAGTCTAGTCAGAGCATATCCCAAATATATAGGCTCAGTAACTCATTCAAGAATAAATAACTTGCTTTGCATGGCTGTCAGAGTTCAAGTAGGATGAGGAGGTGTCTGTGCAGAGAGGCAGCCTGGTATAGAGTGTGCATTCTAGAACAGAGTGTGGAGGGTGTTGATATGGAGGGGCAGCCTCATGGGAGTCAGACGCCAGGTGGTATGGGAAGGGCATCCATACAGGTGTCCTGGCATGGGACGCTAGAACTAGAGTACGTAAAGGAGAGTATTTGCATATGGAAGCGGATAGGCAGAGTGATGGGGGATTGACTACATAGCATGGAGTGATAAAGTAAGAAAATATAGTAAAGAGAATAGGGAGTGAAATTTCTCACTATCACAGAAGAGGGTTACAGATATGGACAGAGAGAAAACTAGGATGAACTGTGGTATTAGATTGGAATTAGAGATATTGGTGTGAATTCATGGACTTCCAAATATGTAAGTAGATGTAGACATAAATGTAAGTATAAATGTGTGTGAATGCTCTGTTGCCTACGAGGGCCTGGACACCTCGTGTCAAGAGCAACAAGCACATGGTGCCCAGATCTTGACTTCTACATGTCATTTTCCAAAAAAAGAAACTAGTGCTCCCTGGAGAAATGGCTGATTCTAAGACTGGGCAGAAGGATGAGCCCAGAACATCTTTTTATACCGGAAAGCAAGGAAGTGCTCAAAGAATGATGAGACATGTTGAAAGGACACAAGAGCCATCTTGAAGGCCATCACATTTGAGCATCAGAATAAATGGTGGAAGTAAAAGATCACAGCCCATTGAATAAAATAGGAAACAATAGAGAGACATGATGCAAAATAACTGGCCTGTAATCTGCAGAAGTCACAAATGCAACACATAATTCCTAATAGTTAAATGCAACATTTAATTCTGAACTGGATCCTTTTGCTATAAAGGACATTATTGGGACAACTGGAAAAACCTAATGGGGCCGTCAGACTGAGATAGTATTAATGTGCCACATTAGTTTCTTGATTTGGATGTTCCTGTTACGATCATTGAGACAATATCCAAAATACAAGTCAACAATCCACTCTCAAAAGTTTTTTTGTACTGTACACACTATCTTTCGGTAAGAGTGAGATTGTTTCAAAATAGAAAATACATGCCAAAGAAAGAATAAAATGGCTTGTGGTATTTTTCTCTCACCTTAAAACCAACTACAGAACTTCCATTTCCCGCAGTGCATGCTTACCTCCACAGCCTCGAGCAGCTTCTTTTCTCAAATGGCTCACCATGGCACTGGTGACACTGGCCATTCCTATCTCCTCTTCAGTACTGTTCTCTGGACTCTTTCTGGACTTAGGCTGTTCTTATTTTCAGAGCCCAGATTTTAACCATCAGAAGAAAGATATAAACTCTGGAGGTGCATTTCAGCATATCCATGTTGATCAGAATTTGAGGTCAGGTTGTCAGAGTCCTTAGTGGATATGATATTATAACTTGTATCTTTCGTCTCATTGCATTATATCTCATTCTCATGAAAACTTTTATTTATTATGCAAACCAAATGACATTACATTATGTATTTTCTCATACTCAGCCTATAAAAGTTTATATATAAAAATATATTTTATCTTATTTTGATAATTAAAAATTTTGAAAATTATCAATAATTTCTTTAAAGTTTGCAAATATATTTAGCCTAGAGAAGTGACAGATAAATATTGCAATGTATTGGTGTAAGCATGGTATACTCTAAATGTAGGAAACCAAATTATCTGTCAGGGAAAACACAATATGTTTATTGCCATCTGCCTAGATAAGTAAAAAATATATATAAATTAAGTAACTGAAGGAAAAATAAAAAACCAAAGATATTCCCTTATATGTATTAGGGAAAGGAATATGATTGCCTAGCTTATTTGGGTACTTCCTTTTGAATGGAGGGACTTTTTTTTGACATTTTTTTAAAATTTAAATTCAATTAATTAACATATAATGTATTATTGGTTTCAGAGGTACAAGCCTGTGATTCATCAGTCTTATATAATACCCAGAGCTCATTACATCACATGTAAATGGAGGGACTTTTATTTTTTATTTATTTATTTTTTTTTAAAGATTTTTTATTTATTTATTTGACAGAGAGAGACACAGCAAGAGCGGGAACACAAACAGGGGGAGTGGGAGAGGGAGAAGCAGGCTTCCCACGGAGCAGGGAGCCTGATGTGAAGCTCGATCCCAGGACCCTGGGATCATGACCTGAGCCGAAGGCAGACACTTAACGACTGAGCCACCCAGGCGCCCCTGGAGGGACTTTTATAACAACTTTACCTAAATGCAGTATTTGAAGCACTGCTATGGTAGTCTAGTATAGGGGTTAGAAGTATACATCACTGGGCCATAAAATAGGAAACTTGTTTGGTTACTTTGTCATTCTGTGGTCTAGTATGTGCCAGTCTGCTTACACTGTGACAACCCACTGACATTAAAGCAACCTGATATGTTTGCCTACTTGTCCCATGATGGCCCCACAAATGCCTTATCAGCCCAAAGTACATCAGTGTGTGTGCCATGCCAGTTTATTACCCACTGTGACGGCCCTACGTATCAGTCTGCATGTGCCGTGACAACCAAGTATGTATGTGACAGCACCGAGTAGGTCAGTTCATATGCACCCAGAGAGCCATCTTACCCTGTGCAGGACCATTGTGTGTCCATCACCGTGACACTCCCCTGTTTGCCATAACAGCCCAGAGCATGTCGTGTATCACGACAGCCGGTAGAACCAGTGACAGTGCAGGATCTAGGAGCTGGCGTGCGCTAGGCCCTGACAGCTGAGTATGTACCATGACAGCCTTCCCTGAACCACATCAGCCATCTTACACAGGGAGGGGAGGTGTTTCGTGTCAGCCTACAGGTACCCTGTCTGCCCGGTAGGTATCGTAACATCCTAGCAGACTGGTCTGCAGCAGGACAGCCCGGCAGGGTCAGCCTGCCTCTACTCTAACGGTCTGTATACACGGTGATGGCACACGGCTTGTCGGCCTGCGTGCTCCGTCCCAGCCACTGCCCGGCGGTACAGCCCAGCACGTGCCATTGTGCACGTGTCATGACAAATACAGACTGTGACCACCCAGTGTGTGGCAGTCCACGTGGACCAGGCTGGTCAGTCCATAATGTCATGGCTTATAATGCATCCAGCCTTTCGTTCCAACATTGCAGCTTGGTGTGGTGTCCGTGGGTATGTGCACTGTGTGTGCTTCATTTACCTACGCTCCTTCTACTTGCATTTCTTTCCATGGCATTGGCTTATGTTTCAGATTACTTGCTTCCTGCTTCCGTTTCCTTCAAGTGGCTGTGTCTCATTTCTATAATGTCTTTCAGTATTTGCTTCTCTCATTCCAGAGGGCCACAAGAGCCTATTGGCTAACTATCTCTTAAAAGTTTTTTGAACTAGGGGCACCTGGGTGGCTCATTTGGTTAAGTGTCTGATCCTTGGTCTCGGCTCAGAGTTGTGGGATTGAGCACCATGTGGAGCCCTTCGATGGGCTCTGTGCTCAGTGCAGTGTCTACTTAAGATATTCTCTCCCTCTCCCTCTGCCCCTCCCCCTGCTCCTGCTCTCTCTCTCTCTCTCTCTCTCTCTCAAAAATAAATAAATAAATCTTAAAAAATTTTTTGAACTAAAGTGCAGTATAAATAAGTAAATAAATAAGGTCATTTTGGAAGCTGACAAATTTTACAGTTTAATCTCCTTTCCTCTCCTTTGGTTGTCTACAACTACAATCTCCCTCTCCCTCTCCCTCCTCCCTCTCTCTCTCTCTCCCCCTCCCTCTCTCTCTCTCTCTCACACACACATACACACACACACGCAATGGCACATACATCACATTTTTAAAAACCCTCAAGGTTTCCCATTGCTAAAGGAACATGTTAGCGTTACTGCCATCACCTCCCATGTTTTTCTTCAACTTTTCATTCCAGTCGATTTTTATATTATACTTGGTCCCATTTTTAAACAAAGCTCTGCACTTTCCCACCATTGGACCTTGGTTTGCTGTGTGCCCTCTTGGTACGAAGTGTATCTATGAACATCTTGTGAGTTTGAGATCCTTCACTCTTTCTGCCCAGTTTTCCTCTTTCATTGACTCAAAAAGCTGGATATTTGACAGTCAGCGGGATAGTATTTCATTAAAAGGATAGAGTTCATATTAAGCATTTGTTTCTAATTGTGGGGGATTTTTAGAGGGATACTGGTCCAGCACAATTTCTTCTAACAAGTGGCACCCCATCTCAACCTTCAGTTTCAAAAGGGAAGATTGTTCTACCCAAATATACCTACTGACCAACCAATATTCTGTGAGATACGCATGATTTACTAAGATGATTTTTATTAACTTGTAATTGGAGGAAACTGGGTGGTCACACCAACTGCAAATCATTGGAACCAGTTTTTTACAACATCCCTACCCTTTGGAAGAAATCATTATTATCCACAATTATTGTGTGTAATCAACATTTTATTTAGGTAATGAAAGAAATTTTGTCTATTGTAACCAAAGACTGATATTTTAATGAAGTTTGGACTATATTAGTAATTTTTAGTATTTTACTCAGTATACTAATTATTTTAGTTTCAGTTCCACCACCTAATAGCTCTTTGAATATGGACCAGATAATATATATAAGCCTCAGTTTCTTCATTTGTAACATAAGAAAGTTCATACACCTACCTCATAGTATTGTGAGAGGTAAATGAGATCATTTACTCATTCAAAAAATATTTATTGAATACCTGCTACATACCAGTAACTGTTCTTAGGGCTGAGCCTATATTGATGAGCAAAATAGGAAAAAAAATTCTTTACCCTCAAGAAATTTGCCTATGTAGTAAACAGTAATAATTACCGTATATCAGAAGTGCTATGGAGACACAGAGCAGGTCAAGAGAGACTGAGTTCTGGGACGGGGATGGGGGAAGTTGTCACTGAGAAAGTGACATTTCAGCTAAGTCTTGAAAAATGCAGTGGAATAAATGAAGCAAACACCTTGGGGAAAGAGTGCTCCAGATATGGGGAGCAGCCAGTACAATAGCCCTAAGGTTCAAAGAGCCTTAAGCATATTCAAGGCATGGCAAGGAGACCAATGTGGATGGAGCAGAGTGGGTAGGAGGGGGAAAGGAGATGAAACCAGAAAGGAAACAGAGACCCAGAGCACATGGGGCATTATTGGTCATTGTCAAAATCATGTCTTTACTCTGAGTGAGATGAAAGACCATTGGAGATGTTTGAACAGAGGGATGACATGAACTTATTTACATTTTGAAAAATTTATACTAGCCACTGTGTTGACAATGAATAGAAGGACAAGAATGAAAACAGGCAGACCAGGATTAAGGAGTGCACTTGTTGTAACGAGCACTGAGCAATGTATAGAATTGTTGAACCACTATATCATATGCCTGAAACTAATACAACACTGTGTATGTTAACTGTACTGGAAATAAAATAAAATGAAATTTAAAAAAGAGAAAACAAGGAGTCCAAATCCAGATGATTATAAAAGTGAACATGGAGAAAAGTGGTCAGAGTCTAGATACATTCTGAACACAGAGTTCAAAGGATTTACTGATGAGTATATGTGAAATATGAGAAAAAGAAAATAAATGGGTGATGCAAAGTTTTTGGCTTATGCAATGGGAATTGCATAGTAGAATCCCATAGTAGCTGGGATTGTCTAGAGTGCAGGTGAAACAGGATAGGGTTGGGTAAGAGCAGCTCAGGTTTGGACATGATAAATTTGAGGTGCCTATTTGTCATTCAAGTATAGATATTTAAAAAGCAATTGAATAAATGAATCTAAAGTTCAAGGCAGAGGTCTGGGCTAGAGACAAATTTAGGAGTTGTCATTTTTTACATCATACTTAAGGCCACGAGACAAAGAGGGAGTGTAAATAGAGAAGGTAAGTCCATGGACTGAGCCCTGAGGTCCTCCAGCAGTGAGAAATCTAGAATGGAGGAAGAATCAACATAGGTTTGGAATGAGGATGTGAAGGAGTTGTCAGTAGTGATGAAGAGTAACCAGGAGACAAGTAGTGTTGAATGCAAAGTGTCCAATACTGCTGATTAGTCAAGTAATATGAGGCTGTGGAATGAAATATTGGGTCAAATGGAATTTAAACATGGAATTAAACATTGGGTTTTTAGATCTGGCAAAAATGGGGTCATTCTTGAAAAAAAGTAATTTTAGTGGCATGGTAGAAGTAAAGTCTGACGAGTGAGTATGAGAGAGAATGGAAAGAGAAGAGCCATATTAGTGAGTATATACAGCTCCTTAAAAATTTTTGCTGTAAGGGAAATAGAAAAACAGCATAGTGGCTGGAAACAGAAGTAGGGTTAAGAGAGTTCTCTTTCTCTCTTTCTCTTTCTTTTCCTTCCTCCCTCCCTTCTTCTCTCTCTTCCTCCCTCCCTTCCTTCCCTCCTTCCTTTCTTTTTTTAGTGGGTAAAATAATAGTATGTTCACAGGCTGATAAGAAAGTTCCAGAAGAGAGGGGAAATTGTTATTTCAGAAGAATGATGTCTTTGAGTGACAAGAAAAGGTAAGATCTAGCACATCTAGTAGTGTTCTTGAGTCCTACTCATGCAAGCTCCAAAGACCAGATTATGAGCATCTCTTCCCAGCTCCAAGTTCAATGACATCAAATAGGCCATCTTGGGACTATTTACACCACAGAAATCATCGGAGGCTACAAACCTGGCCTCTTTTCCCACAGGAGAGTAGGATGTTAACATCTATGAGCATACCACTGAGTCTGTCAGTGGAGGGGCCTTAGATAAGCAAGCACATAAAGTACTCATCAATAGGAGAGAAAAAGAGGAATAAATAAAGGTGCTCATTCCGGTAGATGGAGATATGTATGCAACATGCTTGTGCCCAATGACTGTCACACAGTAAGTGATTAATTATCAATGTTTATCACCTCATTCAATCATAGCACATTGCCTCCAGCTACAACAAGCCTTGCGGGCTATGTAGTACAACATTATATCTTTAAAGGAGGAAGATAAAATATTCAGTCTCTGTGGACTAAGACTTTATGCTCATCAATTCACTAATTTATTCACTCAATAAACATTTATTGAGTTTCTATTAGGTGCTCCAAATTATGTCTTAGATTCAGTTAAGTAAATCCAGTAAATATTTGATAAGAAATGATAATAGACAAAGTATTGTAGTGGTTACAGTAAAGGACCAAAAATGAATCCTAGTTAACAAAGATTAAGTTTATACACGAGTTCTAAAACAAGTAAGCATGTGTTGTGTGGCATAAATATATAAAATAAATAATCGAAATGATTAGCAGAACTAAATTTATTATATATAATTTGGGGAACTTTAGGCATAAGATAAGCATCACTTATAAGTGTGCATTTCATTTTTCAGTAATTCACTGAGAATCTAATTCTATCCAATTTGGAAACAGGAGCGATTGAAGGAATCTAGAAGCCAGAAGAATGTTTAATACCAGTTGATTTCTAATTCTTATCCTATGGGACTTTTCTTTAGCGTATTTCCTTTTTAGGAAATACTATTATTCTGTTTTTGAAACTCTCCCACTTGGTATTTTTTCATAATATTTCATAATATTTTGGTTCTTCTATATCACTGACCTCTATTTTGAAAGAACAAAATGTTTTCTTCCTCTGCCCTCCCATATTATTTTGATGTGTCCTGAGAATCTGACCTTTTTTGTCCTCTTTCCTTTGCATGATGTTTCTGGGTAATCATATGTGATTACAGTTTCAAGTATTACCTGTAGGCATACAAATAACAGCTCTCTTCCACTTGCTAAATATTCTGTGCTCTAGAGGTGCACATCCCAACCAAACACTTGAAATCTCCTCCAAGATGTCTCACAGACACCTTAAACTCAACACATTCACCTCCTCGAAACCAAGGAATGACCTGAGTCCCTCCTCTCTCACCCTACTGCAGCTGATCAGACATCCGGTTCTATCAGTTCTTCTTTTAAATATTCATTGTCCCTGCCAATTCCTTAGTTTAGTAATTACTATTTTTACCTCAGTTATTGCTAACAGTCTCCAGTTTTGTTTCCCTATGTCCAATTCTTTTCCCTTTTCATCAGAACTATTTTTCTAAAGATTTATTTATTTATGTGAGAGAGAGAGAGAGCACGAGCAAGGGGAGGGGCAGAGGGCGAGAGAGCATCTCAAGCAGACTCCCTGCTAAGCACAAAGTATAATGCAGGCTCCATCTCACGACCCTGAGATCATGACCTGAACTGAAATCAAGAGTAGAATGCTTAGCCGACTGAGCCACCCAGGTGCCTCATCAGAAATGTTTTTCTAAGATACTCATCTTATCAGATTAAATCCCTTCTTAAAATTCTGCAACTATATCTATCCTAAGGATATAGCGTAATAGTTAATAGAAACGCAAATGCATGTATGAAGATGTAAATCACAGTATTATATGAGTGAAAAATGGAAATGACATAAATTTTCAACAATAAGGGAATGGGTAAGTTGACTATAATGTGTAATTCAATGGAATATCCAGCCTCCAATAATAATAATTTTCCAGGAAACCAGAGCAGACTGAATCTAAGGGATGCTTATTGGAGCTAGTGCAAATTTATGTCCTAATTTTTTTCTACAACCCACACAGACTTCTTCTGACTTAATCCTCCCAAGAAAATTGCTTCATGCGCGTGGAAGTCACATGCTATTTCAATAGATCTCAGAAGCTCTGCAAATCTTATCCCCCCAAAACTGTAAGCAGTTTCGTAAAGGCAATCACCAACACTTTTGTGCTTTCCTGATTTTTTCTCTTGAATCCAGACCCCAAATTTAATATCCAATACTAGTCCCATTGGATTTGAACAAATTAGGACAGACCCTCTGGCTCTCTTCAGGGTTTGTGTTCTCATCTGGGTTTTATGCATGGCTGATTTTGTTGCGCTCCCCACCCCCCATACATTTTTGAGTAAAGATTTCCTTGCTCCTGTTCCTCGTCCTGTAATATAGTAGATCTTCAGAATTTATACATGCAATTCTGAGTTCCCAGTCTTCCGTGACTCACTCAAGGCAGCTGTTGGGAAATGGTCACCGTGCTACCGTAGCAAAAGAGAGCCCAGCGCACGTACATGAGGAGAAGAGCTTACCCAGACAGGAAGCTGCGGTCTTCTCACACCTGACAACGATGAAGTTCGAATGCATGGCAGAGGATTCACAAGAATTGCAAGAAAAGCTATTCCCTGACCCAGTCTCCTCAGTCTCCTTCCCAAAACGGACTGAAGGTGGTTGGGGTGGAGGGAGGGCAAGAAATGTCCATAAGAAATGCCCAGACTTCCTCCTGCATAAGCGACCTACAGTTTGTAGGGAGCCTTGAAAGGGAGGCTTGTTTTGCTGCCTGCTTCTCTAAGAATGAATAATATGTGGGTGGTCTCCATCCAAGTAAAAAGGAGTCCCTTTTAAAGGGATGCAGAAGATTCTGGGACACCAGATGTCATGTAGTTAACATCCAATATCATATATATTCCCTTTGTCTCCTCTATCTCCTGTGTAGCCTATATTCAGGATGTACTGAATGCTGATAAAAATGAACATTTCTCTCTGGCAAGGTAAAGAAAGAAGTGGGAGCCTTCCTATAGCTCAGCATTGATCTTGCTGGTTTTACATCTAGAGAGAAACCTCTCCCTCTGGTGGGTTGAGGAAAGACTTCGTTTCTTCATGGCTATGGCCCTTAATACCACATGGGGGGAAGGAAGGTGTGTTCTAGATACCACTGTTTCCCCAGAGTCTGGTGCAGCACCTGGCACGGAGGTGTTCAATAGATATTTGTTGAATGGGTGAAGTTATGATTGCCTTTTTGCCCCATGGCCTATTTCTAGAATGCCATTTCATGTGTGAAAGTTCCCACCTCTGCAGAGAGATGAATATATTCTTCCCTGAGTACAGCATTTCCCAGGTGGTGTTATTAAATTTAGCCATCTGATTCTCCATACTGTCAGGGCACCAATCACCTCTTCAGTCTGCAGTGATCAAGCTTGCTCTCATCAAGTTACCAGAGATCTCCTTGTGGCCAAATCAAACTACTGTATCAGACCTCTCTGCTGCACATTACCCTAATTCTTCTTGAAATCTTCTCATGCCTTAACTACATCTGTGAATTTCATCTTCAAAAATATATGTCTCTAGTCTTGATTTCTGTCTTCAGTCCCAGATATTCAATTAACTGTCAAAGAAGAAGTTCAAATTCAGTGTGGCCAAAATTTGGTTTATAATCATCCCCTCAAAAAAGCTGCTTTTCCTGGATTTGTCATCCTGGTTAATTAGCTGGATTGATCAAGCTATGTTTGTTCCTCTTTTCTTCAATTGATTTCAAAGTTCTGTAACCTCTTTCAAGTATTCTACTGGTTTCCTTAACTTAAATAAACATTTTGTAACTTTATGTTTTTTCCAGTGGTGCTAAGAATTAGATAGAAATTATGTTTCTGTCCTCTCAATGATATAATAACAACAGCAATGAAGAAGAAGATGATGATGAGATGATGTTTATTAGGCACTTACTATATACTGGATACTTTTCTAAGCCCTTTATATGTACTAATTTTACTATATGGGGAAATACTTTTCCAAAGCTAATACAAATACTAATTTCTTTATTCTTCACAACACCCCTATGAAGCCGATGTTATTATCAAGCTCGTTATACTGAGGAAGAAACCAAGGCATAAGAGGTTAAATAATTTGCTCTTGATTATAATAGCTGGAAAGTGATAGAAGTAGCAGTTAAGCTTGAGGATCTGCACTCTTGAATTTATTCTTACATTGTTATTCATTGTTTCTTATATTATGTCCTTTCTATTTCAAGAAATCTTTCTTAACAATTCCCATATATCTCAGGACCATAGTACCAACTGTTATTTAGATTGAATTACCACTAGTTTCATTGATTGCTACTGTTTCTTGTATATTAAATTTTCACCATCTTGAGATCTTTATGCTAATGCAATTTTCATTTGGCTAGAGTACTTTTATGAATATCTTTTTTTTCAGAAAGGAAATATGGATGTGATACTTTCTAAGTGCTTGCATGTCTAAAAATTCCTTGCCATCACAAATGAACAAAATTCGGTTGAATATGGTAATTCAGAGTTACCCTCTCTTTTTAAAAAAAGATCCACAGATATTGCTTCATCGATACTGTATATCCAGTATTATATATAAAGATACTGGTGCCAACCTGATTAATTTTTTTTTTAAGGTAACTGCTCTTTTCTATGTGGGAGCTTCCAGGACTTTATCTTTTGATTCCAAAAATGTCACTGGGATATGTCTAAGTATATGTAGATATTTTTTCAATAATCTTGGCCAGTATTCGGTTTTTCAACTCAGAGAAATTTTCTTCCAGTTCAACTTTTATTGTCTTTTCTTCCCCATCAGCTCTTTCCTGTCCTTTCAATTCTCTCATTATTCAGATTGCGGCACCTAGATTTGTCCTCTATGAGTTTTCTCATAACATCTGTTTTGATCCTCTTGCTCTACATTCTGGGAAGAATGTTTGTTTCAATAATTAAACTCTTTAATTCAGTTTTTGGTAGCATACGTTCTGTTCATTGCCTCTGTTGAATTTTTTATTTTGGCAAATATAATGTTTATATTGAAAAACACTTTTTTATTGTCAAGTTGCTCTTTAGTATGGCAGCCTACTGAATTTTATCAATCCAATACCCCATTAACAGAGAATAGGGTTTAGGGGCACCTTGGCGGCTCAGTCAAGATCCAACTCTTGAATTCAGCTCAGGTCATGATCTCAGGGTCATGAGATCGAGCCCTGTCAGGGTGTGCGCTCAGTCAGGAGTCTGCTTGAGATTCTCTCCCTCTGCCCCTCCCCCTGCTTGCTTGCACTTGCCTGCTCTCTCTCAAATAGGTAAGTAGAATAAATCTTAAAAAAAAAAACAGTATAGGGTTAAGAATTCTTTAAAGTCTTCTATTTTCTATATTAACTCTTTATTCTTTATATATTCTATATATAAGTTCCTTATTGGATATATGATTTGCAAATATTTTCTCCCATCCTAGGGATTGTGTTTTCACTTTCTTGATGATGTTTTTTTGAAGAACAAAAGGTTTTAATTTTAGTTAGCCTGGTGATGGATATCAAAGAGGGCACGCACTGAATGGAGCACTGGGTGTCATACGAACAATGTGAATCATGGAACGCCACACCAAAAACCAACGATGCACGGTGATCAACATAACATAATAAAAAAAGAAGAAAAAAAGTTTTTAATTTTATAAAGTCCATTTTATCTATTTTTCTTTTTTCTCGTTTCTTGTTTGTTTGTTTTCATATCTAAGAAGCTGTTGCCTAACCTAAAATTGTGAAGACTGACTCCATTATTTTCTTCATAAGGTTTTTTAAAATTTTTTTATTGTTCGGTTAATCACCATACATTACATCATCAGTCTTTGATGCAGTGTTCCATGACCCATCGCCTGTGCACAACACCCAGCGCCCCACGCGAAACACGCCCTCCCCAATACTCATCACCAGGCCAACCCATCCCCCCACCCGCCTCCCCTCTAGAACCCTCAGTTTGTTTTTCAGAGACCATCGTCTCCCCCTCCGATTTACTCCCCTTCATTCTTCCCCTCCTGTTATCTTCTTTTTTTTTCTTAACGTATATTGCATTATTTGTTTCAGAGGTACGTGTCTGTGATTCAACAGTCTTGCACAATTCACAGCGCTCACCATAGCACATACCCTCCCCAATGTCTATCACCCAGCCACCCCATCCCTCCCAACCCCTCACCACTCCAGCAACCCTCAGTTTGTTTCCTGAGATAAACAATTCCTCATATCAGTGAGGTCATATGATACGTGTCTTTCTCTGATTGACTTATTTCACTCAGCATAACACCCTCCAGTTCCACCCACGTCATTGCAAATGGCAAGATCTCATTCCTTTTGATGGCTGCATAATATTCCAATGTGTATATATACCACCTCTTCTTTATCCATTCATCTGTCGATGGACATCTTGGCTCTTTCCACAGTTGCCTATTGTGGACATTGCTGCTATAAACATCAGGGTGCACGTACCCCTTCGGATCCCTCCATTTGTATCTTTGGGGTAAATACCCAGTAGTGCAATTGCTGGATTGTATGTATGGTATGGTAGCTCTATTTTCAACTGTTTGAGGAACCTCCATACTGTTTTCCAGAGTGGTTGCACCAACTTGCATTCCCACCAACAATGTAGGAGGGTTCCCCTTTCTCCACATCCCCGCCAGCATCTGTCGTTTCCTGACTTGTTAATTTTAGCCATTCTGACTGGAGTGAGGTGGTATCTCATTGAGGTTTTCATTTGGATTTCCCTGATGCTGAGCGATGTTGAGCATTTTTTCATGTGTCTGTTGGCCATTGGGATGTCTTCTTTGGAAAAATGTCTGTTCGTGTCCTCTGCCCATTTCTTGATTGGATTATTTGTTCTTTGGGTGTTGAGTTTGATAAGTTCTTTATAGATTTTGGATACTAGCCCTTTATCTGATATGTCATTTGCAAATATCTTCTCCCATTCTGTCGGTTGTCTTTTGGTTTTGTGGACTGTTTCTTTTGCTGTGCAAAAGCTTTTTATCTTGATGAAATCCCAATAGTTCATTTTTGCCCTTACTTCTGTTGCCCTTGGCGATGTTTCTAGGAAGAAGATGCTGCGGCTGAGGTCGAAGAGGTTGCTGCCTGTGTTCTCCTTTAGGATTTTGATGGACTCCTGTCTCACATCTAGGTCTTTCAAACATTTGGAATCTATTTTTGTGTGTGGTGTAAGAAAATGGTCCAGTTTCATTCTTCTGCACGTGGCTGTCCAGTTTTCCCAACACCATTTGTTGAAGAGACTGTCTTTTTGCCATTGGACATTCTTTCCTGCTTTGTCGAAGATGAGTTGACCATAGAGTTGAGGGTCCATTTCTGAGCTCTCTATTCTGTTCCATTGATCTATGTGTCTGTTTTTGTGCCAGTACCATACTGTCTTGATGATGACAACTTTGTAATAGAGCTGGAAGTCCAGAATTGTGATGCCGCCAGCTTTGTTTTTCTTTTTCAATATTCCTCTGGCTCTTCGGGGTCTCTTCTGGTTCCATACAAATTTTAGGATTATTTGTTCCATTTCTTTGAAAAAGGTGGATGGTATTTTGATGGGGATTGCATTGAATGTGTAGATTGCTCTAGGTAGCATTGACGTCTTCACAATGTTTGTTCTTCCAATCCATGAGCAGGGAACGTTTTTCCATTTCTTTGTGTCTTCCTCAGTTTCTTTCATGAGTATTTTATAGTCTTCTGAGTACAGATCCTTTGCCTCTTATGTTAGATTTATTCCTAGGTATCTTATGGTTTTGGGTGCAATTGTAAATGGGATCGACTCCTTAATTTGTCTCTCTTCTGTCTTCTTGTTGGTGTATAGGAATGCCACTGATTTCTGTGCATTGATTTTATATCCTGCCACTTTACTGAATTCCTGTATGAGTTCTAGCAGTCTTGGGGTGGAGTCTTTTGGGTTTTCCACATACAGTATCATATCATCCGCAAAGAGTGAGAGTTTGACTTCCTCTTTGCCGTGTTGGATGCCTTTGATTTCTTTTTGTTGTCTGATTGCTGTGGCTAGGACTTCTAATACTATGTTGAATAGCAGTGGTGATAGTGGACATCCCTGCTGCGTTCCTGACCTTAGGGGGAAAGCTCTCAGCTTTTCCCCATTGAGAATGATATTCGCTGTAGGTTTTTCGTAGATGGCTTTCATGATATTGAGGTATGTACTCTCTATCCCTATAGTCTGAGGGTTTTGACTATGAAAGTCAAAGGATGCTGTACTTTGTCAAATGCTTTTTCTGCATCTATTGAGAGGATCATATGATTCTTCCTCTTACTTTTGTTAATGTATTGTATCACGTTGATTGATTTGTGGATGTAGAACCAAACTTGCAGCCCAGGGATACATCCCACTTGGTCATGGTGAATAATCCTTTTAATGTACTGTTGGATCCTATTGGCTAGTATTTTGGTGAGAATTTTTGCATCCATGTTCATCAAGGATATTGGTCTGTAATTCTCTTTTTTGATGGGGTCTTTGTCTGGTTTTGGGATCAAGGTAATGCTGGCCTCATCAAATGAGTTTGGAAGTTTTCCTTCCATTTCTATTTTTTGGAACAGTTTCAGGAGAATAGGTATTAATTCTTCTTTCAATGTTTGGTAGAATTCCCCTGGGAAGCCACCTGGCCGTGGGCTTTGGTTTGTTGGCAGATTTTTGATGACTGCTTCAATTTCCTTAGTGGTTATAGGTCTATTTAGGTTTTCTATTTCCTCCTAGTTCAATTTTGGTAGTTGATACATCTCTAGGAATGCATCCATTTCTCCAGGTTATCTAATTTGCTGGCATAGTGTTGCTCATAATATGTTCTTATAATTGTGTGTATGTCTTTGGTGTTGGTTGTGATCTCCTCTTTCACTCATGATTTTGTTGATTTGGGTCATTTCTCTTTTCTTTTTGATCAGTCTGGCCAGGGGTTTATCAATCTTGTTAATTCTTTCAAAGAACCAGCTCCTAGTTTCGTTGATCTGTCCTACTGTTCTTTTGGTTTCTAGTTCATTGACTTCTGCTCTGATCTTGATTATTTCTCTTCTCCTGCTGGGTTTAGGCTTTATTTGCTGTTTTTTCTCTAGCTCCTTTAGGTGTAGGGTTAGGTTGTGTATTTGAGACCTTTCTTGTTTCTTGAGAAAGGCTTGTATTGCTATATACTTTCCTCTCAGGACTGCCTTTGCTG
>NW_027397111.1:9638358-9651845 GCF_003265705.2 Callorhinus ursinus | reverse complement strand
AAAGGCTTGTATTGCTATATACTTTCCTCTCAGGACTGCCTTTGCTGCATCCCAAAGATTTTGAACAGTTGTGTTTTCATTTTCATTGGTTTCCATGAATTTTTTTAATTCTTCTTTAATTTCCTGGTTGACCCATTCATTCTTTAGTAGGATGCTCTTTAGCCTCCATGTATTTGAGTTCTTTCGGACTTTCCTCTTGTGACTGAGCTCTAGTTTCAAAGCATTGTGGTCTGAAAATATGCAGGGAGTGATCCCAATCTTTTGGTACCAGTTGAGACCTGATTTGTGACCTAGGATGTGATCTATTCTGGAGAATGTTCCATGGGCACTAGAGAAGCATGTGTATTCCGTTACTTTGTGATGGAATGTTCTGAATATATCTGTGATGTCCATTCGGTCCAGTGTGTCATTTAAAGTCTTTATTTCCTTGTAGATCTTTTGCTTAGGTGATCTGTCCATTTCAGTCAGGGGGGTGTTAAAGTCCCCCACTATTATTGTATTGTTGTGAATGTTTTTCTTTGCTTTTGTTATTTTTTTAAAGATTTTATTTATTTATTTGAGATAGAGAGAAAATGAGAGATAGAAAGCACGAGAGGGAAGAGGATCAGAGGGAGAACAGACTCCCTGCTGAGCAGGAAGCCCGATGTGGGACTCGATCCCGGGACTCCAGGATCATGACCTGAGCTGAAGGCAGTCGCTTAACCAACTGAGTCACCCAGGCGCCTTTTGCTTTTGTTATTAATTGCCTTATATAATTGGCTGCTCCCATGGTAGGGGCATAGATATTTACAATCGTTAGATCCCTTGTTGAATAGACACTTTAAGTAGGATATAGTGTCCTTCCTCATCTCTTATTACAGTCTTTGTTTTAAAATCTAATTTGTCTGATATAAGGATTGCCACCCCAGCTTTCTTTTGATGTCCAGTAGCATGTTCAATTGTTTTCCACCCCCTCACTTTCAATCTGGGGGTGTCTTTGGGTCTAAAATGAGTCTCTCACAGGCAGCATCTCGATGGGTCTTGTTATTTAATCCATTCTGATAGCCTGTGTCTTTTGATTGGGGCATTTAGCCCATTTACATTCAGGGTAACTATGGAAAGATACGAATTTAGTGCCGTTGTATTGCCTGTAAGGTGACTGTTACTGTATATTGTCTCTATTCCTTTCTGGTCTATGCTGCTTTTAGGCTCTCTCTTTGCTTAGAGGACCCCTTTCAATATTTCTTGGAGGGCTGGTTTTGTGTTTGCAAATTCCCTTAGTTTTTGTTTGTTCTGGAAGCTTTTTATCTCTCCTTCTATTTTCAATGACAGCCTAGCTGGATATAGTATTCTTGGCTGCATTTTTTTCTCGTTTAGTGCTCTGAAGATATCATGCCAGTCCTTTCTGGCCTGCCAGGTCTCTGTGGATAGGTCTGTTGCCAATCTAATGTTTCTACCATTGTAGGTTACATATCTCTTCTCCCGAGCTGCTTTCAGGATTTTCTCTTTGTCTCTGACACTCGTAAGTTTTACTATTAGATGTCGGGGTGTTGATCTATTTTTATTGATTTTGAGGGGGGTTCTCTGTGCCTCCTGGATTTTGATGCCTGTTTCCTTCCCCACATTAGGGAAGTTCTCTGTTATAATTTGCTCCAGTATACCTTCTGCCCCTCTCTCTCTTTCTTCTTCTTCTGGGATCCCAATTATTCTAATGTTGTTTCATCTTATCGTATCGCTTATCTCTCGAATTCTGCCCTCGTGATCCAGCAGTTGTTTATCTCTCTTTTTCTCAGCTTCTTTATTTTCCATCATTTGGTCTTCTGTATCGCTGATTCTCTCTTCTGCCTCATTTATCCTAGCAGTTAGTGCCTCTGTTTTTGATTGCACCTCATTAATAGCCTTTTTGATTTCGATTTGGTTAGATTTTAGTTCTTTTATTTCTCCAGGAAGGCTGTCTCTTATAACTTCCATGCTTTTTTCAAGCTCAGCTAGTGTCTTTAAAGTCATGATTCTGAACTCTATGTCCGGCATCATACTAATGTCCGTATTGATTAGGTCCCTGGCAGACGGTACTACCTCTTGTTCTTTTTGCTGAGGTGATTTTTTTCATCTTGTCATTTTGTCCAGAGGAGAATAGATGAATGAGAAAATAAAATGCTATCAAGTTAACAACGTCCCCAGCAAATATACTCTAAACAAATCAGAAAAGACCTGAAACCAGGGGAAAAGAAAGGGAAAGAAAGAAAAAAGAAAGAGAAAAAAAAGAAAAAGAAAAAGATAACAACAAACAAAAACAGAACAAAACAAAACAAAAACAGAATATGATCAAATATGATCAGGCTAGTGCATGGATCGTGCCACATACTAGATTTTGGGTGTATTTTGGTCTGTTAGAAGACAGTGCCTCCTAAAATTTTAAAGAAAGAAAGACTTATATATGTACAAAGTAAGGGTTGATTCAATGAAGGGATGGAAGAGGACTGTAAAGATGAAAATTATAAACGATTTTATAAAAGGAATTGATAAGAAGTTGTTTGAAAAAATAAAGAAGATTTAAAAAAAAAAGAAATAAAAAGGGAGAGAATGTGATCAGGCAGGAGACTAGAACAAAGCCATACACTAGTGATTTAAGATATGTTTTGATCTGTTAGAAGAAACTGTATCTCAAAATTTTAAAGAGAGAACAACTTATATATATATATATATGCCAAAAATAAGGGTATCTACTATGAAGGGATAGAATATGACTCTAAAACTGAAAAATAAAAGTGTTTTTTTCCCAAAAAGGGATTGATAAAATGTTGGTTGAAAAAGGGAAAAGAAAAATTCAAAAAAAGACAGTTAAAAAAATTAACTTTGAAAAACTAATGAATCATGGTAAAAAAGCCATGAATTCTGTGTGCAGTATTCCCCTAGCGCTGGAGTACTCCCGTTCTCCTTGATCAGTAAACTTGGTCTTGGCTGGCTGTTCGTGCTGATCTTCTGGGGGAGGGGCCTGTTGCCGTGGTTCCCAAATCTCTTTGCCGGAGGTGGAATTGCCCTGCCCTTGTCCGCCGGGCTAAGCAATCTGCTCGGGTTTGCTCTCGGGAGCTTTTTTTCCCTGCAAGCTCTGGTACAGCTTTGGAGGATGAGAGTGAAAATGGCGGCCTCCCAATCTCTGCCCAGAGGAGCTGAGAACTTGGGCCCCGCTCCTCAGTGCGCCCCCAGAGAAAAGCAGTCAGTCACTCCCATCTCCCCGGTCTCCGGCCGCACTCCGTGCTCACCCGGCCTATGACCGATCGTTGCTATCTCTGGCACCCGACCCCATGTGGAGTCTCCAAACCCAGCAGATCCCTGCGGTGTGCTCCAGCGCTGCTCCTCCCCGGGGAGGAAGGGGAGTCTCCCTGGATCTGCCGCCTGTTGGGTCCCTGCTGGAGGAGCAGTGGCCCGATTGGGCCGCGGATCACAGTTTATGGCCACCCCGAGCTGAGAGCCCGCACCTCAGCTCTGTCTCTGCAGCCGGCTTCCCCGCTCCGATACCTGGGAGCTCTGCTGCACTCAGGCACCCCCGGTCTTTCTGTGTCCCCGAGGGTCCTGAGACCACACTGTCCCGCGAGGGTTCCACCTCCTGCTTAGCCACTGGAGCGACGTCCCTCAGCGGAGCCGACTCCTAAAAGTTCCGATTTTGTGCTCCGCGGCTCTATCACTTGCCAGAAGCGGCTGACGGCGGCCCCCTCCCCCGCCGTCTATCCTTCCGAATATCGCCTGGGATTCACTTCTCCAAATGTCCTACCTTCCAGTAAGTGGTAGCTTTTCTGTTCAGAGAGTTGTTGCTATTCTTTTCTTCGATCTCCTGTTGAGTTCATAGGTTTTCAGAATGGTTTGATCCGTATTCAGCTGAATTCCTGAGACCAGACGAAATCCAGATCTCCTACTCCTCCGCCATCTTGCTCCACCCCCCATATTAACTCTTTAAAAAAAAGTTGGCCTATTTGCCCTGATTACTCAGTTTAATACTCTATTTTGAAGTGCTAGTTTATTTTCTCCATGATTTTGTTCCCCCTTGAAGACATACAGGGTTCCCCCCCCCACCTGCCCCCACTGGGGTAGATTCCTTCAAATTCTATGTAATTCTGGCATCTATAGACCTAGAGAAGCAGCAGTTGGATTTATTTCCTAGAAGACCATAGATGGGAAGTGGGCAGGCCCTGTCATGCAAGGTAATAGATGCATAGATCTTCACTTCAGGTGAGTCTTTTCTAAGAGGTAAATGACTATAAGACCCCCTCAGATCATATAGGTGACTATGGGAATTCCATCCAATCGCCATGTTAATTCCTTGGGAGGCTATAAAGGATGGAGGTGCCAGAAATATGACTGCCAAGCAGGACACTCAATCTAGGCAGGCATCTATGGGTAGTTGGGGCTCAATTTGGCTTTATCTATTTCCATGAAAGTAGAGTAGCCACAGTCAGGCAGCAGGGGCCTCAGTAAGCCAAGAGAGTTGCCACCTCGCCAGCCTCCACTTGCGTGTAGTGACTAATTGCAGGCAGTGGGCGTGTGATTGTCTTTAAATCCATTTTCCTTTGAACATCTTTGATGAACCTAACATTGCAGGTATGTTGGTTTGGTCCCCCTCTGTTTTCCAACGATAATAATTTTTCTGTGTTTTCCCTTCACCATTTGTTGGATTGCCTCAGTAGCAAATTGAATTTAGATACCTATCTTCTCAGAATCCTAAATATCTTTTATGTTTTATTTTTCCTAACTTTAATTTTGAAGTGATGGAGGTACACTTCTTTATCTCTAGGAACTATCTCTTTTTATCTCTACCCCTCCAATTGTATGGGCTCCAGAATGCTCAGGTAAAACTTACCAACCAGTCCTCACCCCTCTAGTTCTTCTCCTTGGACAGTGTGGTCAGATGAAAAGTGCTATGGGCACACAACTCATTTCTGAAAAATAGTCTCCATGTGTGGGAAAGGAGGGTCCCAATGAATCAGCAGAAGCAAGACATGGCGGTATGAGGAGCATGAAAAATTTTGGAAATGACAGAAGATCTGGTGTGTCTGCAGTGGAGTGTGGCAAGAGATAAGGCTAGGGAGTTGGGCAAGAGCCAGATCTTGGGGTTTATTTTAATGCCATGACAAAGAATTTGAACATTATCCAGAAGGCAATCGGAAGTTGAAGGCTTTTAAGGAAGGGAGCAATAAGATTAGATGTGTGTTTTAAGCATATCGTTCTGTTAGCAGTGTGGAAAATGAATTGGAGGAGGGGAGAATGGAGGGAGGAAACCCATTAGGAAGCTCTCAAAGAGGTTTAGGTGAGAATTTATGAGGCTTCTACTAGGGCCATAGCAATGGGAAGAATAGTGGAGAGATTCAAAAGCTACTTAGCAAGTAGAATAAACAGACTTGCTGTTTGATTTCACTTGGACTGAGAAGAAGCCAGAGCCTAGGATGGCTTGGTGCTGGGTATGTCTAGTGATACGTTTCTTGAGGCAGGGAGTGTAGGAGGAGAAATGGGTTTATAGAAAAGAGGACATACTGTATATGACTTGTCTAAGACATTTGAATGTAAATGTGATCTGGCCACACATCACACATATTTAGCACAATTGCTCATTAAGGACGTATGAGCTAGATTTATAGATATGGACATCAATAGCATATGGTTGATGTGTAAAGAAAGAATATAATAGTAAATAAAATTTCTGGGTTTTTAGTATGATCTAGATACCATATTGGTGTTTTGAGGATAAACAAAAAGAGGAGCCTAGAATCTCAGAGATTAGAGCCAGAGGTAAACAGAAAGTGAAGAGAATGTGAGGTCAAAAAAACATGGAGGAGGGACAGAAGGTAGATTCAAAGTGTCAAGTAAGTTCATATTCTAGAGATGTCAAATGAATTGAGGGGTAAAAATTGTCCCTTGATTTTGATAATTAGGAAGTCCTTGAAACTCTAATGAAAGGGAAGGATAGACAAAGGATACGGAAGAGTTCCAATCTCTTTCCTTAGAATTGCATTTGGCTTTGATTGGTCACCTTTTGAACAGGTTTTAGCGGAAGCACTTGAGATTAGGAGGAAGTCTCTGGAAGAAAAGCATGGTTGTGGTTGCTTGTTGTTGGAGGTGAATAAAGCTCACTTCCTAGAGAGGGAGAGAAGGGGTAAAACAAATCCTGCTCTCACAGAACGCATTGAGGAGAATGAACAAAGTCACCTTGATGTTTTGAGAAGCCTACCACACTTCTGCCTAAGAAGGGATGGGCAGTGCTGGGATACCTGAACAGGCTTGAGGAGGGTGACTTGGAGGGAGGAAGGGTAAATATGCTGCATGTGGCATCTAGATCCATCTTCAAGGAGTGAGACACTCATTCTTCCAGTTGTGGGGAAAGTTGACTGCTGTTTGCTCATGGCTGAGTCTTTCCACAGAAATTGTCCTTGTCCAGGGTTATACTTCCTCCCAGGGGCAGCCTGTATTCATTGACTTGTTGATGCAGGGATATCAGAACCCAGACTCCTCGCCTCCATCCAGGACATCTGTGAAGAGCCATCTCAGTTTCAGAGCTCCTATGAGATTGGCTGAAACCTCAGTGCAACCACATACCACTTTAACCTCTCTTAGCGAAATCCTGTTTGTCCTACTCGTTTTGGATTTGGATCCAAGTAGCAGGAACAGAGTTTTGATTTCATTATTTAGAGGACTGATCAAAAGACTCCAAAATGAGAAGTTAACATGATGTAATTCTAAAGCAGTAGTTCTCATCTGGGAGCAGAGGTTAGAGATAGGGAACGTATATCCTGTGGCTGTGCCCAACTGTGTCCACCCTTTATATTTTTCTTCCACACACTCACCCCACCACCTCTTTGAGAAAACACTGTTTTAATACTGTGGAGCAGTCTGCATTTTGGGTTGGACCTGTTGAGGAGGGTGCAGCATTGCAAATGGAGAGCCTGTCTGCGACACAGGGTAGTCCCTGGAGGAAGGAGGGAAGGGCAGAGGAGAGCAGTTTTGGCTTTTGTTTGTTTAAGGGAGGTACTTTACTATATTAATATTCTAGATGAAAGAGACCAGTGGAGAGAGAGCTGTTGTGAATCCAGGGGAAAGAAGAAATAATTAATAGAAGGGTACTTTGCTTGAAAAGACCCTATCCCACCCAAGCCCTGTAAATTATTCTCCAGTAGTTTCATGTCCACACTCAGAAAGCAAGAACTCTTATCCTGCATCTTTAGAATGAGAGTTTCCATCTCCAAATTCCCAAGCTCCTCAGACTGAAGATTGGTGATATTTGATAGAGACTTCCAGTGCTTTCTCAACCCATTTCTAAATGACTTGGTCACCCTGGCTCTCAGCTTCTGGGGGTCATCATGAGACCAGTAAGTTTCATTCTCTTTGGGAGATCTAATAATGACTGTGATTCCTGCTTACAGCTCTCCTGATGGTCTGGGTGGTTTTGCAGTGGCCATCCTTCACCTTGAATCAAAACCCAAAGGTTAATAAGTCCCTTCACATCTCACAGCTGCTCTAAGCTATAATTATGGTGAGACAAAACTGGGAATCCACGTGAATGTTCCAACCACTGAAGGAACTGTGTGCTCAGGAGCGGTCATGCGATAAGTCTTCGCTGCAATTAGAAATCACTCCTGGATGTTGACACCTCCCTCTGAGTTTAAGTGGGAGAATAAATTGGATGAGAGGAAGGAACAGGACATGCAAGAGGAGGAAAAAAATTTTAAAAGATGTCTGACAAATCACAGTTCAAAGGTTGAATTTGTTTGGTTTGTTTTTTGTTTTGGGGGTGTTTTTGTTTGGTTGGTTGGTTTTTTTTTTTTGGGGGTTTTTTTTTTTTTTTTAACTAATGAAAGCAAATTTCCGTGGTAAGAAATGATTGCTTTACAGGGCCAGCTTGAGGGCTATTAAAAAGACATGACCTGAGTGCAATGCTCCCCACAGGTCATAAAGATGACTAATACAAGAGCTGATCACAGGGAAAGTGGTTGAGGCTATTATTAACGCATTACTCAATTACTTATTAATTACTTTAAAATGGATAGAAATGAGGCAATTAGGAGTTCACAATTCTAATTGGTATTTGAAATCACAGAGGGTGAATTGATGAGCACCAGCTGCTCTGACATTTTGCCTGGTGATCAGCTACTGGGGAAGAGGCTATAGAGCAATACTCTACAATCTCTCTTTTCACAGCATGGCCACATTCAGGGAGGGCAGATGTTTCCCCTGGGAGAAGAAAAAAGCACTATACTTCCATTTGACTAGGCAGCCATGAAATCAGGATCTGGCTACAGCATGCAGCCCTGATAGAAAGTAGGAGGAAAGCTGTGTGCATTGGTCTTTCCCACTGTGGACGCTGGAACTAAATCTGCACCAGAAAATGAGGGATTACTGCCAGTATGACTGAGTTCAAAATTAAACTTTGGGGACAAATGGGTAATTAGCCAGCCAGACACAGTATAAATACCAATACTAAAGCTTACAGAGTCCTTCTGCTTGTTGAGAGTGGGTGGGCTAACCACTCAAGACACCCTCCATTCCTCATTCAGGTCTTCAGAAGGCATTTGATGTCTTTTTTTAATCATGTGTCAATCAGTTTTGTGATAAGAAGTCAAGATTCTCAAGGAAGTGGCCTCCTCCCACGGATTTTCCGGACTTTTCTTTCTCCAAGGACATATCTTTATGATGTTAAATATGTCCTAATATTGTATGTATATCTTTCTGTTCTCCTCATAGACATCTTTAGTCACATCCTTTGAAACAGGAGGGACAATTCTCATCATGTCACAGCTGCAGAGAGTTAGTTTTCTCATGTTTAGTAACTGAGTCAAAATGATAACAATCTTTCCTGAAAAGTCTGCAATTGTCTTTTTTTTTTTTACCAAAAAAAGACTTTAATTTTCATAAGAAAGTATAAAAACATGTCAGAAAGGAGGGGAAGAGGGCACAAAAGAAGAATGAAAGAGGGAATAAAGAGCCAAACAAAGAAGCAGAGGGGAGGGAGAAGAGAGTGGTGAGAAGAGGTATATTACCTGAAAATTTCAAGCCTGTAAAAGCAGGGACATCTCCCTTCCCCTTCTGTGATGGTTAATTTTATGTGTCAACTTGACTAGGCCATGCGGCGCCCAGACATTTGGTCGAACATTATTTTGGGTGTGTCTGGGAAAGTGTTTCAGGATTAGATTAACATTTGAATTGTTAGACTGAGTAGAGCAGATTGTTCCCCTAATGTAGGTGGTCCTCATCTGATAAGTTGAAGGCCTGAAAAGAATAAAAGGGCCACATAAGAAGGAACTCACCCTGCCTGACTACTGAGCTGGTCTTCTCCAGCCTTCAGACTCAGACTGAAACATTAGTTCTTCGGTCTTGAGTCTGCTGGCTTTCAGAGTAGAACTTACAGTATTGGTTCTCTTGGTTCTCAGACCTTCAGACTCAGACTGGAATTACACATCAGCTCTCCTGGGTCTCCAGCTTGCTGACTGCAGATGTTGGGACTTCTCAGCCTCCATAATTGCATGATCTAATACCTAATGGTAAATATATTATTATATTGTATTAGGGTTATCCAGAGAAATAGAACCAATAGGACTGTAAAGAAGCATGTCAGAATATGTAGGTCCTATTTGTTCTGTTTCTCTGAGTAATCCTGACTAATAGACCACCCCAGACTTTTCCTTCTCTGTGTATTTCAGGGAAGAAGGATTTTGTCTCACATCTACTTCTAGGCTATTTGATGCCGAAGACTTCTCTGTTATCATCTAGCTTCTCATATCTACTTTCATAAAAGCCTTAGGTGTCTGCCTACTTTGCTCTGGGGCCATCACCAGGAACTTTAGACCTGCCATCCTCCATCATGTTGATCCTGCCACCACCATGCTGGCCTCAATAGAAGGATGATTCAGAGAAGGCCATTTTTCTTTTTTAAAGTTCTTATTTAAATTCCAGTTAGTTAACATACAGTGTAATATTAGTTTCAGGTGTTCAATATAGTGAGTCAACACTTCCATCCAACACCCTGTGCTCATCACAGCAAGTGCCCTCCTTAATCCCCATCACCTATTTCATCCATTTCCCCACCCACCTCCCCTTTGGGAACCATCAGTTTGTTCTCTTCTGTCTGGTAATAGTACCCCTTCTTTCATTGAGGAAACTGCTCCATTCCCATTACATTTTGTTCTGGTAGGGTGTCATCATGGTGCCCACACCTCATGGGAACAGTAAGTGGTCCAAGGGAGAGACAGTTGACCCAAACGAGGATATCAAAACCCTTTCTTGGGACTGATAGATGGACACTGAGAAAAAGTGTCTGTCTTTCCACTGGAGTTACTAAACTCGGAGCATGTAAACTTGCAGCTGCTGGCAACCATCTTCCCTAAATGCATAGAAAAAGTCCATCTCAAGTAGGAGAAAATGAGGCCAACAAGAGCAGAATTAAAAATTGAAGAGGAATATGAAAAGGAGACGGACAAAAAGGAGGAAGAAGAAGAATCTAATATTTAATTTGCTGGGTCTATCAATGCCTGAAGGAACCATTAACCCATGGAATTCCCAGATATATGAGCCAATGGGCTTCAGTTTTGGTTTAAGGCATTTTGATTTGAGGTTCTTTTATCTCTAAATAACATCAAAGCACATAATCCACAGCATTCTGATTAACACCAAGCTTTTAACATAATCTGAAACATTCTGATTAAAACCAAAAGTGAGGGGTGCCTAGGTGGCTCAGTCACTTAAGTGTCTGCCTTCGGCTCAGGTCATGATCTCAGGGTCCTGGGATCGAGTCCTGCATCAGGCTCCCAGCTCAATCGGGAGTCTGCTTCTCCCTCTCCCTCTGCCTGTCCCCCTGATTGTTCTCTCTCTCTCTCTCTCTCGCTCACTCTGTCAAATAAATAAATAAAATCTTAAAAAAGAAGAGGATACCCTTTAGCACTGGAACCAACAATCCAAACCCAAGGAGAGGAGATGGGGAGGGGGTCAAATAATCATGAATCTTTCAAAAAACTCAATTATCTGCCTCCACAACATCAAGAAAGTGGCAAAAAGTGGGAAATACAATTGGGATCTGAGATACTTATGGTATCTTGTGGGATTTATGCTTCCTTCCTTGAGACAGGAAGAGAGATCATCTTTTTTCTAAGGTTTGGAAATATCCTTAGGATCTCTTGCCTAGGAGATTGTGTTTTTTTCCTAAGAAATTTTAAAGATATGGCAAAACAAGAAGAATAGTATAACAAATATCTAGTCTCCCACAACCCAGAATTAATGGTAGTTAATTGCTTACGGACATAGGTAATTTATATATAGCTCAATTTTTTAATTCACTGTATAGTATTTCACAACATGATTATCAACCTAACAAGTTTTGTCTGTTTCCTTTGGGGTTTTTTGTTTGTTTTTTAAAGATTTATTTATTTATTTGAGAGAGAGAGAACCAGCAGGAGGGGCAGAGGAAGAGGAGGAGAATCCCAAGCAGACTCCCTGTGGAGCGCAGAGCCCAATGAGGGGCTCCATCCCACAACTACGAGATCATGACCCAAACTGAAATCGAGTCGGATGCTCAACCAACTGAGCCACCTAGGTGCCCCTTATCTGTTCCCTTTGTAATAGACATTTAGTATGTCAGATTTAATAGATCAAAAACAATAGATTAATTGCTGTCATTATATGTTTTGTGGTGCATACATGTGAGAATTTTTTTCTAGTTTGTACATCCAGAGTGGATCATAAAGTTTACATAGCTGCTACCAATTGCTCTCTGAAATTGTTATGCTAATTCATATTCTTACCAGTAATGTATGACAATTCCATTTCCCCCAAATCTTTGCAAATAATTGACATTGCAGGAATTTTTAATATATGCCTATTTGATAACAGAAAAATGGCACTCTGTTATTGCTTTACTTGCTTTTATTTTGCAAAAACTAAATAAGGCTGAACATCTTTTTCCATGTTTATTGCCAATCAGATTTCTTCTTCTGTGAATTTTATTACGGTGACGATTTTTCTGTAATTTTTCTTCTTGAATTGCGGGAGATCTTTATATATATCCTGCATATGAATCCTTTGTTTGGGTAGTGTTTGTAGAATATAGGCTTTGACCCAATCTCTGTTTGAATTCTGGTTTGTCACTAAGCAGTAAGTTACTTATCTGTTCTGTGCTTCAGTTTTCTTATCTGTAAACTGGAGAGAATGGTAGTTCCCATCTCATGGTGCTTTCGGGAGGATTGAATTAATAGCTAAAAGGATTTAGAGTCCCATTCCATAACTTTATGTCAGAATGGAGAGGAGAGAAAACATGAGAAAAACAAAAGAGCTCACATCCTTTTCAATTCTTTTACAGCAGCAGAAATAAAACAACCATTAGTAGGTCAATACATCATCCTGGTTCACACTTTATAGCATTCTTTTTTTTTTTAAAAGATTATTTATTTGAGAGAGAGAGAGAGGAGAGTATGAGAGGGGGGAGGGGCAGAGGGCCCTGCTGAGCAGGGAGCCTGATGTGGGACTCGATCCCGGGACTCCAGGATCATGACCTGAGCTGAAGGCTGTCGCTTAACCAACTGAGCCACCCAGGCGCCCACTTTATAGCATTCTTGTTGGTTCCTCAATTTACACATGCCTCTTCTTTTCCTGCCCTCATTTTGTTTGCCATTTGAGCTTGTACATGTGTGCAAACTTAACACAAATAGCACATGTTCATGAGAATTTATGAGATGCTCTCTCCTCTGACTCCCAAAGCTTCTTGAAAATACCTGGAACATAGCCCTTAGCTCACAGTACTGTAATATTGTCTACACCTCTGCTCACCCTGGTAAGGGGGTTAAGACCAACAACTGCCTCATTCATCTCCCTCTCCCCAGGGGCTAGGATCATTATTGCCATTTGGAAAGGATTCTCTAGGTGACCAATGACTGCCTGACAGAAGGTGTTTCCAACGGGAGGAAGAATAATGCTTTAAAATTCTGGCCCAGCCAATCAGTGAGTTAAAGGGCAGTAGCTTTACCAAAAGTTAATTTTGGAATCATTTATTAAATGTATTTTGAATTAATCGTTCGGTTTCACTTGAGAAATCTAGTACACATATATAAATACATACACAGCACCTATGCATTAGTGCATCTTGCATACACACACACTATATTGTAGAAATATCAGCAAAATCTTAGGGGGGAAATGGAGCTCACTGTAGCTCTTCCTAGAGCTCATTTTACTGTTTATTTAAAAGAAACAATTCATTCCTTTTGGGCCTCAGCACAGAACTCTGCTAAACTGAGCTCCTGGGCTGGTAACACATCAGAGAGAAAGGAAGGTGTCATTTGGCAATTTGGCTGCTGCTGATTAAACAGTCATCTTTCAGGAAGAAACTTAGCTTCGGGGAGGGCTGCCCATTAGAGCAAAAGGATAGCAAGTTAAGAGAATTGGTTGCTAGCTTTTCTTTGCATTAAAGCAAGCTAATATTCTTTTTCTTTCTTTCTTTCTCTCTCTCTCTCTCTCTCTCTCTTTTTTTTTTTTTTTTT
>NW_027397111.1:9634856-9638258 GCF_003265705.2 Callorhinus ursinus | reverse complement strand
AGTGAGATAATACTCGGAAAGGAGAGGCTGAAAACCAGAAATACAAATCTTGAGAGGCACAGGGACTGTAAGGTCACTGGGGGAAGGAATCATGCCTGTTTTGTTCACCCTTTGTGTGGACTCTGAGGACCTGACACAGTCTACCAGCTCCAGTAGACCCTTGGTAAATATTGGTTAAATCAGTGTATGAATGAATGTCTCCTAGTTTTAGGAGTATCACCTTATCCTTCTCCTCCAAATTCTTTAATTATTATAAAAATATAACATTATCTGTATTTTCAAAATTACCGAAAAAAGAGAAAGAGAATGAAAGAAAATATATTCGTAATCCACCCATAAAGATAAAATTAGGTTTTGAATATTTTCCTGTAGCATTTTTACACCTGCACAGGTGTTGGTATTTGTTTTTGTTTTTGTTTTGGCTGCCTACTTTTAGTTTATTACTCTTAAGACCACCTCCTTGCAATTTCCAGAGACAAAATAGAAAACAGGAAACAGACTTCGTTTCAAATACATAAACAGTGTACTGGAGTTTCAAGTATTACTGATAACATTGTTACAGAAGAATGTCAGCTTACTCCAGGGCAGGTCAGTATTTCTGAGGAATAAACACGATTTCTCTTTTCCTCCCCCTGGGACGCTCTCAGGTGTAAGTCACTGTTCCTGCTCCCTGATATATTTTCCATGTAGAAGATAATGGAGCCTGGATTCATGCTGACACTTGGGACTAGGCCATTCCCAATGCCATGCCAGAACCAAAGACTATTGGCCACGTTCTTCTTTGAAAAAAGCTAAGTGAGAAAACAAGTCATAATCCAAAACCAGTACCTACTTCACGACTGCATCTGCCGAGCGCCGATCCCACTTCCTGCTGCGCTCTGAATCTGATATGTTCCCCACACGTGTTGCTATTTGTATGTGTGTGTGCACAGATGTACACAGACTTATGGCCATGGTATATAAAGTTTTGTAGTCTAGTTTTTTATTTGCCTTATGAATGTTTTTGAATGTTATTTTTCTTGAAGAGTATGATTTATAATTGTTGAAATATTATTAATCTTTCAACATTTAATGATTCTTTTCTATTGTTAGATAATTAAACCTTTTAAATAGCACCTATTTTTTTCATTTTGTAAATTAACATATAATGTATTATTTGTTTCAGGGGTACAGGTCTGTGATTCATCAGTCTTACACAATTCACAGTGCTCACCATAGCACATACCCTCCCCAGTGTCCATCACCCAGCCACCCCACCCTCCCATCCCCCTCCACTCCAGCAACCCTCAGTTTGTTTCCTGAGATTAAGAGTCTCTTACGGTTTATCTCCCTCTCTGGTTTCATCTTGTTTCATTTTTTCCTCCCTTCCCCTATGATCCTCTGCCTTGTTTTTCAAATTCCACATTATCAGTGAGATCGTATGATAATTGTCTTTCTCTGAACATCTATTTTAATAGCATAAACTCCAGGGGTGCCTGGGTGGCTCAGTTGGTTAAGCGTCTGCCTTCCACTCAGGTCATGATCCCAGGGTCCTGGGATCGAGTCCCGCATCGGGCTCCCTGCTCAGTGGGGAGTCTGCTTCTGCTTCTCCCTCTCCCTCCTACTACCCCTGCTTGTGTGTTCTCTCTCTCTCTCTGTCAAATAAATAAATAAAATCTTAAAAAAAACTTGGTAATCTTAAAAAATAATAACATGAACTACAATTAATAAGGTTACTTAAGTCAAAGGATGTTAATATATAACTACTCTGGTATACTTTTTCCAAATTATTTTCCAGACAGGATTTTAATGCTAGTGTAACCCTCACTAACACTGAGCATTATAGCTTTTTAAAAGTTTTTTCAAATTTGGAATTAGGGAAAACATTGTTTCATTGTTATTTTAACCAACATTTTTTTATAACTAAAAGATCAAATTTTTTTTCACATTTTTTGCTGCTTATGCCTCTTTGGCATAAGCCTAATGTCTTTTAATCATTAGTATCTCTTGAGGTAGCAGTGTTTCTTCTTGAGTTGGCAGTAATTTTATTTTATTTACTTATTTTTTAAACTTTTATTTAAATTCCATTTAGTTAGCGCACAGTGCAATATTAGTTTCAGGTGTACAATATAGTGATTTGACACTTCCATAGAATACCCGGTGCTCATTACAACAAGAGCACTCCTTAACCCCCATCACCTGTTTTACCCATCCCCCGACTCACCTCCCGTCTGCTGACCATCAGTTTGTTCTACAGTTAAGAGTCTGTTTCCTGGTTTGCCTCTCTCTCTTTTTTCCCCCTTATTCATCTGTTTTGTTTCTTAAATCCCACATATGAGTGAAATCATACGGCATTTGTCTTTCTCTGACTGACTTATTTCATTTAGCATAATACCCTCTAGTTCCATCCGTGTCATATCAAATCACAAGATTTCATTCTTTTTGACTGCTGAGTAATATTTCATTGTGTGTATATACCACATCTTCTATATTCATTCATCACTCGATGAACATTTAGGCTCTTTCCATAGTTTGACTATTATAGATAATGCTGTTACAAAAACATTGGGGAACAAGTATCCCTTGGATTTAGTATTTTTGTGTTCTTTGAGTAAATACCTAGTAGTGCAATTGCTGGACTATAGCATAGTTCTATTTTTTTTTATTTTATTTAATTATGTTATGTTAGTCCCCATACATTACATTATTAGTTTTTGAAGTAGGGTTCCATGATTCATTGTTTGCATATAACACCCAGTGCTCCATGCAATATATGCCCTCCTTAAAACCCATCACCAGACTAAACCATCTCCCCAACCACCTCCCCTCTAAAACCCTCAGTTTGTTTGTCAGAGTCCATAGTCTCTCATGGTTCATCTCCCCCTCCGATTTCCCCCCCTTCATTTTTCCCTTCCTACTATTTTTTTTGTAACATATAAAGTATTATTTGTTTCAGAGGTACAGGTCTGTGATTCATCAGTCTTACACAATTCACAGTGCTCACCATAGCACATACCCTCCCCAATGTCTATCACCCAGCCACCCCATCCCTCCCACCCCCACCACTCCAGCAACCCTCAGTTTGTTTCTTGAGATTAAGAGTCTCTTATGGTTTGTCTCCCTCTCTGGTTTCATCTTGTTTCATTTTTTCCTCCCTTCCCCTATGATCGTCTGTCTTGTTTCTCAAATTCCTCATATCAGTGAAATCATATGATACTTGTCTTTCTCTGATTGACTTGATTTGAGAGAAATTTTAAAAAATATTTTAAGACTAAGGCTTTGTCTATAAATAATTTTCCAAGTTGTCAAATTTCTTTTTTTTAAAAGATTTTATTTATTTATTCATAAAAGACAGAGAGAGAGAGAGAGAGAGGCAGAGGGAGAAGCAGGCTCCCAAGGAGCAGGGAGCCCAACGTGGGACTC
>NW_027397111.1:9592495-9624856 GCF_003265705.2 Callorhinus ursinus | reverse complement strand
TGGAGGGCTGGTTTTGTGTTTGCAAATTCCTTTAGTTTTTGTTTGTCCTGGAAGCTTTTTATCTCTCCTTCAATTTTCAATGACAGCCTAGCTGGATATAGTATTCTTGGCTGCATATTTTTCTCGTTTAGTGCTCTGAAGATATCATGCCAGTCCTTTCTGGCCTGCCAGGTCTCTGTGGATAGGTCTGTTGCCAATCTAATGTTTCTACCATTATAGGTTACATATCTCTTCTCCCAAGCTGCTTTCAGGATTTTCTCTTTGTCTCTGACACTCGTAAGTTTTACTAGTAGATGTTGGGGTGTTGACCTATTTTTATTGATTTTGAGAGGGGTTCTCTGTGCCTCCTGGATTTTGATGCCTGTTTCCTTCCCCACATTAGGGAAGTTCCCTGCTATTGTTTGCTCCAATATACCTTCTGCCCTTCTCTCTCTTTCTTCTTCTTCTGGGATCCCAATTATTCTAATGTTGTTTCGTCTTATCGTATCGCTTATCTCTCGAATTCTGCCCTCGTGATCCAGCAGTTGTTTATCTCTCTTTTTCTCAGCTTCTTTATTTTCGATCATTTGGTCTTCTATATCACTGGTTCTCTCTTCTGCCTCATTTATCCTAGCAGTTAGTGTCCCCATTTTTGATTGTACCTCATTAATAGCCTTTTTGATTTCGACTTGGTTAGATTTTAGTTCTTTTATTTCTGCAAAAAGGCCACGCTTTTTTCAAGCCCAGCTAGTATCTTTAAAGTCATGATTCTGAACTCTAGGTCCGACATCATACTAATGTCCGTATTGAGTAGGTCCCTGGCAGACGGTACTACCTCTTGTTCTTTTTGTTGAGGTGGTTTTTTCCATCTTGTCATTTGTCCAGAGGAGAATAGATGAATGAGAGAAGAAAACGCTAACAGGTTAACAACGTCCCCCGCAAATATACTCTAAACAAATCAGAAAAGACCTGAAACCAGGGGAAAAGAAAGGGAAAGAAAGAAAAAAGAAAGAGAAAAAAAAAAGAAAAAGAAAAAGATAACAACAAACAATAACAGAACAAAACAAATAAAAACAGAATATGATCAAATATGATCAGAATAGTGTATAGATCAGTGCCACACACTAGATTTTGGGCGTATTTTGGTCTGTTAGAAGACAGTGCCTCCTAATATTTTAAAGGAAGAAAGACTTATATATTACAAAATAAGGGTTGATACAATGAAGGGTCAGAAGATGAATGTAAAGATGAAAATTATATAAGACTTTATAAAAGGAATTGATAGGATAAGAAGTTGTTTGAAAAAAGAAAGAAGAAGATTAAAAAACAAAGAAGAAACGAGAAAAAGGGAGAGAATGTGATCAGGCAGGAGACTAGAACAAAGCCATACATTAGTGATTTAGGGTATATTTTAATCTGTTAGAAGAAACTGTATCTCAAAATTTTAAAGAGAGAACAACTTATATATATATATATATGCCAAAAATAAGGGATAAAATATGACTCTAGAAATGAAAAATAAATTTTTTTTAAAAAAATGGATTGATAAGATGTTGGTTGAAAAAGGGGAAAAGAAAAATTCAAAAAAAGAAAAAAGTTAAAAAAATCAACTTTGAAAAACTAATGAATCAGGGTAAAAAAGCCATGAATTCTATGTGCAGTATTCCCCTAGCGCTGGAGTTCTCCCATTCTCCTTGATCGGTAAACTTGGTCTTGGCTTGCTGGCTGTTCGTGCTGATCTTCTGGGGGAGGGGCCTTTTGCCGTGGTTCCCAAATGTCTTTGCCGGAGGCGGAATTGCCCGCCCTTGTTGGTCCGGGCCAAGCAATCTGCTTGGGTTTGCTCTCAGGTGCTTTTGTTCCCTCCAAATTCTCGGTACAGCTTTGGAGGACCTGAGTGAAAATGGTGGCCTCCCAATCTCTGCCCAGAGGAGCTGAGAACTCAGGGCCCCGCTCCTCAGTGCGCCCCCAGAGAAAAGCATTCACTCCCATCTCCCCGGTCTCCGGCCGCACTCCGTGCTCACCCGGCTTGTGACCGAGCGTTTCTATCTCTGGCACCCGACCCCATGTGGAGTCTCCAAATCCAGCAGATCCCTGCGGTGCGCTCCCATGCCGCTCCTCCCAGGGAAGGAAGGGGAGTCTCCCCAGATCTGCTGCTTTTGGGTCCCTGCTGGAGGACCAGTGGCCTGACTGGGCCGCAGATCACAGTTTATGGCAACCCCGAGCTGAGAGCCCGCACCTCGGCTCCGTCTCTGCAGCCGGCTTCCCCACTCCGATACCTGGGAGCTCTGCTGCACTCAGGCACCCCCGGTCTTTCTGTGACCCCAAGTGTCCTGAGACCACACTGTCCCACGAGGGTTCCACCTCCCGCTTAGCCACTGGAGTGACATCCCTCACTGGAGCCAACTTCTAAAAGTTCTGATTTTGTGCTCCGCAGCTCTAGCACTTGCCAGAAGCGGCTGACGGAGGCCCCCTCCCCCGCCGTCTCTCCTCCCGAATATCGCCTCAGATTCACTTCTCCGCCCGTCCTACTTTCCAGTAAGTGGTCGCTTTTCTGTTCAGAGAGTTGTTACTATTCTTCTCTTCTATCTCCGGTTGAGTTCTTAGGTGTTCAGAATGGTTTGATCTCTATTCAGCTGAATTCCTGAGACCAAACGAAACCCAGGTCTCCTACTCCTCTGCCATCTTGCTCCCACTGGACCTTTCAGAAGATTTTTATTGGAATCACATTAAACCCTTCAATTATTTCAGAATAATTAAATAATCACCTTTATAATATTTAGTATTCCCATTCATGAACATGGTATATCTCTCCATTTATATCTCTGTTTTCTAATTTTCTTCATATAAATGACACACAATTCTCTCAATTATTTTTCACTTCTTTCTTTCTTCCTTCCTTCCTTTCTTTCTTTCTTTCTTTCTTCTTTTCTTTCCTTTCCTTTCCTTTCCTTTCCTTTTCTTTTTTTCTTTTCTTTTCTTCTTTTCTTTTCTTTCTTTCTTTCCTTCATCCAAAGAGGGGCTTGAACTCACGACCCTGAGATTAAGACCTGAGCTGAGATCAAGAGTTAGACACTTATTTTTTTTTAGATTTTATTTTTATTTATTTGTCAGAGAGAGAGAGAAATAGAGAGCGAGCACAAGCAGGGGGAGCGGCAGGCAGAGGGAGAAGTAGGCTCCCCACTGAGCAAGGAGCCTGACACAGAATGGGATCCCAGGACCCTGGGATCATGGCTTGAGCCAAAGGCAGTCATTCAACACACTGAGCCACCCAGGTTTCCCAAGAGTGAGACACTTAACTGACTGAGCCAACCAGGCACCCCTTCACAGATTTTTTATTAGTGTTTTTTGCAAATGTGCTTAATTATTTTTGATGACATAGAATAAAATAGTTTCACCATCATAATTTTGACTAGATTATTGCTGGTGAAAAGAAGCACCTTAATATTTTATATGTATGTTTGCATCTAGACATCTTCCTCACTTCTCTAATTAGTTCAAATAATTTTTGTTAAAATTTCTCCAGTTTTCTAAATCAACAAAGCAGTAATTTATAAAATATTTTTCCCTTACTTTAATAGTGATACTGTATTTCCCTTTAGCTCTTTTATTTCTGCAAAACGCAGATTTATAAAGTATTGTTAAATAGTAATGACATTAGGATTTTTGTTGTTGTTCCTGAATTTTAAAGGAAATATTTCTGTTGTTTCAGCATTCAGAATGTTGCCCCTAGATGTTTATATTCATTGTAATGTTAAGGAAAATTTCTCCCTTAATTATTTTCCAAGACTTTTTTCAGGAATAGATACAAAATTTTATGGGATGATATTAGGGCATCTGTGGGAATGATCATGTTGCTTTTCTCCTTTAACCTATTACTGATGGGCAATATTAACAAATTTACTAGTTATAAATGAGCTTGTATTCTTTTTTTTTAAAGATTTTACTTATTTTTTTGAGAGACAGAGAGCAAGCAAATGCACACAAGCAGTGCGGAGGGCAGAGGGAGAAGCAGAATCCTCTCCCCCCGAAGCAGGGAGCCTAGTGAATTGCTCTATGTGGGGCTGAATGCAGGGCTGGATCCCAGGACCCCGAGATCACTATCTGAGCTGAAGGCAGAGGCCTAACCAACTGAGCCACCCATGCACCCCTAAATAAACTTGTATTCTAGGAATAAACTCTCCATGCTATTCAGGGCATATTATTCTTCTAATATAGTACTATATTATTTTCATTGCTTTATTCCAGATTTTTACATCTACCTCTAAAATGTCATTGTGGAAATTATAACCTGGCTACCCTCTTCCTCATACTCTAGATACCTTTTGCCAGGCATCTCTCCTTTTTTTAAAAAAAAATAATGGGGCCATCTAGTATATTATGTAATTAGAATGAAAGCTCCAGAGGAGCAGAAGTCTTTGTTTTATTTGTTGATGATGCATTTAAGATCTTAGGAGTATTCCTGACACACAATTGGTATTTAATGGTATTTAATTAATATTTTCTGAATAGATTAATGAATTCTCTCTTTTATTGATCTTTACATTCTTCTTCAATCGTTTTATACTATAAATTACACATTCTTTGATTTTTTATTTTGAGTCTTTATTTGTTTAGCCAGAATAAGACATAGAAGTACATATATTATGCACAAATTGTATTCCATAGGAACATGAGCATGGTATACTTGCTGAACTTTTGACTATATGAGGGTTTCTTCCTGTTGCCATCAGGAATGGGAAAATAGCTGGAGACAAAAAATCTTTCTCATGCACTTTTTTCCCATCAAAATTTTAATATATTGTTCCATTATTTCCTGGTACTTAGCATTGCTGAAGGGTGTTAGGAAGCTGGCCTTAGGTTCTTCATCTACAAACTTTTCTTTTTGTTTAATGCAAGGATACTTTATTCTTTTTTTTGTTTTTTAAGATTTTATATATTCCTTTGAGACACAGAGAGAGAGAGAGAGAGAGCATGAGCAGGGAGAGAGGCAGAGAGCGAGGGAGAAGCAGGCTCCCCTCTGAGCCAGGAGCCCGATGTGGGGCTTGATCCCAGGACTCAGGGATCATGACATGAGCCGAAGGCAGACGCTTAACCATCTGAGCCACCCAGGCGCCCAGGATACTTTATTCTTGAATTTTAAATACAATAACAAAAAGAACACATTTGAGTCTTTAAAAATATACAGACATAGATACTACATAAAAAAAAAAAAATCCCTCTCACTACTTTGTCCTTCTAGTCCCCTCTCATAGAACTCCTCCAAAATAACCTCACTCCTCAGCTGTAACTACTCTAACAGTTGGTTGTGTTTTTCTTCCAAGTTTGCTTCTATATATTTATATGAATATAGAGTTTCTTTTTTTCTAAAATGAGATCATATTCTTGTAACAAGGTGCCTGGAAGAGCAGATCTTTAAAAATATTTTAGTATGTAGACATATCTGGTCTTTGAGTAGAAAGTGGAGATTTTCACATAGGAGTCATAAAGCTGCCCCAAAAGACAGGTAAATGCTTCAACCCCTTCCTGTTCAAAAGTCAACATTACTTAAATCTCAGATATGGATGAGAATGGTCCCAAACTAGCACAAATGTCCCAAAGCAAACAAACGAAGAAGAAATTTTGAGTCTCTAGAAGATTACGAAGAAGTATGAGATGTATGACAGAGCTGGAGGGGGTGTAGCCCCAGCAACATGTCAACAGGTTAAGCCAGTTCAGAGCGTTCCAGTCAGTGAGAAATGTTTAAGAATGGAGAACGGCTAGTATATTTCTAGGAACAATGATGTCTGCTATCAAATTTGAGGGTATTTCCTTTACTGACTAGAATTACCTTCTAATATCTCCAAATCTTCAGTAGAAATCTGTTATCTAAAATAACCTAATGTTTGTGGTACTTTGTGGGTATGAAGGAAGAGGAAAAGAGTTTACACAGACCCAGAAACAAAGAAAACTTTCCAGGAGCAGGCTGTGACGAGGCAGTGGGATTCAGGATGGAACATAACATCAGAACAAAAGCCCTCCCTGGAAATCCAAGGGATGATGCCAGTGGCAGAGGTAGGTGCACTTTGTACAGTATCAGGATGGCTGCATGAACCATCTTTTTTGGACAATAGGATAAGACTTGAAAGATGGAGAATTTGGGAAGTACTAGATTGCAAATGATTGGATATAAATCGCTCCCAGTTGGAAGGAAGCTGCTCTAAGGGGTGTGGTGGGTAGCCTCTAAGATGGACCCGAGTGATCCCCACCTCTCGGTATTCATACCTTTGTGGAAATCCCTCCCTTTGATTATGGGTTAGATTTAGTGATTCATTTCTATCAAATAAAATACAGCAGAGGTGATAGGATGTCACTTCTAAGATTAGGTTACAAAAAGATTGCAGATTTCATCTTTTTTTTTAAAGATTTTATTTATTTGAGAGAGAGAGCACAAGAGGGAGAGGGAGAAGCAGACTCCCCACTGAGCAGGGAGCCCTACGTGGGCCTCGATCCCAGGATCCCAGGATCATGACCTGAGTCGAAGGCAGACGCTTAACTGACTGAGCCACCCAGGCGCCCCTGTAGATTTCATCTTAGACATTCTCTCTTACTCACTCACTCTGAGGAAAGCCAGCTGCTGTGCTGTAAGCTGCCCAATGGAGAGGCCCGCATGTCAAAGAATTGAAGGAGGTTTCTAGCCACTAGTTAGCAAGAAACTTGGGCCCTCAGTTCAACAGCCTGCAAGGAACTGAAGAATGCAAACAACCACCTGCGTGAGCTCGGAAAGGGATTCTCCCACACCAGGTCTTCAGATGAGACCATAGCCATGACCTGCAGCTTGACTACAACCTCATAAGAAACCTTGAGCTAGCTAAGTTGCACCTGGATTCCTGACCTACAGAGACTGTTAGAAAATGAATGTTTGTTGCTTTAAGTTCCTAAGTTTTAGGGTAATTTGTTATGCAATAACAGATAATTAATTCCGTGGGAGAAATAATCAAGTGTATGTCAGATAGTTGATAAATTTGGGAGAGGACTCTGATTTGGAATTCTGAATAGAATTAAATGTTTAATAGAGTCAGAGTATAGGAAATACAATGATATGTTCAAGGATGCATCATTGTATAAAGCGGCATGCCACAGGATATTATACCAAAGCTTCTGTTTTCATGATTCCACTTGATTGCTAAGATATGTATGTAAATCTGGCTTAGAACAGACAACTCAAAGGCTCAGGAGAAGTCTAGCAAGATGACCCTGACTTGTCTTCCCTTCCTTCCCAGTGACATACGCTGAAAATACAGAAAGTTATGTAGGAATACTGTTCAAAAATCTAGTAGATCCCAAGTAAAGCCAATCGCCAGAGTGTAGAGAGGGCCTTGAGTGAGGAGAACCCAAGAGGTCCAGGGAATTCACCTACCAAATGTTGCAGAAGAACCATTCTGCTTGGACCTCTCCCTACTCCAGCCACACACAACAGTGTCCTCTTTAGTAGATCTCTTTCTGGGTGCTTTTAGGGAATTCAGTTCCCAGGATTCAACATAGCTAAGGGCATAATGTAGACAGATGGGGGAGCACTGTATCCAGAGCTATCAGGTTGAAGTATACAAGAGTAGAGGCAGAGAAAGCACTATGGCTTCCTTACTCTCCTTAGTATATTATTTTATCTTAGCCATGGGTTGTTACAACACATTCCCAGTGTTTCCCATCCTTATATTTGCCTTGTTTTCATCCTAGAAATCAATCAGTATCTAAATACATAGTTGCCAAAGTTCTTTCTATTTTAAATTGTGATTTTATTTAATGTTAACGTTATAAGTCCATATCTAGAAGCTGGCTGTAACAGGGCCTGGTTAGTCAGATAGTGTGGGGTTGCAGTTAAAAAAGCAGTCTCCAGACAGACTGGTTGGATTTGAACTCCAGTTTTCCTACTTACTGGCTGTGTCACCTTGGGCAAGTGACTGAATCTATCTAGGCTTTAGGTTCCTTACTTATAAGATGGAGATAATAATAGCACCCATCTGATAGCATTATTTTGAGGATTCAATGAGTCAATGCTTGGAAAGTGCTTAGAACAGCGACAGCTCCACAAATGGGTCTGCTCTCTCTTGGCCATTAGCTTTGTAATAGAACAGGAAATGATGGGGGAGGGGAAGGGTGTTGGTGGACATGGAGAGAAACTTTAAGCTTGCCCAGTACAGAGTTCCTTTTGCCTCAGGAGCATCCTGACCCAGAAACAGCATAAGTGGTGTGACAGAAGGCTGTTTGTGTTCCCTGAAAATCCCAGATTAATATTAACACTCATGGGATAGTCTCTGGAGGCGCGGACTTGGACCTGCTTACACATTAGCCCTGTTGGGCCTTAACTCATACATATTCACTCAGACAAGATTGGTTTAAACTGGCGGGGGGGAGTCAGTTTTTTGGGGCTTTGTTTTTATTTTATCATTCTTTCTTTTGAAAACCAGATGATTTATGCTCTTGCCCCTCTGGGAGCAGAGCAGGTCATAAACTGAAAACAAATGTCTGCAGAAAAAAAGAAGTTTCCAGACAACAGTTCTTCTAAAAGACAAAACATTATCTATTCAGTAGAGAAAGCCAAGCTTGCTCGCTTACTATTTTTTAATACTCTAAAAAACCCCAAAAATCACACCCCTGAGAGTGGCCGCTTTTCCATGGTCATCTTTATCTAAAGCTTCACAGTGAAGTGACTCCTACCCCCAAAGAATAGGGAATGGAGACCCAAAGACTAACAAGAGGCATGAGCCTCTTGACCTTGAAGGTCAAGGTTATACTGTCAGTGCCTAAAAGGACCTGGTCTCATCAAACATGTTCATTTTGGCAATGGGATACCGATATCCAGAACGTCATTTAGTTATGGCCACACAACCAGATATTAGACAAATGCTTCTTGATAGAATTATTCTCTCCATCCCTCTGCATTGTTTTGTAATTATATATATATAATTTATATATATATTATATATATACGCATATATAAAACAACTTTAGCACGGTTCTGTGTTTTAACTCAGTACCACTGTCTGTTCCTTCTCCAGAATTGGGAGGTCCCACAAGGTAAGAGCTGATCTTATACATTTTCAAAGCTCACAGTGACTGACACGGTCATAATTATCCAGATGGTGCTCAGTTCATCAGCCTAAAGTGATCTGACACAGTCCAGGTAGTTCTGCTGTTGGTGCAAGGCTCCACTTGTTACCCAAGAAAGCAGCACAGGTAGTAAAGAACTAAATCTTGGATGCAAATTCAAGGTAGAATACTTCAAACTTGACATAAAAATTACAGACATGTTAAAATTAACAAGTCAGGAAACGACAGATGTTGGCGGGGAGGCGGAGAAAGGGGAACCCTCCTACACTGTTGGTGGGAATGCAAGCTGGTGCAGCCACTCTGGAAAACAGTATGGAGGTTCCTCAAACAGTTGAAAATAGAGCTACCATACGATCCAGCAATTGCACTACTGGGTATTTACCACAAAGATACAAATGTAGGGATCCGAAGGGGTACGTGCACCCCAATGTTTATAGCAGCAATGTCCACAATAGCCAAACTGTGGAAAGAGCCAAGATGTCCATCGACAGATGAATGGATAAAGAAGAGGTGGTATATATACACAATGGAATATCATGCAGCCATCCAAAGGAATGAGATCTTGCCATTTGCAATGACATGGATGGAACTGGAGGGTGTTATGCTGAGTGAAATAAGTCAATCAGAGAAAGACATGTATCATATGACCTCACTGATATGAGGAATTCTTAATCTCAGGAAACAAACTGAGTGTTGCTGGACTGGTGGGGGGTGGGAGGGATGGGGTGGCTTGGGTGATAGACATTGGGGAGGGTATGTGCTACGGTGAGCACTGTGAATTGTGCAAGACTGTTGAATCACAGATCTGTACTTCTGAAACAAATAATGCAACATATGTTAAGAAAAAAGAAAAAGAAGAAGATAGCAGGAGGGGAAGAATGAAGGGGAGTAAGTCGGACGGGGAGACAAACCATGAGAGACTATAGACTCTGAAAAACAAACTGAGGGTTCTAGAGGGGAGGGGGTGGGGGGATGGGTTAGCCTGGTGATGGGTATTAAAGAGGGCACGTTCTGCGTGGAGCACTGGGTGTTACGCACAAACAATGAATCATGGAACACTACATCAAAACTAATGATGTAATATATGGTGATTAACATAACAATAAAAAAATTTTTAAAAATTACAGACATGTTTCCAAACCCTTCTGTTTTCTTATCTGTTTTGACCTCGGGTCTTGTATAATTATATGGACAAAGGTAATGCAATTTTATTTCACCAAGCCGGAAAAGGTCAGGATCCTCAGGGTGCTCTTGACTCTTCATATTCACAGACAGAATTGTTGATATATTTCACCTAGGGGTTTTTTGAAATAATACCAGGTCACCCAATCATCAAACATTTATTTCAACAAGAATTTTAAAAATCATCACGCCAAACACTGGGCAAGTTGTTGGCTACAAATTTGCCTGGCTGAATTATTGAACACGTACTTTATGCCCAGAAAAAAAAACAAAAAACAAAACAGCACAGCGTTGTGTTATTTCCCCAGGGCTTCTGTAACCAATGCCATAACCTTGGTAACTTAAAACAACAGAAATTTATTCTTTCCCTTGCCCATACCTAGCTTCTGGAGGCTCCTGGCAATTCCTCGACATTCCCTGGCCTGTAGCTGCCTCACTCCCGTCTCTGTCTCTGTCGCCTTCTCTGGTCCTCTCCTCTTCTTAGAAGGAGTCCCCCCTAAATGCAGTGATTTCATCTCTCGATCCTTAATTGATTACATCTGCAAAGATCTTATATCCAAATAAGGTCACACTCTTGAGGTTCCATCTAGGCATGAATTTGGGGGGACACTATTCAATAGCTATCATTGTACTTTGCTCGCTTGGGTCTGCAGTGACAAGACTGACAGTGAAAGAGACGGCCATGGAGGGAAACTTCACTTTGTTTCCATGAACTAGTTCCTCTCATCTTGCTTCTGGTTCTCCATAGTCTGACTCCCTGTCCTGCAGAGACCCAGACCCAGACTGCTCACCTGGAATTTGGATTTCATGATCCACGTGACTCTTTGACACATGACACTGGTTCTTATGTGTTCTAAGCTGTTGGCCCATGCCATCATGAGTACCCTGGCCCATCTGGATTTGAGTGCTGCCTGTCATCACCTGCCCTTTTTAATTTAACAGATATGCACTGGATACTTCATAAGAGTCAGGCCCTGTCTTGGATGCTGGATTCTCGGGGATGACAGACGAGGTCCCTACCTCATGAGTAATGAGGGTTGGAAATAGGGGAAAAAACAAGCGAACAGATACTTGGAACCCAGAACAGTTTCTAGTACATAGTAGGTGTTCAATAAGTATTTGTGATCTGGTAGAACTAGCAAGATAGTTTCTGATAGTGATAGGTGATAAGAAGGAAATAGATTAGTGTGAAATAGGGCGTTTAAATAGGATCAACACAGAAGGCCTCTCGAAGAAGGTGATGTTTAACTACAATGTTAAGAAAAGGAAGGAACCAGCTGAGGACACATGTCTAAGAGAGAGGGAAGAGTAAGTGAAGCATCACTGAACTAAGGACAAACTGATTGTATTTGGGGACAGAAAGAGAACAATGTGACTGACACAGACCGAGCAACGGGGGAGACTAATACAAGATGGTGTCAGAAAGGTAGAGGCAATTCTGCTCAGTTCTGCTAGACACTGTAGATCAAACAAAGGAGTCTGGATTTTTAATTTCCACTGCAATTGGAAGCCGTTTGAGGTTTAAATAATGAATTGATGTGATTTAACTCATGAATTAAAAGGTCACTATCGTGGCTCTGAGGAGGAAGGATTGTGGGAGGCAAGACTGGAAGAAGGGAGAAGAATGTTTTAGCACATAAACGGGTTACAGGTGGAAAAGATATTGATTCCTTCAGTCCGTAGTGTAACCAGGAGAGGACAGAGCTGGCCAAAGCCACAGGGTTGGTCTGTCTACAGACAGACTCATCCATTAACCTGAGCTTACTGAATAAATAGCATCATTTTCCATGTCCTCCACAATGTGAAAAAGATTGGAAGGCACAGCACTGATGAACATTTTTCGGTTTTCTGATCATCAAGCTCCTTTTACACACTCTTACTGCATTTGGAGAATTTCCTGCTGCGGTAACCAGCCTCCAAGATGGCCTCCAGTGATTCCCACATCCTGTGATTCACACCTTTGTGTGGTCCCCCACACTCAGTACCAGGGTTTAGCTTGTGTAACTAAGAGAATATGACAGAAGTGATTGTACATCACCTCAAAAATGAGGTTATGAAAGGCTGTGGCTTATATCTTGGGCCCCGTCTCTCTCTTAGATAACTCGCTTTGGGGTACCCAACTGTCATGTCTTGAGAACACCCAGGTACTAGGCCTATCCAGCCCCAATTCCCCTCCCCCCCCCCCCCCCTATCTCTGGATATCTGTATTCAAAGGCAACAGCCATCTTTTGCATTTTAACTTGCATCCATAGAATAGATTCACTTTGCTTTAAGTGAGTTTCGCCCCCAGTTGAGCCTAAAAATTACTGGAAATCAAAGGAAAATAGGAATGTAATTGAGGGAGGAAAAAACACTTAAAAATTGTCTACTTTTTCTTTCTTAAATAATATATGCAAGACATTTTTCTCCAAAATGGCATAGTAAAAAGCTAACAAAAAAACAACTCACAAAACAAGCTTTGAATATATCTTTTAATATCCTACACCATTTTAAAACAAAAAATGAACAAAACTACCCCTTGCCATTTTATTGAGTCAGTATCCTTAAAGTAGTTCACAAATAACATTATTTTGCTTAAAATAGAATGATTTCAAATAGGACAACCAATATATAATGACCCCTTTTTTTAGATCTCAAAGAAAATTAAGGCATGTGCTTTTATTTTAATCAATGAGAGTTAATGCCAGTTCTGCTCTTTTGGCCTTTGGGTTCATTCAGCTTCAGGATGTGGGCTCTGTGCTCTCACCTGGACCCAGCATACCCACCTGCAGAAGAGGACAGTGTTCAGGGCAGGGCTCAGGAGTCACACAGCCCGTCATGACTATTGACTGGCTTTGTGACCTTGGGCCAGCTACTTAAATTCTGTGCTTATGTCTCCTCAGTTGAAAAGCAGGGGTCGTTAATAACAATACCCTGCTCCTCTGGTTGTTATGGACATTATATGAGCAATATACTTAGAATATTTTTTAGAGTGTCTGGCACATAGCATGAGCTCACAAAACTATAGTAAAAATAATATAATAATTATAATAAAGTTTTGAAATAGACCTCTGGGATTCCAAATTCTACTCTGCTTCCTGACAAAAGCTTTGCAGGATGGATTTATGGAAACAAGATGAGAGAGAAGAGAATGAGGAGCAGGTAGGTTGGAGGAGGGAAAGGAAGACAGGAACATTTTCCATAGGGATAACTCAAAATATAAGCAGTACTCAGAGGATGAAGTTTTAAATAACAAAATAAAAAAAAAGATAGAAGGAGAAAACTTAAGTTTGGAAATTTAATATTCAACCCAGAAGTTCTCTCCAAAACCCCTTGCATTTAGTGAGCACTCAGGAGACATATGATTAATTGATTGGTTGATGAAGTGTGATTAAATACTGAACTTTTCAGCAGACAACCTGAAGCTTGGTTCTTTGGATAGAGTGAGGGCTGAGAAAAGTGTACAGTCTTCTGGTCTTCTGGATAAGGCTGGAGAGACAATGAAATGGATTTTCTCCCTCTCTCCTTCCTCCTACCATCTCTGTCTCTCTTTGTATAACTAGAGATTTTTGTCCAAGCCATTTATTGCTAAGCAAAAGATCAAGAAAGGGATTGTTGAAACTCTTCCTTATGTGCTTAATGCTTACATTCTTGCCCATAAATAGGCACGTTGACCCCTTTTCTTAATAAGCAGTCACTCGAGTGTGGTCAACCTATTTTTAACACTGAGGATGAAAGGAAGTTTAATGTGGAAGACAAGGAAAGGTATTGGCTATTTGGAGTCTTTTCTTCTCACATCTCTTTAGCTAGTTGGATATTTCACGACCACCGTGACACAGTCTAGCCAGTTTGGGACTTCATCATCCTCTTCTCTCTTTCCAGCATCCAGAGTGACTCCAGCAGTTTCCCAGACCTGTCCAGGGTGAGGGACATCAGCCACTTTGAAAGGCAGCTCCAGGGACGCAAAAAGAATTACAAAAAAATTACTTGGTGGCAGAAGGTACTTAGGTATAGATTTTTGTCGGTCAGCAGAAATCTGACCTCTGCTCTCTCCCCTGTCCTCATTCAGAAAAGACGAACAAATGTAGAACCACGAGTGTCTACTAAAAAGAGACAGCAGAGGAGTGCCAGGCCCTCTGACCCGGAACATTGCCTTCTGTTCCTTTTAATATACTCCTTTTATGGTGTATCTTTTAAATACTAAAGCCAATAAGCCTCTACTTTCTTTAAAGTCAAAGAAATTGGATTTATAACTTTGTAACCAGCAATCATAAAACTGGGAAGGAACTGCACAGCTCAGGAAGGAAGAATAAATATTTTGAACATCCCAGTCCAACCTGCTATTTGGTATAATGATAACGGACGCATGGGCAAAGTCTGGCCGCCCAATCCAAAATCTGCTTTAATTTCATCTCTCAGGAAAAATTCACTCCTAACAGGGCTCACAGATTTAAAAGGAGATTGATGCCCAAGATGAGATAATGCTCGTCACAGAACATGAACTCACCTCTCGTCTCGTGGTCCAGGTGAATTATAGTTCAGGCTCTCGAGCAAGTGTGAGGATGAATTCCTATCAGGATTAATTAAGCAGGAGGTCTGGGAGGGTTTCACAGGAGCAGTAATCACTGGGAAATAGCATGGGCTCACTAAAAACAAATGCCAGTTGAATCTTACTTTCTTTTGTTAGGAGCAACTATCTGGCAAGGAACGGAATAAAACAAAAGGCCAATGAATAGGAAATTCTGCCATTAGGAAGGCCGAACTATGTCCCAAGAACAGAATCTAAGTCTTGGACGCAGGAGTAAGGATATGGTCTAAGAGCAAGATGAAAGACTTACAGGATTTTTTAAAAAATTATTTCCCCCCAGCTTTACTGAAGAATAATTGACAAATAAAATTGTATATGTTTAAAATGTACAACATGATAATTTGGTATACATATACACTGTGGAATGATTACCGAGATCAAGTTAATTAACACATTCATCACCTTGTAAATTTTTAACTATTTTAAAAACTTTTTTTTGTATGCTCAGAACATTTAAGATCCACTTTCATCAAATTTCAAGTACACAATCCCATATTATTAACTATAATCACCATCCTGTATGTCAGAGCCTTATAACTGAAAGTTTGTACCTTTGACATACATCTCACCATTTCACCAACCCCAGCGCATCTTTCTACTCTGTTTCTATGAGATCAGTATTTTTTGTTTGTTTGGTTGGTTTTGTTTTTTAGATTCCATAAGCAAATGACACCATGTAGTATTTGTCTTTCTCAGTCTGGCTTATTTCACTTAGCATAATTCCTTCCAGGTTTATCCATATTGCTAGAAATAGCCGGATTTCTTTCTTTTTTAAAGCTGAATAATATTCCTGTGCGTGTGTGTGTGTGTGTGTGTGTGTGTATCGCATTTTCTTTATTAATTTGTCCATCTATGGACACTTAGGTTGTTTCCGTGTCTTGGCTGTTGTGAATAATGCTGCAATGAACATGGGGTGCAAATATCTTTTCAAGATAGTGATTTCATTTCCTTTGCATATAATACCCAGAAGTGGAATTGCTGGATGCTGGATCATATGGTTGTTCAACTTTAATTTTTTAAAATATTTTATTATTTATTTATTTATTTATTTTTAAATATATATTTTTTTTAATTTTAGAGAGAGAGAGAGAGCATGAGCAGGAGGGGCAGAGAAAGAGGGAGAGAGAATCTCAAGCAGACTGCACGCTGAGTGCAGAGCCAGAGGCAGGGCTCAATCTCACAATCCTGAGATCAGACCTGAGCTGAAATAGTCATATGCTTAACTAACTGTACCGCCCAGGTGCCCCAAGATTATTTATTAATTTTAGAAAGCAAGAGAGAGGGAGAGAGAGAGTGGGGGAGGGGCAGAGGGAGAGAGTCTTCAAGCAGACTCCCCACTGAGCGTAGATCTCCTGACGCATGAGATCACAACCTGAGCCAAAACCAAGATTCGAATGCTTAACCGACTGAGCAACCTGGATGCCCCTTCAATTTTAATTTTTTGAGGAATCTCCATTTTGTTTTCCATAGTGGCTGCACCAATTTATATCCCTACCATTGGTGCACAAGGATTCCCTTTTTTCCACATCCTTGCGAGCCACCGTTCTGGCACCAGAATATCACTTTCACATATTCTTTTGGTTAAAGCAAGTCACAGGGCTAGCCCAATTCAAGGGGGATGGGAAATAGACTCAGTTTCTTGATTGAAGGACGGGTAAAGTCACATTGAAAACGGACATGTGGAATGGGAGGGATAGTTGTGGCTGTCTCTGGAAATGATCTGTCAGTTTGTCCTTGGGAAAATTATTTAACCACCTGATTTCACATTCTTCACCTGTAAAATAGGAAATAATAACACCTACTACTTGAGAATGTTGTCACTAATAAATTAAGAAAGTGTGTTTAGTTAGCATCTAGTACATTGTAGTAGACACACAACAGCAACAACAGTATACTAACTGAGCCCATATTATGTGGCAGAACTGTTCTAAGTACTTGATGTAATCTTCATGACAGTTCATCAACGCACATATTAGCGTTATCTGAAGAGAAACCGTAGGCACAAAAATTTTAAACAACTTCCACAAGGTTGATTCTAGATCTAAATCACGAATGTCTTATTGCCTGCTACATCCAAAGGGTATTTCTTAGTTTTTGTTTCTGTAGGTTCTGTTGACAATTGATGCTGTAGATCACTCCATTAAATGTTCTTCCTCCTTTGGCCCCCATGACTCCCCTCTGTCCAGTGTTTTCTCCATCACTGCTGCTTTTCAATTTCCTCCTTATTGAACCACATTTTTTTTTAAGATTTTATTTATTTATGTGACAGAGAGAGACAGCAAGAGAGGGAACACAAGCAGGGTGACTGGGAGAGGGAGAAGCAGGCTTCCGGCTGAGCAGGAAGCCCAATGCGGGGCTCGATCCCAGGACCCCAGGACCATGACCTGAGCCGAAGGCAGACGCTGAACGACTGAGCCACCCAGGCGCCCCACTGAACCACATTTTAAATGACAAGCTCTCTCCCGTTTGTCCAGCTCTCCTTGCCTGGAGGAAACCATTCAATATGGCAACTCAATTTCTATCTTTCTGTGGATGATTTCCAGTCTCCCCTCTCTCCCAAACTCTAGGCTTCCAATTCTAAGCATTTTTCATTACTCACCACATATGACTCAGGTCAGTTTGTGAAACTTCTATGTCTTTCATTCTATCTCATTCCATTGGGTGCAATCTTGTCAATTAATACTTGAAATGTTTTTCAAATTTAGATATTCTTAGCAATCAGCTAAGTGCCTTCGGCCTGATGTAGGCCCTCATCATATCTTGCCTGGCTTATCAAAGTACTTTCTTAACTGGACTTTCCGCTTTCAGTTCCTCTCTATTTCTACATGCTTGAACACACACCCCCCTCCCCACCATTACTATACTAGCTCTAGCATCCCACTTTCTCTGCTTCTCCCTCCACCGTCACATCGGCTTTTCCCTCCTTTCAAGGACCAGCTTCTGTTCTACCTCCTCCACAGGCTTCCTTTCAGCTGGCTTGATCTCCTTCCTAGTTTTCCTAGGACAGAGAGTCTACTTCTCTTTTCCCTGTCTGGAGTTATCTTTATAACTCTGCATTTTCTCTACTGTTCTAATATAAGATCCTTGAGGCCCCGGCACCGTTCGCAGCAGCATTTCAAAGCTTGTCTGTTGGATGAACGCTGTGCAGCATCCTGAAATACCTTCCTGCACAGTGTGATTTGCTAGGAGGTGGCCCTAGCAACAGCACAACCTATGGCTGAGTGCCAGCTGTGGAGTCAACTGTAATTGTCTGTAGTAGGGCCTGGACACTAGTTTTACTTAAAGCTAATAATGATAATTATTATTATTACTATTATAATAATACCTTACCCTGCCTCCCCAAGTATGAACTTGGGCAGGTGATGCCTTTCTGAGTCTCAGGTTTTTCACTGGTAAAATGAAGACAACGGTTATACAGACCTTGCTGGGCTATCAAGGGAATTAAATGAGATTGTATATCTAAAAGGCTGTGGCATAGTGCCAGGAACCCCTCCCCTGCTCCCCCTACCCGCACCCCCCACGAGTTCAGTACTTCGAGGTTATTTCTGGGCTTGTTGCCTGGAATGTTGAAGAGGTGGGTGCATGAGAGGCGCCCAGAGTTCCCTTTCAAAAAGCTCAGATTCTGTGAAACTCTAACTTGGTGGATATGGGAGACACGTTGACAATCCCCGGATTTCGATTCAGTTGCTTAGAAAACCAGCCAGGATCTATGTCCCGACATCTTTCTTAGAAGCCATTTATTTGACCTTAGTTCTAACGTGCCAAGCCTCCACCGTCTCCAAAACACCACGGTGGTCGAAAACGTCCTGCATTTTGGAAATCCTTCCTTTGTTGGCAGATCTTGGCCCCGAACCCGCATTTGGGGATCTAGCATCCTGAGGCCCATGGTTTTTGCCCAGACGGCGCTTTTTCAAGTTCGAAGCCAGGACTCGGTTCTCCAGATCGGGCGGGTGTGGTCCAAATTGCACATTTCGCGCCACGCACCCAACGCGCGCTTTGAACGCTCGCGGCGAGGGACGGTGGGAGAGGGTGTTGGTTTGCCTGAGGACGGAGGGGTGGGCTGGCGAGAATGCCCGGAGCGCGCCTCGCTCCCACTCTCCAACCCTGGGCGCAGCCGCTCTGAGCGCTTGGTCCGGAGCCGAGTTTCGCGCTCCTCCAGGAGCCGGCGAGCGCCCCCCACGTCCGCCGCTGGCGCGGGAACCGGGCCCACCGGGATCCTAGCCCGCGGCGCGCGCCCCTGACCCGGCCCCGCCCCCCGGCGGCCGCGAGTGGCGGGCGGGGCGCCGGGAGAGAGGCGCGCGGGGCTGTGCGGCGCCACCTCCCCTCGGTGCCGGGGGAGGGACAGAGCGGCCGGGCGGGAGAGAGAGAAAGCCCGACCGACCGGCTGCCGAAGAGCTGCATGCAACCGGTGGGAGGCCGGGCCAGCCGGGGCTGGGGCTCGGGCCGTTCTTCGGCGGCTCCCTGACGGCGAGCGCGGACGGCCCGGAGGCGGCGGCTCTGAGCTGGCAGGCGGAGGGTTGTCTCCCGCGCCCGCCTGCCCGGCGCGGTCCGAGGATGCGGGGGGGCGATGCCCGGGGCCAGGGACGCGCTCTGTCACCAGGCGCTGCAGCTGCTGGCCGAGCTCTGTGCCCGTGGGGCCCTGGAGCACGACAGCTGCCAGGATTTCATCTACCACCTGCGGGACCGCGCCAGACCCCGGCTCCGCGACCCAGGTGAGTGCCGCCGCCGCTGCCGGGCGCGACCGGAGGGCCCTGCGCTGGGAGTTGGGGCCGCACCGGGGCCTGAGGCAGAAGAGCGATGCGGACTGGGGCGAGGAGGGGGGTGGCCGCCGAGCTAGAGGAGGGGATCAGGAAGCGGCGCGCCGTGGCCTGATGCTGGACCCGGGCGGGGACCCCGGCAGAGACTGCTGCGCGGAGGCCGAGTCCGGTGGGGGCGGGCGGGGGGAGGAGGCTGGGGCAGGGTTGGAGGGACCACGCCCGCCACCTGCGCTCCGGTCTCCAGGGCTCCGGGGGGCGGCTCCCGAGCTCCGGGCTCCGCGCTCCACTTCCCGGGCTCTGCGCTCGGGGCGAGGGGAGGCCGCGGCCGCTTCACCAGCGGTGGGAAGGGGGACGAGGCCGGAGGAAACTCTGGGAAGTTGGGAGTTGGGGACGACCCCGGCTGCGGCTGAATCCCGCTGGGCGCTCCTCACCTTCGCTTCGGAGCGCCCATTTCCCTTCCTTGGTCTGGGGTGGGAAGGGCGGGGCGGGATCTGGCTCTGGGCCGGCAACTGGGAGCTCCCGGTCCTGGGCAGCCGGGCCTGAACCGGTCCCCGGCGGGTCGTTTGGCGTAGAGGCGGCCTGGGCCTGGGCGCCCGACTCTTATCAGCTGCGGCCGCCGGGCACACCCAGCTCGGTGGGCTCGCTGGTTACGGCTGGGGCACCTGCAGTTATCCTTAGTGAAAGTTGCACAGCTCCTAACTTTGGAAAGTTCGTTTATTTTGGCATTTGACCAATTAAGGTTGGAGGAAGGAGTTTTAGTGGAGCCATTTGCTTTCCCTAAGGGCCCTGGGTCTCCCACATCTCATCCACTACTGGTTACCGGAAGACACATCGCTTCCATATGTTTTACTTGATACTCTTCTTAGCTGGAGAAATCATTTTCTCGAATACTCTTTCAACCTAAATATAAGAAAGAAGTATTGTGTTAAAGATGGAATGAGAAAATGGCCTTTGCCCCTGATATTCCTGTGTATAAATATTGGAAATGAGCTATTGCTGTGCAGGTTATCCAGTACAAATTTGCCTATTTTAAGCCAACCCGTTATATATTATATATATGTTATATAAAAGCCTACTTACACAAAGGATGAGTTAGGGAATTATTTGATTTATAAAGAGATATACTCTGCGCCTGACTTAAATAGCGTTTCTTGATAGCATATTCGAAATTGGTCTGTGGGGTGAAGAGAAATCATCTGCTAAAAGTTTATATCAGATTTTCCCTATTCGAAATCTATTTCTCTATTGAAAAAGAAAGATTGTTGTTCCCTGTTGCCTGTGGTTGCATTAATTAAGTTTATTGGATGATCAGTAATGGGTTACTTCAAAGTGCAGAGTTCAGTCAAGAAATAACTGTTGATCCCAAATGATCTCCCTGGAGGTTCAATACCCAGCCTTTGTGTGGCTCATTGCTGGCTGTGATGTGCTGCAGAGACCACAGATAGGAATCAGAGCTCCTTATTTCATGAACTGGGAGTCCTGGATGATGTCCTAAGTGGGCAAAGTTTCCTCCTGAAGCTGCAGGAACAAGAAAATTATGTAGTATGCTTCACCCAAAGCAAATGCTAGTGTTGAAATGTCCCATTTCCTTGCCTATAACTGCTCCACAAGTTTCCGTTGTTATCCCACATAAGTAAACAGTTTCCTTTGGCTTTATAAGAGAAGGTGGATGAGGCCTCTTGCTGAGTCTCCTGTTTAACACTCCACATCTTTTTGGCTGATTTTATGCCTCTGCTTCTTTTAATACATGGGCTGGATTCTGTGTTCTTGGGCTTTCCTCCACCCTTGCACCTGGCTGCCCTTGAGGAAGAGTCACAGAAAAAAAACTCCTTGCGAGAAACAAATCTGATTCCTTGGCTGAGAAATAGCCAAGTTAAGAGTACGCCTTTTGCTATTCTTTGAGTTCCTGAAAGCACTGTCGTACTTTCCTCACTAGGGCACAGTGGTTTTTCAGTAGCCCGTGCCCCTCTAGATCTTTGGTTTGGGTTGGAAGTACCTTGCTTGTGAGGCAGGAGGGGGGCACTGTGAGCACAGGGGTAAGGGGGGCTGAGGCCGAAGCTCACAGCCACAGTGCATCCTCTCTCTCAGGGCACTTCAGCTCAGGCCAGAATCTCTCCTCACTTCCCTCCTTCCTCTCCTTGCCCACGGTAATTCCTACATTAGATGCATTTATCTCCATGCCTCTGATGCTGTTTGATTGTCTGAACCAAGAGTGGCTTTCATTTCGAGCCCTAAAGGCTGAGTGGCTGGAGTAGCTGCATTGCACAATACTGTGCAGGGTGCCCTTGTTGTTGGTTCCTGGGAACCAGAATAAGCATACACAGTGGTCCTGGGATGTGGGTCCCCGACACAGTCCTCTCCAGAAGTGAATAACTTCCTTTTCTGCAGAGGAAGTCACCTGAACACCATGTACCAGCGCTCTCTGTCCATTGTCTGTCCATGGCTACTCAGCGGCAGTTAAGTTTTCTCAAGTTCAACTGCAGAACTTTGGTTTTAAAAGAAGAAAACGGACATAATTCCCTGTGGGCAGCAGAAGGACACTGCATCTGGGATGTTTGTTCATTTTTTCAGAGGTCACAGACCAGGAGGCTGTCCTGAAGGGTTATTCTCTGCCCAGGTTGTGGCAGTGCCCTGAGGTGGGAGTATAGCACCTAAGTCTTCCCTGACTTGGTGCTAAGAGAGGATTTGATGAAAGAGCAATTTTTAAAAGTGAAGCTGAGTCACAATTGGAGCTGGAATGCCTCACCCAGCCTTTCATCTGTACCAACTATGGAAAGTAAAGCGCTGATCTTTAAGCTGAGTGTGGGCACTTTTTTCCATAGAGAGCAATTAGAATCCTTCTGTGAAGTGTCTTCATTGTTGTTTCATATATTGGCAATGTGGGGCATACCCTTGCAAATCCCAGAGTATAGCCTTCATGACGGGGGGCAGAGCAAGGACAGGGGTCCTGAGATGGGGGCGTCCTTGATGTGATTCAAGGAACAATGAGTTTAAGGGTGGCTGGAGAGAGAAAAAGATTGAGAAAGATTAGAAACGTCGTTGAGGGCTGGAGGGGAGAGAGCACGTAGGGCCTTGTCAGCCAGTAGAAGGACTTTGGATTGTACTCCCAACGAGAAGGAAGGGGTCGAGAAGTGGCAGCACTCTGGCTGCTTGCTGAGAAAATGCTGTTGAAGATCAAGGACAAAGACAGAGAAACTTATCAGGAGGCTGTTGTAGTGATCCGGACAGAGTGGAGAGTGGCTTGGCCCGCAGTGTTGTAATGGAGGTGGTGAGAAGTCACAGCGCTAGGATTTGGTGATGGAATGGATGTGAGGGGTGAGAGAAGTAACGGTAAAGAAGACTCCAAGGCTTTTTGACCCAAGTAACTCCATTTACTGCGGAGGGGAAGACTTCAGGAAGAGCAGAGTTGGAGTGAGGAAAGAAATGAGGTTTCTGTTTTCATTAAAAAATATACTTTTGTACATATTAAGTGTGTGATGTCTCTTAGTTAATTCGACAGTCACCTGAAACATGAATGTGTTCTTTCACATTACCAACTGATCTTTGCTCACATTTGTAACTGGAGACTTCACACTCTCTCCTCAAGAGGGCCAAATGATTGTAGGACAGCATTTATTGTTAAAAGATTTTTCCTGGTACGGAACGAAGAGCTCTGTTTAACTTCCACCCATGGACCTTGGTTGAAATTTTTTTGCAGTTAAAAACAACGGTTTTTTTCTTTGGCTGTAAAGAGGAAGAGCTTTTAACTTTTCTTAACTTGCCGTTTCCACATCTGGAAAAGGAGGGAGGATTGGATCATGTGATGTCTAGGTTTTTACCACGTTTTATTATTTTTATTTGTTAAGTCTTCTGTAGGATGCCAAGCACGTCGGTGCCAAGCATTTTATGTAGGTCATTTCATTTAATCCTCATGATGTCTTCCAAGACGTTGCTGCTGCAAGTGTTTGTCTGTGGACCAGCAGCATCAGCCCCATCTGGGAGCTTATTAGAATGCAGACTCTCAGGCCCCACCCAGACCTACTGCATATGAATCTGTGTATTCACAGGATCTTCAGGTGATTTGTAGGCACTTTCAAGTTTGAGAGATTTGTATGTGCAAATAAAAACTGAATCTCAGAGCTAAACTAGCAGCAAGGCCATGGGATCCATTGAGAAAGGGTTGAGTTTAAGTCAAAGTAGCTTCTTAGGTAAACACATCACAAGTACTAAGAATCTGAGAATTACTGTCAATGAAAATTTTTTCATTCACATAGGTATTTTTCATAAGAGCCACCTTCAGACCTACTTTGACTATTCTGTTCCTCTATAAAGGATTTAATGTCTAACTGTAGGTTAAATTCTGTGCAGTTATGAAGACTCAGCTGAGTTTTTAGGTTATGCATTCTTTTTGTTCAGGATACTGGGTTTACATTGACATTGCAGCTTTGTATTTCTAGAGATTTTTCTTCATTTTCTGGTCCGGGTGTGAAGGAGAACCTTATGGCTCATCATTAATGACTCCTCTTTTCAAGTGGACATTAACCCTCTTAGGAAAAGCTTTTTCTAAATAAATGGTTTTCAACCTGGGCTGCACGTTCAAACATTTAGGGAGCTCTGACAAACAAAGATAAAACAAACACAAAGCTACCAATGACTGAGTTTTATTCTAGACAAATTAAATCTGAATCTCTGGGGGTGGGGCCTGGTATCATTATGTTTTTTAAGTTCCTCTATTGATTCTGAAGTAGCCAAGTGGAGGACAACTGTCAAGACCATCAAGCAGAGGATGAAACCACCGAGTCTTCTCAGCTCAGTTCATATCTCTTTCCTGAAAAATTAGGAAAGATGGTATCGAAAGTCAGGAGCCTTGTAATAGTTATTACACACATCAACTGATTCTTAGCTTCCTTTTGATAATATTACTCCAGATTTTTATATTGAGGATTCTATAAAAATATAATGAGAATCCATTATGTTTACCCGACTTGGGGGGAAAAAAAGAAGAACAAATTGAGAAAATCATGTCCAAATAGTATTTCATTAGAAGGTCAGAATGTGGAATCTTCACTAATGTCACCTTATATTGAATTAGAATGAAATCATTTATTAAAAGATATACATATAAAATAATTAAATAGTTTTTAAGGAAAAATCTTCAAAATAATCCTCAAGACTAAATATTAGTCTTATTAAAACTTTCAAAGATACTCGAAAGAGAGTTAACCTTAAAACACTAGGTTTTTATGAATAGGCATTGGAATGATAAGGCACAATGGGATTCATTTTTAAAAATTAATGTTAATTGCATTCAGGAAATAGTCTTCTAAGGAACAAGTAGCATATTGGATGCACAATATGTGAAGATAATTTGCATTTACTTCAGTGACATTTTAGGGCTTCTTCATAAATATTTTATTTAAACAAGTGTGTTTTCATCTCTGTGGGATTCTTCTACATGGACCAGTGAGTGATTTAGTCATGAGGTAATTATCAAGAGGGAAAAACAAAAGTAAACTGTGGTAAAGGCCTCACAGGCAGCCCTGTGGTCTGCTGCCTCTTTCAGAATAAACAATCAAAAGCACAAACTTTTTGATGTGGGCTAACCTCTCAAGGAAATATTAAGCCAATACCTAAGGGAAATCACCTAAAATTTCCTCTTATGTATAGAGCATGAGCATTGCTTTCACTGTGAAAACATTGGCACTTGTGTATTTGTGCGTGTACGTGTGCTTTCCTATATGATTGGCCTGCAAAAACTCAGAATGCTCAAGAAGGGTCTTGACTGAGTTACTTGAAGGAACTAACAAGTACACATGCTGAAATATACAGAGAAAGGGGAGGAACTTAGCGAGAGGCCTAAGTGGGGAGAGCAATCTCACTTTTAAAAGAATAAGTATGGAGTATACTTTTCTACTTTCTAAATGAAATCCCAATTTAAGCCATAATGTGCATCATGACTTTTTCTCCTAAATGTTTTATTGGGTTAGTTCTAGGAATGGCTTTCAACTGAAGCAAACCCTTAATGACTAGGTTTTACAGATCTCCTTGAAATATTCATATGTCTTTGTGCGTGTATTTTATCACACAAAAACTTTTTTTAAATTTTTTATTGTTATGTTAATCACCATATATTACATCATTAGTTTTTGATGTAGTGTTCCATGATTCATTGTTTGTGCATAATACCCACTGCTCCATGCAGAATGTGCCCTCTTTAATACCCATCACCAGGCTAACCCATCCCCCTACCCTCCTCCCCTCTAGAACCCTCAGTTTGTTTTTCAGAGTCCATTGTCTCTCATGGTTCGTCTCCCCGTCCGACTTACTCCCCTTCATTCTTCCCCTCCTGCTATCTTCTTCTTTTTCTTTTTTCTTAACATATGTTGCATTATTTGTTTCAGAAGTACAGATCTGTGATTCAACAGTCTTGCACAATTCACAGCGCTCACCATAGCACATACTCTCCCCAGTGTCTATCACCCAGCCACCCCATCCCTCCCACCCACCACCACTCCAGCAACCCTCAGTTTGTTTCCTGAAATTAAGAATTCCTCATATCAGTGAGGTCATATGATACATGTCTTTCTCTGATTGACTTATTTCACTCAGCATAACACCCTCCAGTTCCATCCACGTCGTTGCAAATGGCAAGATCTCATTCCTTTTGATGGCTGCATAATATTCCATTGTGTATATATACCACATCTTCTTTATCCATTCTTCTGTCGATGGACATCTTGGCTCTTTCCACAGTTTGGCTATTGTGGACATTGCTGCTATAAACATCGGGGTGCACGTACCCCTTCAGATCCCTACATTTGTATCTTTGTGGTAAATACCCAGTAGTGCAATTGCTGGATCGTATGGTAGCTCTATTTTCAACTGTTTGAGGAACCTCCATACTGTTTTCCAGAGTGGCTGCACCAGCTTGCATTCCCACCAACAGTGTAGGAGGGTTCTGCTTTCTCCACATCCCCGCCAACATCTGTCATTTCCTGACTTGTTAATTTTAGCCATTCTCACTGGTGTGAGGTGGTATCTCATTGAGGTTTTGATTTGGATTTCCCTGATGCCAAGCGATGTTGAGCACTTTTTCATGTGTCTGTTGGCCATTTGGATGTCTTCTTTGGAAAAATGTCTGTTCATGTCTTCTGCCCATTTCTTGATTGGATTATTTGTTCTTTGGGTGTTGAGTTTGATAAGTTCTTTATAGATTTTGGATACTAGCCCTTTATCTGGTGTGTCATTTGCAAATAGTTTCTCCCATTCTGTCGGTTGTCTTTTGGTTTTGTGGACTGTTTCTTTTGCTGTGCAAAAGCTTTTTATCTTGATGAAATCCCAATAGTTCATTTTTGCCCTTGTTTCCCTTGCCTTTGGCGATGTTTCTAGGAAGAAGTTGCTGCGGCTGAGGTAGAAGAGGTTGCTGCCTGTGTTCTCCTTTAGGATTTTGATGGACTCCTGTCTCATGTTTAGGTCTTCCAACCATTTGGAGTCTATTTTTGTGTGTGGTATAAGGAAATGGTCCAGTTTCATTCTTCTGCATGTGGCTGTCCAATTTTCCCAACACCATTTGTTGAAGACACTGTCTTTTTGCCATTGGACATTCTTTCCTATTTGTCAAAGATAAGTTGACCATAGAGTTGAGGGTCCATTTCTGGGCTCTCTATTCTGTTCCATTGATCTATGTGTCTGTTTTTGTGCCAGTGCCATACCGTCTTGATGATGACAGCTTTGTAATAGAGCTGGAAGTCCGGAATTGTGATGCCGCCAGCTTTTCTTTTCTTTTTCAACATTCCTCTGGCTATTCGGGGTCTCTTCTGGTTCCATACACATTTTAGGATTCTTTGTTCCATTTCTTTGAAAACAGTGGATGGTATTTTGATGGGGATTGCATTGAATGTGTAGATTGCTCTAGGTAGCATTGACGTCTTCACAAAGTTGGTTCTCCCAATCCATGAGCATGGAACGTTTTTCCATTTCTTTGTGTCTTCCTCAGTTTCTTTCCTGAGTATTTTATAGTTTTGTGAGTACAGATCCTTTGCCTCTTTGGTTAAATTTAATCCTAGGTATCTTATGGTTTTGGGTGCAATTGTAAATGGGATCGACTCCTTGATTTGTCTCTCTTCTGTCTTGTTGTTGGTGTATAGGAATGCCACTGATTTCTGTGCATTGATTTTATATCCTGCTACTTGACTGAATTCCTGTATGAGTTCTAGCAGTTTTGGAGTGGAGTCTTTTGGGTTTTCCACATACAGTATCATATCATCTGCAAAGAGTGAGAGTTTGACTTCCTCTTTGCCGATTTGGATGCCTTTGATTTCTTCTTGTTGTCTGATTGCTGTTCTCAATGGAGCTCTCAGCTTTTCCCCATTGAGAATGATATTCGCTGTAGGTTTTTCATAGATGGCTTTTATGATATTGAGGTATGTACCCTCTATCCCTATACTCTGAAGAGTTTTGATCAAGAAAGGATGCTGTACTTTGTCAAATGCTTTTTCTGCATCTATTGAGAGGATCATATGATTCTTGTTCTTTCTTTGGTTAATGTATTGTATCACGTTGATTGATTGCGGATGTTGAACCATCCTTGCAGCCCAGGGATAAATCCCACTTGGCCATGGTGAATAATCCTTTTAATGTACTGCTGGATCCTATTGGCTAGTATTTTGGTGAGAATTTTGCATCCATGTTCATCAAGGATATTGGTCTACAATTCCCCTTTCTGTTGGGGTCTTTGTCTGGTTTTGGGATCAAGGTAATGGTGGCCTCATCAAATGAGTTTGGAAGTTTTCCTTCCATTTCTATTTTTTGGAACAGTTTCAGGAGAATAGGTATTAATTCTTCTTTAAATGTCTGATAGAATTCCCCTGGGAAGCCATCTGGGCTTTTGTTTCTTGGGAGATTTTTGATGACTGCTTCAATTTCCTTAGTGGCTATAGGTCTGTTCAGGTTTTCTATTTCTTCCTGGTTCAATTTTGGTAGTTGATACATCTCTCGGAATGCACCCATTTCTTCCAGGTTATCTAATTTGCTGGCATAGAGTTGCTCATAATATGTTCTTATAATTGTTTGTATTTCTTTGGTGTTGGTTGTGATCTCTCCTCTTTCATTCATGATTTTGTTGATTTGGGTCATTTCTCTTTTCTTTTTGATAAGTCAGGCCAGGGGTTTATCGATCTTGTTAATTCTTTCAAAGAACCAGCTCCTAGTTTCATTGATCTGTTCTGTTCTTTTGGTTTCTATTTCATTGATTTCTGCTCTGATCTTTATTATTTCTCTTCTCCTGCTGGGTTTAGGCTTTATTTGCTGTTCTTTCTCCAGCTCCTTTAGGTGTAGGGTTAGGTTGTGTATTTGAGACCTTTCTTGTTTCTTTGAGTTCTAGTTTCAAAGCATTGTGGTCTGAAAATATGCAGGGAATAATCCCAATCTTTTGGTACCGGTTGAGACCTGATTTGTGACCTAGGATGTGATCAATTCTGGAGAATGTTCCACGGGCACTAGAGAAGCATGTGTATTCCGTTCCTTTGGGATGGAATGTTCTGAATATGTCTGTGAAGTCCATTTAGTCCAGTGTGTCATTTACAGTCTTTATTTCCTTGTTGATCTTTTGCTTAGATGATCTGTCCATTTCAGTGAGGGGGGTGTTAAAGTCCCCCACTATTATTGTATTGTTGTCAATGTGTTTCTTCGCTTTTGTTATTAATTGCCTTATATAATTGGCTGCTCCCATTGTAGGGGCATAGACATTTACAATTGTTAGATCTTCTTGTTGGATAGACCCTTTAAGTAGGATATAGTGTCCTTCCTCATCTCTTATTACAGTCTTTGTTTTAAAATCTAATTTGTCTGATATAAGGATTGCCATCCCAGCTTTCTTTTGGTGTCCATTAGCATGGTAAATGGTTTTCCACCCCCTCACTTTCAATCAGGGGGTGTCTTTGGGTCTAAAATGAGTCTCTTGCAGACAGCATATGGATGGGTCTTGTTTTTTAATCCAATCTGATAGCCTGTGTCTTTTGATTGGGGCATTTAGCCCATTTACATTCAGGGTAACTATTGAAAGGTATGAATTTAGTGCCATTGTATTGCCTGTAAGGTGACTGTTACTGTATGTTGTCTGTATTCCTTTCTGATCTATGCTGCTTTTAGGCTCTCTCTTTGCTTCGAGGACTCCTTTCAATATTTCTTGGAGGGCTGGTTTTGTGTTTGCAAATTCCTTTAGTTTTTGTTTGTCCTGGAAGCTTTTTATCTCTCCTTCTATTTTCAATGACAGCCTAGCTGGATATAGTATTCTTGGCTGCATATTTTTCTCGTTTAGTGTTCTGAAGATATCATGCCAGTCCTTTCTGGCCTGCCAGGTCTCTGTGGATAGGTCTGTTGCCAATCTAATATTTCTACCATTGTAGGTTACATATCTCTTCTCCCGAGCTGCTTTCAGGATTTTCTCTTTTTCTCTGAGACTTGTAAGTTTTACTATTAGATGTCGGGCTGTTGACCTATTATTATTGATTTTGAGAGGGGTTCTCTGTGCCTCCTGGATTTTGATGCCTGTTTCCTTCCTCACATTAGGGAAGTTCTCTGCTATTGTTTGCTCCAATATACCTTCTGCCCCTCTCTCTCTTTCTTCTTCTTCTGGGATCCCAATTATTCTAATGTTGTTTCGTCTTATCATATCACTTATCTCTTGAATTCTGCCCTCGTGATCCTGTAGTTTTGTATCTCTCTTTTTCTCAGCCTCTTTATTTTCCATCATTTGGTCTTCTATATCACTGATTCTCTCTTCTGCCTCATTTATCCTAGCAGTTAGTGCCCCCATTTTTGATTGCACCTCATCAATAGCCTTTTTGATTTCGACTTGGTTAGATTTTAGTTCTTTTATTTCTCCAGGAAGGCTGTCTCTAATAACTTCCACGCTTTTTTCTTTCTTTTTTTTTTAATTTTTTTTAAAAATTATTTATTGTTATGTTAATCACCATATATTACATCATTAGTTTTTGATGCAATGTTCCATGATTCATTGTTTGTTCATAACACCCAGTGCTCCATGCAGAACGTGCCCTCCTCAATACCCATCACCAGGCTAACCCATCCCCCCACCCCCCTACCCTCTAGAACCCTCAGTTTGTTTTTCAGAGTCCATCATCTCTCATGGTTCGTCTCCCCCTCTGACATACTCCCCTTTTCTTCCTCTCTTGTTATCTTCTTCTTTTCCTTTTTTCTTAAAATATGTTGCGTTATTTGTTTCAGAAGTACAGATCTGTGATTCAACAGTCTTGCACAATTCACAGCGCTCACCGTAGCACATACCCTCCCCAATGTCTATCACCCAGCCATTCCATCCCTCCCACCCCCCACCACTCCAGTAACACTCAGTTTGTTTCCTGAGATTAAGAATTCCTCATATCTTCCACGCTTTTTTCAAGCCCAGCTAGTATCTTTAAAGTCATGATTCTGAACTCTAGGTCTGACATCGTACTAATGTCCGTATTGAGTAGGTCCCTGGCTGACGGTACTACCTCTTGTTCTTTTTGCTGAGGTGATTTTTTTCGTCTTGTCATTTTGTCTTCCAGTAAGTGGTCGCTTCTCTGATCAGAGTTGTTGCTACTCTCCTCTTCGATCTCTTGTTGAGTTCGTAGATGTTCAGAATGGTTTGATCCCTATTCAGCTGAATTCCTGAGACCAGACGAAATCTAGGTCTCCTACTCCTCCGCCATCTTGCTCCGCCTCACACAAAAACTTTTATATCAACACTGATGGAACTGCACCTGAAGGGGGAAAAAAAAACTCACCTGGGAAATCAAGATGACAAAGTGGAATAAAGCAAGAGCTTTAGAGTCAGAATCTGATCCTGCTCTTACTAGCTTTATGACTTGGAGCACAATATTTAATTCTTCAGTTTATTCATCTGTACAATGGGAATGGAAGACTGCCGTAGCACAGTGCCCAGACCCAGTGCTCCAGAGATTTTGGGGGCAGAGGTATCACCTCTCACTGCTTCCTCTCAGCTGTGATCCGTGGGCATGAATACGTTTTACCCATTCATAATCCCTCAGACACAAACGTTTCTATTCTACTTTTTTCATGTGCTTAGTATGTTATCACTGCTCATTAGCTGTATGTCTCTAGGCGATTTCTGTGTCTTACGTTTCCTCATCAGTAAAATGGATTGCCAGTATTCAGGTAAAATATAGGATGCCCCGTTCAATTTGAATTTCAGATGAGCAATATTGCATGGGACGGACATATATTAAATACCTATTATTTATCTGAAATTCAGATTGAACTGTGCACTTTATATTTTTATATGCTAAATCTAGAAACCCTGTTTTAGTACCTATCTCACAATGCATGTGAAATACTTACCATAGGGGCGCCTGAGTGGCCCAGTCAGTTAAGCGTCTGACTCTTGATCTCAGCTCAGTTCGTGATCTTAGGGTCATGAGTTCAAGCCCCTCACTGGGATCCATGCTGGGTGTGGAGCCTACTTAAAAAAAAAAAAAAAGGAAAAAAAATACTTACCATAGTACCCAGCACATAGTAAATGCTCAATAAATAGTAACCATTATTATTATTATTGTATTTTTTCCATGATGAACAGTCATTGTGCAATTTTTAGGATGACTATATATCTATATTCCGGAGAGTAGGTAAATCTTTTTCACTTAACTATGCTTTTTGGGCATTTCTAGCTTCTAATTTTTTATTACCTAAAAATACTGTGATGTATCTATAGTATTCTCCCTTTTGGGACAATTTCTTCCCTTCCCTTTTCCTTCCTTCCTTCCTTCCTTCCTTCCTTCCTTCCTTCCT
>NW_027397111.1:9532330-9592395 GCF_003265705.2 Callorhinus ursinus | reverse complement strand
TTCCTTCCTTCCTTCCTTCTTTCCTTCCTTCCTTCCTTCTCCAGTCTATGAAAATGAAACTATATTGTAGCCCCAGGGCCTTGGGGCTTTGGCAGGAGGCTGCCCTGCCAGCAAAAGAGAGCCAGTGGAGGGCAGTTGTATTTCTGGGCTAGCTGGCAGAGGGAAGGCTCCATGATGCCAACCCGCAGGCCAAGCACCAAGTGCAGGATGGATACTTTCTGGATTTTGTAGTCTGAGAGCGCAGCCATCCTCCAGCTGTTTGCTTGCAAGAATCAGATGAAGCTGGTCAGGTGGGATGCCCTCCTTGTCTTGGATTTTGGCTTTGACATCCTCGGTGGTGTCATTGGGCTCAACTTCAAGGATGATGGTCTTGCCCTCAGGGTCTTACAAAGATCTGCATCTCTACATCTGCCACAAGACCATGACCACCAACCAGCTCAGCCACCTCCTTGAAGAGGAAGAGGTGGAAAATTTCTTAATGATAAATTATCAACATCGGGTTCAAATTGCTTTCCTGTAGATTGTCAAACTTAAAAATAGAAGCTTCCAGATATTTTACCAGCAAAAGATGGGTGTGTTCAGGAATAAAAGAGAATTGCTATCTGGGACAAACAAGCTGTGGCAAAACCGTAGGAAGTCTGGAGAACAAAGGTACACTTTTTTAAGGAGGAAAGGTGTTAGTTGGGAAGGCTGTTATAAACTAAAAGTCCATTGGAGTAAATTGGGTTCCAAGTGTGGTGACTTCTCATTGGCTGAGTGGATGAGGGGATAGGAAAGCATGTCTTCCTCAGCTGGGATAGTAAAGTAGCATCCATGTGCAGGGGCAGATCCATCTCTTCCTGTTAGGTCTGCAGTCGATTAAGAGTGGTAGGGTGGTAGGGTGTGGGAGCACCCCTTCCCAAACCTCCTGACTCCATGTTAGTGAGGTTTCCCATTATTAATTTTCACAAGATTTATGCCAACTATCCCTGCTACAAATGAACAGTATATCCACTAGCATTAGGTGGTAATAATGTCAACAAAAACTTGCTAATTTGGGGTGCCTGGGTAGCTCAGTCATTAAGCATCTGCCTTCGGCTCAGGTCATGATTCCAGGGTCCTGGGATCGAGTCCCACATCGGGCTCCCCACTCCACAGGAAACCTGCTTCTCCCTCTCCCACTCCTCCTGCTTGTGTTCCCTCTCTCGCTGTCTCTCTCTGTCAAAAAATAAATAAAAAATCTTAAAAAAAAAGGCTTAAAAAAAAACAAACACAAAACTTGCTAATTTAACAGGTTTTAAGTGACTACCTGGTTCAATTTGTGTTTTTTTGCTGCTGGTGGTGGGATTGAATATTTTTAATACTTTAAACCTACCTATATTTCTTATGTGAATGTTCTGTGTTTACTATCATGTAGCAGTTTATTTTTGAGAATCTTAATGTTTTTATTGCTAATTTGCATTAGTTAAAATATAAATATTGTCAGATTAGCTCACAGAAGGATTAGGTCACTGTGCAGTGAATGATTGCATTCATTGTCTGACTACAATCAATCAGTATACTAGACTGCCTTTTAAAATTTTAAGGTTGCAGCAACAAATAGGGATTCATTGTAATTCTCTTTTTTGGGGGGGGAGGAGTTAAGCTTTAATTGAACAATGTTGAGAATTTATAGAGTTTTTCACATTCTGCCCATAATGGCAAAGAAAAAATTGACACATTGTAACATTCTTTCCAATGCAGAGTACTGCCTTTATTTATTTGAAATATGAAAAAAAAATTGTAATATAACTTTGATCTCTTTTTCTCTTTCCCTCTTTCCACCTCCTCCTTCTCTCCCAGCACTTATGAAGCCTTACTTTAGCCATACTGACCAGATCACTCTTTTCTAATTATAATTAAGTCAAATTAAGAAGACATTGGAGTGCCTCATAATTCCCAGGTACTAGGTTAGGCATTAGTAATTCAAAGATCCATTAAACATAGTTACTGCCCCTATGGAGTTGAGATAAAACAGTAATTGCAATTAATAAAATGAAGACAGGAAGGGAGATATATATGGGACACAGTGCAGGAAAAGAGGAGAGAAGTAATTAACAAGCTTGAGTGTATCCGCAGAGGATTCCTAGAGAAGTTAACTCTTGGGTGGAGCGTTTTGCCTGGAATGTGTGGGTAGGAAGGACCTTCTAGGAATTTATAAACATCCTATGACAGGAGAGGGTGGATCTTTGGTAGTAATAGGAAGTGAAGTATGTGATGGGACTATTGAAGGATGAGTCTGTTCTGGTGAATACTGGTCAGATCGTGGAAGTCTTGTATGCCATTGTTAAAAGTCCCACAGAGGGCTTGGGCTGGAGCACTCTGATGTAGAAATCTTGAAAGAAGTACAGTTTACTGTAATGAGTCCAAAGGATCCATTCTCAGCAAAGTACTCTTGGAGATTTCAGGATGAGGGAAGTTCTGTGAGTGCACATCTCAAGTCTTTCTGGTTCCTCGAAGAATGGGAAATAAGCTCAAGTGGGTGGTAATGATGCTCTTCCTGTTCAAGGTAAGTTCCTGACAGATTAGAATCACTGAATGGGAGATCACCTATTTTAGGTCCCCAATCATGTTACCCTGAAACTCAGGTATAATTACCTCACATAATTGCCTTTAGCAAGTTTAGTCACCTGGTTCAAACATCTGGGCTCCAGATATAATTTCAGACTATGCCGACAGTGACATCTTGCTTCCTTGCCTGTTTAATAATGAAAAAGCAACGTGTTCAGTTGCATTGCAACCAGTCAGTTTGTGGATATGCACAGTCTGTTTTCTCTGATATTATAGGGCCCAGTATCCATCCATAGTGCCTACCAAGCCAGGCTGTGGAGATGGTTCTTTATTCTACATACAGGGGCTGCCAAGTATTGGGCACAATTTGTTAAAATAATTGGACTGAATGCCCTTAGGCGGGTCATACACTCTCTACTTTTCTTATCCTCCCTTCCCCTGCCCACCTGAATGAACTCTCCTTATCACATTAAGAGGATATCCCTGGCTACTGAAGACATTTCAGTTTGCATCAGCTGTAACACTACAGACCCATTAAAGGGTTTTAAGCTAAAAATTAAGGTGAACAGATTTTTCTTCTAATTATATCACTCTGGAGAGAGGATGAGGGTTGATTGGAGAGATCATGATTGAAAACGACATTTACTTACTCATCAAATGATTATTGATCATCTCCTATGTGTAGGGCTCTGTTCTATGTAGGGTACATATCTAGATACCTAGATACAGCATTGTACGTGTAGTAGGGAGCCAAACAAAATGAAAAGCTTGCCTTTGTGGAACTTTTATGTTGCTGAGAGGAAAATGATAATACATAAATAAATTAACTAATTACATAGTGTGTTAGATGGTAATAAGTGCTAAGAAGAAAAATAGAACATGGAAAGAGAATAGGGGTGGGAACCAAAATGGCACCATGGAAAGTTGATGAGTAAAGGTCAGAAGGAAATGATGGGAGCAAGGCATGCACATGCCAGGGGAAGAGCATTCCAGGCAGGGGAACAACACGTTTAAAGGTCCTGAGACAGGCACATGCCAGGTATTAGTCGGGCAAGGAAGAGAGAGACATAGGTGAGGTTGGAAAGGTGATGGCAGAGTGATCATAGGGCCCTATAAGCCATTGTAATGAATATGACTTTTACTCAGAGTAAGATGGGAAGTCATCAGAAAGTTTTAAGCAGAGCAGTGATAATGTCTGCCTTAAGAATAGAAAGGATCACTTTGACCAGACTGTAGAAGAGTAAGGGTGGAGTCAGGGAGAAGAATTACGTGACTGTTGTAATCATTTATGTGAGAGATAATGGTGGCTTGGACCTGAGTGATGGCGGTGGTGATAGTGAGAAGTGGTCAGACTCCAGGTAGCTTGAAGTAGAGCTGACAGGATTTACCAATGGGTGGTTGTGGGGTATGAAAGAGAGAGGAATCAGAATGACTCCCAAAACTTGGCCTGAGCAAGGGAATAGAGGTGTAGGGGAAGTAAGTTAGAGGGGAATGATTAAGAGCTCAGTGTTGGATGTGTTAAGTTGGAAATGCTTATTAGTGAGTGAGTCAAGTGGGGCTACAGATTAGGAAATTGGATATATGAGCCTGGAGTTGAGGAAAGATGGCTGGACTGAAGATATAAATGGGAGTATTGTAGGCATAGAGATGATATTTAAAATGAGTCTGGCTGAAATGATCCAGGAAGACAAAGGAGAGAGGAGGGCCAGCACTGAATTCTGGAGCTCTCCAACACTAGGAGGATGGAGAGAAATTGAGGAACCAGCAAAAGAAAACTAATAAAGATGGACCAGAAAATCTAAGAGTATTGACCTGAAAGCCAAAATGAGAAGCCAAGAAAATGGCATATCAAAGAGGAGGACGTAAAAGTTGTGTCAGTGCTACCATTAGGTCAAGTAGAATGAACACTGAGTACTGACCACTGCCTTTAGTACGTAGAGGTCATCGGAAGTGATGTTGACAAGCAGTTTTGGTGAAGAGGTGGGGACAAGAGCCTGATTGGAGTGGCTGTAAGAGGAATTGACTGGCAAAAGTGGGGCGGTGAGTATAGACTATTACAAATTTTTCTGCAGATACCAGAGAAATAAGTAATTAGTTGGTGAGGGAAATGAGATCAAGGGTTTTTTGTTTTTGTTGTAAAATGTGAGAGAGAACATCACTAATGTGATGGGAATGATCTAGTGAAGAACAAAAATACATGATGTAGGACAAAGGGGGACAATTATTGGAGCAGTATTCTTGAATGGGTATTGGGATATCCTTCCTAGGTGCTCAAGAAAGAAGTGTAGCCTGTAGATACCCATTTAGGAGCCATCAGCATAGAGAGGATAGTTAAAGCTCAGAAACTAGATGCACTTACCAAGGAATGAAGATTAAAAAAAGAAGAAGTCAAACAACTAGTTAGAGGTTAGGAAGATGAGAAGGAAACAACAAAAGAGACTGACAAGGATCAGCAAGTACAGTGGGAGAAAAATCAGGAATATGGTGGCCTGGAAGTGCAGACAGTATTTCTGGAAGGAGAGAGTGATCCTCCTTGTGAAATGTACTTGAAAGGTCAAGTAAGATGAGAACCCAGGACTGATCATTGCATTTAGCAATATGGAGCTTCATTGGTGACGTTGAACTGAGGGATTCTGAAGGAGTTGTGGGCAAGTGGAGTCAGTGATAGTCTGACTGCAGTCTCTTTGAGAAAAGTTGAAGGGAACATATACTACATTTTTGAGTTCTATTGTGAAAGAAAAGGGAGGAGAAAATAAGTCAAAAGATGGTTTTTAAAGAGAGGAGAAAATAATTACATATTCGTAATTATGTAATTCATAATTGGATGCTAGGGAGAAGTTAAAAATGATGCAGAGGATGTCTCCTCAGGCAAGGGAAACAAAAGTAAAAATAAACTATTGGGATTCTAACAAAATAAAAAGCTTTTGCACAGTGAAGGAAACCATCAGCAAAACAAAAAGGCAACCTACGAAATAGGAGTAGATATTTGCAATTGGTACATTTGATATTGGTATTGATTGATATTTTGATATATCCAAGGTAGATGGAGAACTTATGCAACTCAACACCAAAAAAACAAAAACAAAACTGAAAAAATTCACCAAAATCTGATTAAAATGGGCAGAGGACCTGAATAGACATTTTTCCAAAAAAGACATATAGATGGCCAGCAGACACATAAAAAGGTTTTTAGCATTACTAATCATCAGGGCAATGCAAATCAAAACCAGAATGAGATATCACCTTACACCTATCAGAATGGCTAAAATCAAGAAGAAACAAGTGTCGGTGAGGATGTGGAGAAAAGGAACGCTCGTGCACTGTTGGTGGGAATGCAAGCTGGTGCAGACACTGCGGAAAACAGTATGGAGGTTCCTCAAAAAATTTAAGACAGAATTACATGTGATCCAGTAATTCCAATACTGAGTATTTACCCAAAGGAAGAAAAAACCCACTTATTTCAAAAAGATACATGCATGCCTATATTATTGCAGCATTATTTACAACAGCCAAGATAGGGAAGCAACCCAAGTATCCATCCATAGATGAATGGATAAAGAAGACATGGCACACAAACACTGAAATATTACTCAACCATAAAAAAGAATGAGACCTTGACATTTGCAACAATGTGAATGGATCTAGAGCCTATAATGCTAAGTGGAATAAGTCAAAAGACAAATGCCATGTGATTTCACTCATATGTGGAATTTAAGAAACAAAACAAATGAACAAACAAAAAGAAACTGAAAAACAAAGTCTTAAATATAGGGAACAAACTGATGGTTATCAGAGGGGAGGTGGGTAGGGGGATGGGTGAAACAAGTCAAGGGGACTAAGAGTACAGTTATTATGATGAGCACTGAGGAATGTGTAGAATTGCTGACTCATTATATTGTACACCTGGAACTAATAATAGTGTATGTTAATTATACTTCAATTAAAAAAAATGACATAGGGGATCGAATTGCCTGAGTACTTGAGTAGGTGGGTTTTTCAACATTTCATTCATTGACAAGGAGTCAGGGCAGAGTATATGAGCCCGGGTGGGCAGATATGGTTTGGAGATTATATAGAAGTTTGTCTTATGATCGCTATTCCATTATTAGTGCAAAAGGAAACAGGCAGGTTACCAGCTGCAAGTGAGGAGGTGGGGGGTGAAAACAGGAGAGGTGTAAATGATAGGCCGGGAGATGGGAGAGTGAGTGGATCAGAGAAGTGCAGGGTAATTGCTGGGCAACTTTAAGGGCCCACTTGAAGGTAGTGATCGTGTATTTAAAGTGCTACCCACCACCACAGGCGTGAATGTTTTTCCCACTACATGCACCTGTGTTTGTGCAGGCATGAAGAGACAGGGGTTGTGTTTAAGAAGGGTCACGCTGATGTATGACAACGAGAGAGGGACAAAAGATTTGAGGGCGTATAGGATGGAGGGATTGGGATGATCGACTCTGAAATCTCGTCTGACTAAAGAGGGGAAAGTGGACATGTCGAGGTCGTGAAGAGTTGGTAGGATGAGAGGGTTGTAGGTCCTCTGGTGTGGGGTGACTATTGGGAATGCAGTGAAAAGGAGGGGCTGCAGTTGTTGGTTATAACCAGGTCTGGGGTGTGATTGTGGAGTGAGGCCCTAAGGTTGGGTGAAGGACAAGTTACTGAAGGAGACAGGGACAAGAACAGAAAGACTGTGGTTTTGGAAGTATTGAATTAACCACAAGTTAAGACAAAAGTAGTGTTGGAGAGAGTGACAACAAGCCGGGAATGGAGGGAAGTGGGGAAGTGGCCTGAGGAATGTAGACATCTGTGACAAGGAGGGGCAGCTGGAGTGGAGTGGTGCAGTTAGGCAGTACGAGATTCAAAGCCTGGAGATTTTAGAGAAAACACCAGAAGTAGTAGATTATTAGTATTTGTCTAGGCAGAAGTGTTGAATTAATGTTTTAAGGTAATGGAGTTGGAGAAGAGGGGATTGATATAAAACATATTTAAGGGGTAAAAAATAATCGGTATGCTGAGACAAAGTAGAAGGATCCTAATTCTCTGATTTATGGCATAAATGCCTGGGAGGATGGTCATGTGATTTATTAGGTTTGTGACAAGAAGTTGAGCATGGTTTTTTAAAAATATTTTTTTAAAGATTTTATTTATTTGAGAGGGAGAGGGGGAGAGTACAGAGAGAGAGAGAGAGAGAGGGAGAAGCAGACTCCCCACTGAGCAGAGAGACAGATGCAGGGCTTGATCCCAGGACCCTGAGATCATGACCTGAACCGAAGGCAGAGGCTTAACCCCAAATAAGCCAACCAGGTGCCCCTTGAACATGTTTTATGGGGAGAAAAATAAGATTAATTTTAAATACATTAAGTTTGAGGTTGTATAGGAGATCTGATGCAGACATCCAGGACAGTTGACTGGAGGACTATAGGGAAGAAGTTACTAGAAATCAGGAAGGGTGAGAAATGGTTGAATGCTAAGGCTCCTTCCAACTTGAAGATTTTGGGGAAATGATTCTTAGTTCTGACTATGCATCAGAATCATTTGTGGGAACTTTTGAAGACATAACTGCGCTGTACCCTGACTGACTAAATCAGAATCTTTAGGGGTGATTCCTAAAGTACCCCTACACATGAGTCTGGCATGCATCCAGGGTTGCAAATGACATGGATTTATGGCCTTTATGGATTGAAATTATTTTTTACAACCCCATTGTCAAAATAAATGCTTCAACCATCTGTATAAAATTGTTATATTAGGCAAGGAAATCCAAGCATGAAAATATTTTTACTATCTATCATTGATCCTTTTTTTTTTTTAACCACAGTGGGAGTTATCCCAAATTATTAGTACAGCTGCTGTTGGCACAACTAATAATACATTCTGTAGAAAATTTAGCTGTAGGATGTAACTGTAGCATCCTGGCAGTAACGAAAATCATGGTCTTCTCTATTGCTAGACATGTAATATGATTATCACTTAACTTTTAATTTAGGATAACCATACTGCAAATCAGCTCTGTAAAAACTCTAACTAGGCTGTGAGCTTAGAGAAGAACATGGTTGCTTGATTCCTGTAGTCTATCACTTGTTCTTGCCGATATGTTCATTTCCTATCCGAAAAACCCGGGAAACAAAGAAAGAGACATAAACGAGGGGCCACATTCGAACCACTTTTAACACTTTACGCTGAAAATCTCAGGTCAAACGTATTTTCAATGGTGATTTTTTTTTTCAAATACTATGAATGTCAAGTGATAGGTAGCATAGCTGAACTAGCTCTGAAGTCTTCCCCAGTTATTTCAGAGGGAAGGAGAGAACTGTTGTTTGCTGTTCTTCAATCTGTTCCACCACAATTGCTACTTTAGATTTAATGTCACTGTAATATACTGAATTTATAGGTCATCCTTCTCTGGGGCTTTTAAAGTACTTTGTGTGTATTACTTTAATTTTTAGGTAGCTAAAACTCATCATGTCATGTAATCTATTTCAGAGAGAGTCTGCAAAGAGAGCTAGAAAATCCCCCAAAGTGTTTCTTTTTTCCTTCCACATGCTGTTGGGAGGAGCATCTATTGCTTCTAACCCCACACTGCTTCAGAGGCCATTTATGTGTGGATTACTGCAGGCTTCTCTGGGGGGAATCTAATCCCCATAGGTTCAGTTTGAGAGGATCCACTCGGTAGGCCAATATAGATTAAAATCACAGCTCTTTTCCATTACATTGGTTTTTTTGATCTTTTAATTTTTATATTGTCTCACACGTCAGTGACTCAATCACAGTTGTCTTCCCAGTGCCTCAGTATGTGGGAAATGGAAAGTTGAATTGGACAGATTCACAAAACGAGGGCCCTATAGAATATGTCTTTATAGTAAAAGCTGATGTTTTAGGGCTTGCAGTCACAGCACTAAGGAAAGTCATCAGATTTAATTCAGGGAACAGGCAGAAGTGGGTGTTAAATAGTGGCTTTAATAATGCAGCTTAGAACATGGGGAAATGTCAGAGGAGGATCAGAGTTGGATGTGCACTACCTGATTTTTAAATATTCAGGAAATAGCTTCATTGAAAATATTAAAATAACAAGTGCAAAATATCTGTGGATTTTTTTTTAAAAAGGTTTTATTTATTTATTTTGGGAAAGAGAGTGGGAGCAGAAGTGGGGGAGGGGCAGAGGGAGAGGGAGAGAATCTCAAGCAGTCTCCATGCTGGGCATGGAGCCAGATGTGGGGCTCCATCTCACAACCCTCAGATCATGACCTGAGCCAAAATCAAGAGTTGGACGCTTAACCAGTTAAGCCACCCAGGTGCCCCTCTGTGGATTTCATATCGTCTTCTCTGCTCTTTTTTAAGGCCTCATGCTAATCAAACTAACATTCCTATAATAAACACACTGCATGTGACATAAAAGTCATCAAATAAGACTCATATTAGCTTGGTAAATAGTGCCATAAACAATGGAGACCTATCAGTCACTAACTTTTAATAAATGAAGTGATATTCGAATGTATTGAACTAAGTTTGTTTAAACTTCAGGAGTTAGAAACATCAGAATTATAGTGGGATAATGACACATCAATAGATAATGACACATCAATAGATAAAAGAAGTGGATAGAAATAATTTTGCTAAAAGTTTGATTCATGTGAAATACCAATGGAATTTTCTAGTCACCAAGAGAGAAGAAATGTTCATGGAACATTTTTTAAAAAATGTTTCAGTACCATAAAAAAGGAACATTAATTCCAAAAGATTAAATTTTATGGGCCACTTTTACAGACTGTAATGCAATAAAATTATCAATAAGTGAATAACAAGTCACAACATCACCAGAACCCTAAGCACCTAAAAATTGAACTCTTTCAGAGATCTCTTTAATTAAAAAATCAGATATGGAAACGAAAATTATAGACATTGAAAACACTATAGAAATGAAAGCACATATGTTAAAACTGTGGAGTGCAGCCAAAGCTATATTTAGGTGACAATTCATAACTTTCATTGGTTGTAGTAAATAGAGTGACAGAAAATGAATATACCAAGCATTACATTTATGAACTTAGAAATGGAAAAATAAACCAAAAACATGTAGGAGCAAAGCATTAGTAAAAAACAAAAGAACATATTAATGAATTAGAAAGTGAAAAATAAAAACACAAACAAAAACTATTAATAAACAAAACCAAGATGTGTTTTTTTAATAATTTTTTATTGTTATGTTAATCACCATACATTACACCAAGATGTGTTTTTTTTTTTTGGATTATACATAAGTAAATATTTTGCTATTCTGACCAAGAAAAGAATGTGAAAACGCAAATATAAAACAAAGGGAATGAGAAGAAGGATTTAGTAACAGATACAGAAGAGGCCACCGCTGCAACCAAGATATCTGGGAGACTCGCCACCTTCCTCAAGGATGCCTGGGCCAAGGAGCCGGTGCTGGTCGTGTCCTTCACCATTGGGGGCCTCGCTCTAGTTCTGCCCACCCTCAGCCCCTTCACCAAATACGCCACCATGATCAACCAGGCTACGCCCTACAACTATCCAGTGCCCCTCCGAGATGATGGGAACATGTCCAACGTGCCCAGCCACCCCCAGGACCCCCAGGGCCGAAGCTTGGAGTGGCTGAAGAACTTGTGAGCACCCCTGGTGACATGGAGAAGGTCCCTCCCCTGAGCCAATAAAATGCGAAAAGTGACCCCCCCCCCAAAAAAAAGATACAGAAGAGATTAAAAGAAAATGCCTTATATGTAGTGTGTATAGTGTAACCCAGTGGAATTTTCTACTGGGTGTTTACTCTGAGAATATAAGAATGGTAAAGCACTAGGAAACCTATCACTGCATGAGTAGGTTTTGTTGTATACATATTATACATACATAATTGTTTGTTTTAAGTTTTGATCATGTTTACACAAAATAAGTAACATAAACTTCTCCCATTTTTTTTCAATTATTCTCCATCCATTCCCTCATTAAAAGAAATAACTTTATTGAGGCACATTTTACATAGTATATAATTCAGCCACTTTTAAGTATACAATTTGGTGATTATTTAGTAAATTTATGAAGTTGTGCAAGCATCACTCTAAGGTTAGAGCATCTTCATTACCCCAGTAAGATCCCTCATGTCCATTCACTGTTACCTGGTTCCAGAAGGCCTCTCATTTACTTTCTGTCTCTATAGATTTGCCTTTTCTGGACATTTCGTATAAATGGAATCCAACAATAGGTGATCTCTTTTGTGACTGGATTCTTTCACTTTGCATGCTGGTTTTGAGGTCCAGCCACGTTGTATAATGTGTCATTAGTTCTTTCTTTTTTATTACTGATTAATATTTCATTATATGGATATTCCACATTTTATTTATCTATTCACCTGTTCCTGGGCGTTTGGGTTGTTTACAGTTTGGGGCTTTTATGAATAACTGCTACTAGGTACAAGTTTTTGCATGGAGGTATGTTTTCATTTCTCTTGGGTCCATACCCAGAAGTGAAATTGCTGGGTCATTTGATAATTCTGTGTTGAACATTTTGAGGAACTGCCAAACCATTTTCCAAAATGGCCGCACTGTTTTACATTTGCATCAGTAGCACATGCGGGTTCCCATTTCTCCACATCCTTGGCAACATTCGTCATTATCTTTTTATTATAGCATTCCAGTGGGTGTGAAATGGTGTCTTATTCACAATACATAAGTTTTTGGAGAAACAAACAAACACAATCATGTCAGGTGACGCCAAAAAAGCATGTGATAAAATTCAACATTATTCTTGATTGTACCTTAGGAAACGAAAAAGCTGCCATCTTAATATTAAGAAGATGATGGTGACAGTGACAGTGTTAACAATTACAACTATTTATAATAATAATACCAATGAGACATAATAGAACCTGATTTCAGATATCATTCTAAGCTTTTTATATAACTCCTTTAACACAGCCACCTTGAGGTAGGTTCTAGTGCTATCTCCATTTCACAGAGGACGAAGGCAAAGAATCTGCCTCCACACAGCCTGTAAGCCATGGAGCTGGGATTTGGACGCAGTCATTCTGATGCAGAGTCTACCCTTGTTAATCCTTACACTGTAATGTGGAGAATCTCATTTCATCTGGGCCCTCAGTGCTGCTTGGTAGTTCTTACTTATCATCAGCCCTCTTCCTTGCCTTCTCTCCCTCCTCTGAAGCTCTACCTCTCCTCTCAACTTCCACTTCTCAGAGAAAATAAAGACTATGCAAAAACAAACAAACCTAATAGAACAGAAACAGAGTAACATGGCATCATAGTATTTGGTAAACATGGCATTTCAAATCAGTGGGGGGAGGAACTGGATTATTCAGTAAATGGTGTTGGGAAAAGCACTATATTTCTGCTCTATTACACACATGTGTCATGTGTTTTAAATTTTACAAAAAGTAAAATCATTAAAATTCTAAAGGAAATTATAAGATAATTTAAAATCAGGATTCTCTACATGTGACGGGAAAATATTAATAACAGTGGCTTAAATACAGAAGGTTCGTTTTTTAAAAAGATTTATTTATTTTAGAGACAGCATGAGCAGAGGGGGAGGCAGAGGGAGAGGGAGAGAGAGAGAGAATCCCAAGGAGACTCCCCACTGAGCATGGAGCCCGTCATGGGGCTTTATCCCATGACCCTGAGATCACAACCTGAGCCTAAATCAAGAATTGGACACCTAACTGATTGTACCACCCACTTGCCCCATGCACAGCTTCTAACTCAAAGTCACCTCATGGGCTAAGATGGCTGCTGAAATTCCAGCACTCACATTTACATTCCTGGGAGAGACAAAAGAGTCCACCTCCAGCCCAAGTCTGCTCTTCTTATGAGACCTTTTTGGAAGTCCCTGTCAACACTTGTGCTCATCTCTTGTTCAGAATTTAGTCACATGGCCATACCAAAGCTGGGAAATGTAGTCTTTTGGTGTCGAGCCAAATTCCAAATGCAATTTAAGTTTTGTTGTTTTTTGGGAAAAGGGAAAAATAGGTGTTGGGTGGCAACTGCTGGTTTCAGGCATTATTTTAGGTAGGTGAAGCCTTCCTTAGCATGACCCCAAAGCTAACAACCATAAAAGACAAGCTCGACAGATTTTGACAAACACAATAGCAACAGTGTTTCCTTTTGCAAAAGGCATTGTAAACAAAATGACAAACTACAAAATGAGACAGAATAATTGCAATGAATTACATGTAATTAATATTCTTAAAATGTAAACAGATCTACTAATTAGTAAGAAACTTGATTGCCTGTGCTTTTTGGAGGGAAAGTATCAATTTTTTGGTTCTTCTTTAGATATACATTATAGACTAGACAAAACTTAATCTTATGAGTACTTTTTTTAAAAAACCATGTTGACCTTTTAGCAAGGAGAAACATTTTTTTGTTTGGGGTGTTTTTATTTTAATCCTCTGTCCCTCAAGGGCACATACTAGACTCATCTGTTTGATGCTACCCTCTATTAATACATATACATTACTGGGCTGTTTGATTTAGGACAGATTCAGCTAGGTCACCTGAATGCTCAGTTACCTGCTATGGTGAGAATCATCTGCTTTCAGATGGATAAGATCAAATCAGTAGCCATTCTTAGTTTGGTGCTTCATCAGGAAGGGAATTAAAGTGAAACCATTAGCGGTCATTTTTCTAAATACTAATCACTGAATTTCAAATCCTGGAAAAAAACCTTGCATGTTTTTAATGATTATTATAGACTGGAATGTTTTTAACTGAGTTCAGGACTGAGGGACATTGGGAGGGGGGACTGTTTCTGGCCAGATTACTTAGACAACGATAATTCTTCACAGCTTTCTGTTAATATCTTCTGATTAACAAGCAAGTTGGAGCCAACTGATTTTGGCTATTTGGTATCCTTGGTAACCATGGTTAGATGATGAATTGAATCAGTTAAAATTAATTTCTTGTGAAAATCTTCCATGAGAAAGTATTGGCTTTGATATTTAGATGCACAAGAAATATGTATGTGTATAAATGTATGTATATGTGTGTGTGTGTGTGTGTGTGTATCTCATCAGGTGTGGAGAATATTTGATAAAAATCTGCAAAGTTTAGTAAATTTAAAGAGTGGGGAAGATGAGGGAAGCCTGCAAGGGCTCTGCCTGTAAGGATTCTGCTTCTACCTGGAGAGGGACGATTTAAAATGAAGGAACCTGAGGCATAATAGCCACTGTGTGAGCTGTTGTTCAGCTACAGGAGTAAGTAGCCTTCTTTCCCTTGTATCTGTGAATGCTGTCATGACAAAGCTATTTTATTGTTACAGAAGTTTGGAAAAAGGTCGAGAATGGTTTTTTTTTTTCCAATATAAAATCATACAATATATATTTTAGCTCCAAGCTCATTTTTAATGTCAATTTAGAAAGCATTTTCCTTTGGTCCCGATGGGTGCCTTAGCTGAGGCCTATATCTGCTGCAAACCACGCATTTCCAGAAGTGTACATTTAAGGGGTATTGCTAGAACACGGAAACGCAGTGCTGGACCACGTAGCATGGGCCAGGATCACTGGTTGTTATGATAGGAGCACTGCCACCGGCCCAAATTTGGAGCCTGTAGCAAAGGGGGGGGGGCTAGTGCCACCTCATTGTAGAGATGGGACCTAGGTCCCTGCAGGCCACACATTTCCCTAGAGGAGACTGGGGAAGAATGGATGGTCCTGAGATCAGTTCCATATCAGATTTTGGCAAATGCTGACTTCAGGCCAGTCTGCTTGCTCTCAGAGGAGCTATAAGAAAGGAAGGAAGAAAAGTGGGAGCTGAGCTATCACAAGGTAAATCACGGTTTCATTTATAAGATTTTCTGCTCGGAATTTTTTTTTTTTTTTTTTTTTTTTTTTTTTTTACCATCGAATCTGCCTTTGTTCTACAGTTAAATACTTCCTGGGCAGCGCATGTAAAGTGTGTTCAAAGACTGCTTCCCTACTTTATATTTGTGTAACTTGAGGATAGTTACCTAAATTCTTGGTGTATCAGTTTTCTTATCTGCAAAAGGAAGATAGTAATGTTGATAGGGGAACTGTAAGATATAAATGAGATCATGGATTTGGACAGGACCTGGGATTCAGAGCTCAATCAGTGTTAGTTCCCTTATTACTCCCCTCGGGAAAGACTTGTCTGAGCTTCATGAAAATCTGCACAAGTGACTTTGACACCATCCTTTATTTTTGCCTTCTCTTACTTGTTCCATTAGTCTCTCTTTTTGTTTTCCACTCATCTTCTGGTGCCCTATCCATGAATGTTTTCTCTCCTTTTTCTTCATCTTATTCCCCCTTGCTTCATTTTATCCTCCAAACTTGTTTTTGGCTCTTTTCTGCTGCTTTTCATAAGTGAGGATGTAATGTAGTCTGGCTAATCATTCACCCTATGTGAAACTACAGTGTGCTGGATGCTGTCCTTGGTGCTGGAGTTATTGTGCTTGAGAAAGGCATCGTCCTTGGCCTCAAGGAGATGACCTTCTAGTGGAGGATATAGACAAGTAAACAGGCAATTACAGCGTAGTGCAATAAGGGAAAGTGCAGTGTGTTATGGAAGCACATACGAGGAGCACCTATCTCAAACTTGCCAGGAGTGGTGTCAAAAACAGCATCTCCAGATAAGAAGTAAATAAGCTCTGACGTGTTATGGACGTGTGAGGCCAAGCAAAAGCATTCAGACCAAGAGTTTTTAGGAAAGAAAACAACATGTGCAAAGGCTTGAATACTTGAAGGAGGGAGTGACCTTAGGAGCCTGAGTGAGTTTAAGGTTGGCAGAGTTGAATTTGGGAGCTAGAGTGGGGGATGTTTATGTGACGAGAGATAAAGTCAGAAACGTAAGTAAGGGTCTTGTGGGCCATGTTAAAAATTGGGATTTTATCCTAGTGGTAATGGTGATCTCTCTTACCAGAGAATCCATAGGGCATGGAGTACAGTGGGAGGTAGGTGTAAAGGAAGTCTGAGGTTTCTGAATTAGGCAGCTAGGTCATACAGAATGCACAAGAAGGGGCTGGTTGAGGGAATGAGAGAGACTGAGTTGAATTTTAGAAATATGTGTTTGCGGTATGTACTAAATATGAGTTATAAACATGAGTCTGAAATGAAAAAGCGATTTCAAATCTTATTTTGAAATTATGGTAGTGATCACTTTTGTTATTGCCAACAGTTTTCTTGTGTCTTTTTGCATGATTGTGGTCCTTCTGTCTGTCTTTATATTTTGGTATGCATAGCTGGGTAATGATGGCTCTATTATATGTATCCAAGCGGGATCAAAGTGTGAGAACATAGCTGTGGTGGAAGAGAGAATCCAGTATGCACCTCCAGTGAAGGCAATTAGAATAAAATAGAGTGTGCAGCTCCTGGTATCAGAGGGATTGCTTACAGGAACTTGGAGGTTGGCTTGTTTCCAAGAAGTGGAAGTACCATTCTAAGTGAGTCCCATGGCCAGAAACATGGACCAAGGATGGCCCCAAGGGAAGTGTATGAATGAGAGTTTGGGGGGTGGGGATAAGTAAGGTCTTAGCCTGCCTAGACTCAGCCTCCACGATGAGATGTGTTTCTAAATCAGCTAATTTCATTTAAGAAACAACTGTGGTTATGTGATTGCTAAATTTATCTAAAAATGTTGGGAGTCTATTTTTATTTCTCACTTCTGTGTCCTTTGAGATGAAGTCCTATGGGAAGTTTATTTCCTGCTGAGCTGTGTAGAGCTGCCTTTGATTAGTCAGAGCCTGCCTTCTCCTTTGCTTTCTAGTGCTTCTCTTTTGCTTCTGATATCTCAGAATTTGTTGACCACATGCATGTTTCTGTAATCTACACCAGTCCTAATTGTATAATCTTTGGTCATACCTCTGTAAGTTCGTATTTTTATGATGTTACTTTGTGTGGTTGTTTTTTTTCCCCCCATATAGGTGGGTTCTCATTTCCGTCACCACTCAAGTTTTCCCTTCTACACCTCCTACATCCCACCTGATACATGGAACTGGACCCGATCTTGGACTCTGGGGCTGATGCCTGATGGTATAAATGCAAGAATGAGGAGTTTTCTCTTACAGGAGGCAGCACCACACATAAGGCCACCTTCTTAGGAAACCCAGGCTTCCCAATCCCTTCCTTGGGGCCAGCCCCCCCCGCCTGACAAACATCATTTGTTATGTTTTGCTTATAGTGTCTCACATTACACCCAATACCTCATACAGATTTGGGAGGACTTCCTAAGGGTTCTTGCAGTCCACTGGAGTGAGGAAAGCTAGGTGAGCTAACAGCTCTGTCCTGGCCCTGTGAAGTCCAGGGCATGAGCTGGAATGAGTTCTTGGGAGGCAGGGCTGCACAAAGCCAGTTGGCAAAGCATGCATGGCCTCCACTCCAGCCTAGGGCATACCCCTGGCCTGCTGGCACTGCCCAGATGATTTCTCCAGACTTGACAGATTCTGGACCCTCCCAGAGTAGATATTCTCTCTGCTGCCTGTCCCCTCTCCATATGATGTCTCTCTCTTCACAGCCACACTCTCATAAGATGCCTTATTCTTGCTGGGTTTTCTTCAAACCCCTGTCATGCAGTTTCCACGCTGCCCCCCCCCCCCCGCCGCCCCGCCGCGCTTCTCTGAGGCTGCTCTCACTATAGTCATCAAGGACCTGCTAATTGCTAATCCCAGCGGCCACACTGCAGTTATTGGAATGCTGCTCCTTTGGACATGGTGTTCACTGCTTCCTCCTTTCTTGAATTTTGCAACACTGAACCCATTCTTCTCTTCCACCTCCATGATTTTTTTTTCTTCTATTTGCCCTTTAACTATTCATGTTTCTTAATTACCTAGCTTGGCCACTGCTTTTCTCACTTTCTGCATTTTTCCCAAGTCATCCCCTCCACTCTCAAGATTCAGCAGGCTCTCTAATATGCTGATAGTTCCAAATCCACTTCTAGCACAGACTCTGCTGGCGTCATCCCTGTATATTTTACCACCTTGGATGTCTCCATCTGGATAGATGAAAGTCACCTCAAATTGAACATGTCCAAAACTGGAGTCATCATTTTGGCCTTTACACTGATGCTCTTCTGCCTGGAATATGCTTCCCACTGGTCCCTTGGGGCTTACTACTCTCTTCATTGAATCTCTCTGCTCAGTGAACATCTTCTCAGAAAGACCCCATATCTACCTATTTTTTCCTGGACATATTTTTTTTTTCCCTTCAGAGCACATATATCTGAATTGATATGATAGAATTACTTTTACTTGTTTAGTTTTGGCCTCCCCCTATTAGAATGTAAGCTCTCTCTTTATCTATCTAGTTCACTATTATATTTGTAGGACCTGGACCAATTTCTGGAACATAGTAGGTACCCACATACTGAGTGAACGAATAAATAATCCCTCCCCCCACCCCCGCTCCCAGACTGATTTCCGTATTTTTTTTTATCTTGATGGGTGACACCACACCCACCCCTCCTCAATCAGAAACCTGGATGTCCCTGCCTTCCTTTATCCACAGTCACCAATTCCAGCTAGTTTCTCAAATCTGTCCTCCAACTCCATTTCTCTGACTACCACTTTGTTTTAGACCTCAGACCGCCCTCTTGCGTTACTGGAGCGCCTAACGGACTTCCTGCCTCTGTTGTTAACCACCCAAATTGAACCTCCACCGAAGCCAGAGTGCTCTTTCTGAAAAGCAGACGTGACCCTGCTGCTTTCCTTTGAAAAACTCTTCATTGGTTCCAATCAGCCATAGGATCAAATCCAAGCTCCTTAGCAGGACATATGAGAGACTCCTCCACCCACCCAATGTGCCGTACCTTGCTCCACAGGAACAGTTGAGTGTGCCATGCAGTTTTCTGCCCCCTTACTTCAACTGCCCTCTTAGCCTGGAATGACCCTCCCTGCCCTCCTGCCCCCTCCTTCTAGTGGAGTCTTTCGTATGCTTCTGTTAGCACTCAGCGTTGGGTCTCTTTCATGTGCATTCTCCGTGCTCTTCTCCCTATCACTGTACCTACGCTTAACGTCATCTGTCCATGTATCTGCCTCTTTCATTTGATTGAGAACGCTCTGATGGAAAGGACTGTGTGTTATTCATCTTTCTATTCCCCTCGTCTAATCCAGGGGCTGAAGCATAATAAGTACTTGATGAATCCTTGAATAGATGAAAGAAAGAATGAATAACCTGTCAAGATGGGTGTTTTCTGGCTGAAGTCCTGTCATTGTCATCAAGTTAGGACACAGAATTGTATTTTCAAAACCTGAATGATATTAGTGAAATCTGCAGGGTGGGGGTTCCTTGTGTGCTTTGTGCTATAGACCATCCTCCTTACACTTGTCAGAAGATGCCGTATCTTACCTTCCCTGTTGCCCCGTTAAGACTCCAAGTCAACAACAACCAAAAAGAAAAAAGGGCCACTGGAAGATTACGTCCATTGGTTTCTGTGTTGTGTGAATCTGAAGGGTTTTCTGAAACAAGAATAAAAGGACTTTTTTTTTTTTTGCAGTGGTGAAGTAATTGTGTTATTATAACATATATTGTGTCAGCCACGTGGACATTATGGCTTAGTGGACAATTTTTTTAAGGATTTAGAGTATGCTTAGCTGAAAGTTACTATTCCTTCCCCCAGAGTACATACTGGATTGGAGTTTTCAATGTGAAAATAAATGTTTCTATTGCAGAATTTTATCATCAACTTGTTGGAATTCATGCCCAGATTTTTTTGAGTTGAACAGTTCTGTCTCGGTGGCATGTAGAGATTCACCAAGAAAGGCACTGTGCCAATGATACTGTTAAGTCGTTCAAAGCTATGAAAACTGCACATGACTTAAATGGCAAAGGAAAGTCAGTCCTAAATTGAGGTAAGTACTTAAATCTGCAGGGTGGTTTTGAAACTCTGTTTTAGTGAGCCCTGAGATTCTGCAACATTATCTTGGCTACACTTGGACCTACGGGTGAAAGGGAAGCTGGCTGCCGGTCACTCCCACTGCACCAGCACAACAACACTGGTATCTGGTTTATAGAGGGTGGTTCTGGATCAGATTTCTCTTGATATTGTATTTGGCTTGATTTGGCTGAATGTAGCTGGACTTGTGTCCTATAACTTAGAACAAATTTTAAGTGAACAGAACTAGGTATGATTTCATGTAGTCAGATTCCAAGTAGCTTAAGAGGAATGAAAAACATAGAGGATCTTCTAGATTCTCACATTACAACTTTTAAAAGTGGAAGAGAAGGGGAAGATGCCACCATCTTAGAAACTAGGGCCAGTGAGCACAAATTTAAAGGACGATGGCACCCAAAGGAAGGGGCCGGGCAAATATAATCCAGGAATTTTAAGGAGGCATATGCCACAAAGATGTTTCCAGGAATGCTGGTGGCAAGAATGAATCGGTATTTTGGAAACATCCAAGGAATAATCTGAAGTGTATTATTTTAATTTATGATCAAACCAAGAAGGAAGACATCTCCCTGCCTGGGGAGAGGGAGACATCCAATGGAAGCAGAAACCATACCAGCAGAGGGAGCCGGGCAGATGGCCCAGGCCTCACAGTGGAGGATATGTGGAATCTAGAAATTGAAGGCTTGTGAGCATGGTGTCCATCTCTGGCAGAGTTCTAAGCCAATGTAGCAGATGGTTTGTGAGCACCTAGGAAAGAAAAGGTGCCCCAGAATTGGCTTATTAAAACCAAGTCATAGTAATCTTCCCGTGCATCCTTTCTTGATAGAATCACCCTTGACTTCAGCAAGATTTTTCCTGAGGCTGCTCATGATACCCAACACAAGTTCTTTTGTTCTTTTTGGAACAAAGAAATGGAGTTGGGGAAAGGGTATGTAAGGTGAGGCTCCTGCCAGCTGAGGAGAAAAGCAAGAGAGGCAGGACAGTACTGCCTCTTGGGGCCAGCATGATGGAGCCGGGTAGAGTCTGCTTGAGAAAGAGTGGGGAGCTTCGGTAAGCCACTGTGTTCAGAGTGCCCCCTAACACTGCATTTCTCAAACAGGGAGCCGGGAGCCACCTGCCTCCAGAGATATTTGGGGATGCTCATTTAAATGCAGATTCCTGGGCCTCACCCATAATCAGGACCTCTGGAGGCGCAGCCCAGGAATCTCTACTTTTAACAAGCTTCCCAGGCAATTACCAAGCGCACATAAATTTCAGAACTGTTGCTTTAAAGATAAGCTCATTTCAGAACTATTGCTTTAAAGATAAGCTTTCTGTCAAGAAAGTTACCCAGTTAGAGAAGTATAGGCATTTTTTTAGTTTTATAAGCAGATTCCTTTTTTGTATATGGTTATGACCCAGAAATTTCCAATCTTCCTCTATATCTAATTGCCCAGGGTCAGACCCAGCTCTGTTGCCATCTGGTGATAGCCCATTTGTGCTGCAAAAATAGGGCTGATGAGGCAAATCTTTTGAGCACTAAAATAAGAATTCTGTATCAGGTAAAGACCTTATGTGAAGAGCACTGAGGGCATACTTGAAGAAATTTAGCTCTGGGGTGCCTGGGTGGCTCAGTTGGTTAAGCGACTGCCTTCGGCTCAGGTCATGATCCTGGAGTCCCGGGATCGAGTCCCGCATCGGGCTCCCTGCTCGGCGGGGAGTCTGCTTCTCCCTCTGACCCAACCCCCTCTCATGCTCTCTCTCTCTCTCATTCTTTCTCTCAAATAAATAAATAAAATCTTTAAAAAAAATAAAATAAAAAAAAGAAATTTAGCTCTGTACAATTCCTTAAGTCAGTCTCCATGATGCCTGAATTGGGGTGCTGCTCTATGTATAACAACCATTAACGCACAGATTTAAAAATATGTGCATAAGAATACACACATACATTTATTATAAATTTTACTGATATAAAGGATGTGCAGCACACAGTTCATAATACACATTATACTTTATTGATTACATTACAATTGACCCTTCCAGAATGCTTTCCATGATTTTTGTCAAACATCTGTATCCATAGCAACCTTTGATTGCAATTGACAAATAAGTGTGGGTCCAACATGCATTGGTGGTCGATAGTTTCATTTATGTTAGCGAGTAAGATGAAAGTGAACAACAGTTAGTGACAAATGTCCTAACATCACTCATTCTTCAATAACGGGAGCAGCCTCTTTGTTGAATCAGGTAATAGGTTGAATACTGGAAGAATGTATCTTTAATCTGTTGTGCTGTTCACAACATAATGGCTATAGACATGACACACTTTTAATCTTTATTATTGACATTTTCTCCGTCACTTTCTTAAGACTAGTCCATCAACAAAATAATAAATCAAGCACTGATTTGTCGTGTTTGAAATCTCCATGGCGTAAATGCTTCTACCATGGCCCATCTCAACCTACCAGCATGACATCACTGAACTCGGAGTTGGGAAGGTATGAGCAGTAGCACATCATTATATAGTATTTCCACCATACGGATGAAGTATATTTAAATAATCTTGGGAACACAGATAATAGTAAATGGAGTAAAACGAGTAGGAGATGACAACTTCTGAATATTTATTACTTTTGTTTTCAATATAATTTATACAGTTGTAAGTTTATGTCACTTAATTTTAAAATAATGGCCGCGTGTAATAACCAGCTCTCAAAAATCCCTGAAAATTTAACGATTGGCCCTTAAGAGCTCTTTGAGCTGGCTCTAGCCTACTGCTGAACAGGGGCAAATTTTCTGACCCTGCAGATTGGTTACTTGGTTATGTTCCTGCTTTTACGCAGGAGTACAAATAAGATAGTCAGGTACCTTTTCATATTTGCATAAAATGCAGCTCTTCTAAGCCAGAGCATAGCAATAACATGCCTGACAAGTGTGTCCCGCCCCTGGGCATCAGAGTGAAGAGGAGTTCCTAAACAGATGAGTTCAGATCCAAAAGAACAGGTTTCCCCTGTCGTGTCTGGGAAACTATCGATGACTCACGTTCTTTGCCAGCTTCGTGTTTTGCCTCAGTGGATATTCTGACACGTAAGGGTTCCTCTCTTGTGTTGCATCCTACTCATTCCAGTAAAACTGTTTTGGATATTTTGACACTCTCCAGTCAGGAAGACCTTCTGAATACAAGTATGTCATGATATTATTATTTCTTTCTTTTCCATTTGCTTCTACACCTGTTCTGTAAGCGGGCAGTCCGTTCGTTATTAAAATCTAATGGGCAGCCTGACTGTGGGTGTTAAGAGTAGATTTTTGGAGTCATTTGCCCAAAGCCGGATCTAGAATTTGTTTGCAACTTGTAAGTTTTTGGAGCTGGAAGTTTGAGACTATCTGCCTCAATATCCAAAGATAATTAGGATTTGAGCTGCACTTTTACCTAAATTCTTATTAAAACTGACAGTGCTGTGCAGTGCTGTTTTCTTTGATAGAATTTTTGGGTAGTCAGGGAGTAAGTAATATGCCTCCGGTGCACAACCATATCCTTTCTTCCTGTTTTCTCACTGTTATGCTTACAAGCACATTGTTGAGTAATTTCATCCTCCCCAAGAGCATTTCCTGAAGTGTGTTTGAATTTCCCACTGTAGGGACCTAAACTCTATCAATATTTTCTGTACTGACCCTTGTAATCATGGCACTGGGACCTACTTAAACAGACTTTCACCTAGCAAATGTAAATGCAAAATTGCTTTAAGTTGCTAATTGTTCTTTCCTCCTGTGGATATTGACTATATAATCCAGCAACTTGGCTGCTATTTCAGTCATAAGAAATCTTCTACAGGCTCCCAAATACTTCAAGTTAAAATTCTTAGGGCACCCCCCTCCGATTCTTAATTGGGGTAAGGAAGCTTCTCTCCTAATGCTGGAATAAAATTTTACATTTATAAAATGAAAAAAATTTTATGATATAAAAAAACATAAAATGAAACCCAACAATCTTTTGGCTGGAGGGAGACCCTGAACCCATTTTATAGTATCGACACAATCTTTCTAGTTTTCTCTTCAAGCCAAATCCATGTTCATAGATGCTCTCTTTGTGGGTGCGCAGCTGATTCCGTGGTTCTGGTTCAGGGCAAAAAGTGGAACCACGACCGAGGGCTTCTATAAAATACCCTTTGGCCGGGTATGTATCGAGGTGTGAGTTCCCAGAGGCAGCCAGGTGAAGACGTGAACCCTGGGCTTCACGTGCGTGATGACAGGCGGTGCCTAATTACTGCTCCTCCAGCGCGCACCTCCCAGGGCACTGTGCACAGGCGCTGACCCAGGGACTCCATCCGGGTCCCCCACCCCAGGGTTACCTGGAGGCAGCTCCGTGGGAAGTTTCGGAGAGCAGAAATCTTCCCAGGTGTTTCTGTGTGTCTTTTGGCATCTGTTTCAGTTGAGACAGAGCCCCTTCTGGGTTCTTAATGATCCTCTTTGACCAGAATTGGGAATGTTTCAGCTTCCTAATTTAAATCATGTGTTTTTTATTTGTACTACATTTATTTGTACTACATTTTTATTCATACTACATTGTCCACATTTTATTTGCAGTTTTTAATTATAATTATCTAAGTAATATATATATATTTAAAAATGTTTCAAGAAATCATACAGTACTGAAAAAAAAAGAGAAAAGCTTTATTTCTTACTCGTGGGTCCACTCTCAGAGGCGACCATTTTCATTGGCTCTACAAGTTTTAGGTTTCTGGCAATTTCCTTCACAATGTAAATAATATACTTGTGCTTTTTGTGTAAACTTTGTGTGTAAACAGGGTGAAGAATTTTCCCATTCCCAATTTTTATTTATTATTATGTTTTAGATCCTTTTATTGTTACATGTTAAACTCTAAAAAATATTTAAATTTCCATTTCCTGTTTTATCAACCTTAGACATTATTTCTGGGTCCTCTGCTTTGGAAGATAAAGATAAATTGGTCGGCTATCATGCTGTTATTGTGCTGTGATGGTAAAATTCTTATATTCTGTACTATCACGAAGTCATCCATGTTTTCACCATATGTTACTCCTAAATATTACATACCAACAAACTGTATTTTATGGTACATTTGAGGCTTTCTTAACCAACTTCTAGTTGTCTAGTTGGCTGGAAGTATCAGGGCTTTCCATTTCTTCTAGAAAACATTTCAGTAAATACCATGAGAGGCTGAGTGCTCAGGGACAGCAGGCTTTTCACTACTATTCCTGTTTATTTCTGCTGCCAGAAGTTAAGCTGAATGCTTCCTAGGAAGCAGTTATTTCTGTTCCGGAACTTGTTTATTCTGGTTGTATTTATTATTTCAATTATGTAATTTAATTAAATATTACATATGCTGGTGAAATATGAATACTAAAAAAGAACTGTTGTTTCTGGGAAAACTGATTCGAATGCTTTCTAAGGCTCACTACAGGTGAGTCGTACTTTTAAATGCTGCCGAAGTAAGAGTGGAGGAGCGACTGTGAAAGACTGAAAACAATGGTAAAAATCGAGGACTCCCCTCTCCGACTGCCTCACAAATATCTTTTAACTTCTTATTCTACTTTAAACAAACTCGAGTTGAACACAGACTGTATTGTGGGTATCTGTGATGTAAGAAAGACAACATGAAGCTATAATCCAAGGACCCATATTCAAAGAAAAGAACTTGACCCTAGATCAAAGAGTTGGTGAATTAATAGTTTAAAGTAAAATGTTTACATTAAGATAAAATATTTGAGGCATAAGGGTGGGTGGTGTTTTCTTTTAACTGACTTTTTCAGTTAACTAGCACCAACCAATGGAGCTCAAAATGTTGTTAGCTTGTAATGTTAGAGTGAGGACAGTGACTGGGGACAGTGACTGAGTAGCCTTCAGCAAGCTACCTTTCTGTACATAGCTTTCCTCATCCGTTAAACTGTGTTAATCACAGGGTTTCCGTAGTGATCAGTGAATTAACACATCGGTGATGCTAATCACAGCATTGGCCCTTGTTAGAGGTGGAGCTATCAGGAACTGCTGTTGTAATTTTGTGATTTTGTGAAACTTCGTAGCTGCCATGCCATGAAGTGGGATTGGACCTTGGAAAGGGAAACAGAGTTTTATGTTGTTAATCCTGTGCCATTTGAAGGATTCGATTCCTTGTATCCAAAGTGTTTGGTGATGTGCCATCACTTGTTCATAATTTTGTCATATTTTAATTGGCTTGATATTTGACTGTTACTGCCATTTATGGCATTTTGTGTTTCTTAGACTATTTTATAGTATTTGCTATCACCAAATGCTTAGGATATTATGTAAATGAAAGGAAGCAGTATTTCTTCACTTTTTAATTAAAAACAGCCAGTTTCTTGATCATATACCTCGTATTGGGAAACTACTTTCTTCTTGACGGTATTCTTCCCAGGAGTTCCTGCTCTCGTCTAGAAGTATTCTCTCTAATCTAGACAGAGGTGATATCCTGGGACCCCATATCACTGGCACTTGAAGGTTAAGCACACTGTTTATTAGTTTCCCTACTTTCTCTTTTTGAATTCCTTTTTTTTTTTCATTTAGAGTACATCCTCAAGTAAATTTTTCAGAAGATGGACATAGGGCATAGCTATTGAATGCTCGCATCCTAAAAAAACTTTTATTTTGCCCTCATTTTTATGGATGATTTGGCTAAGCATACATTCTATAATGAGAATAATTTTCTCTTAGATACTTAAAGGTACTGTTTCATGGTCTTCTTGCATTACAGAATTGCTTACAAGTCTAAAGGTGCCTGCTTCTAGGTCTCTTTATGATGTTCTCTCTAGCCTTGGGGTTTTGAAATTTCATAACAATGTGTCTGAATATATGTCTTTTTTCATTCATCTTGCTAAGCATTTTCTGGGATATTTAATCCAAAACCGTGTCTTTCTTTCACTCTGGGAAATGTTATTTTAAAGAGAATTTCTTCTTCGCCATTTTCTCTTTTTTGGAGGGGGTTTGGGTTTGGCTCCTGGATTAATCCTCTTTGTTTCCCAGCTTCTCTGAAGCAGTTTTCTTTCTGCTCTATACTCTTAGTGTCTTGGAAGGCAAAAGTTCACATCAGAATAGTCTGGTGTGGGGAATCTTGTGTTTCCTTCTCTCCGTTCTCCATGCTTTTCTCCCTCTACATGACCCTTTCACCATAATTTTCCACATGCTTCCCCTCACCTAATCATGGAGTTTGAGCATGAAACCTTATATTTCCACATCCTTAGGGGACCAAGCTGTCTTAGTCCATTTGGATTCCTGTAACAAACTACGAGAGACTGGGTGATTTATAGATAACGGAAATTTATTCCTCACAATCCTGATGTCGGGGAAGTTGAAGATTAAGGTATAGGCAGATCGGTGTCTGCTGAGGGCCTGCTTCCTAGCTGATAGATGACTGTCTTTTCACTGTGTCCTCACCTGGTAGAAAGGGCAAGAGAGCTCTCTGGGGTCTCTTCTATAAGGGGACTAATCCCATTCATGAGGGCAGCACCCTCATGACCTAAACACCTCCCAAAGGCCCACCTCCTAACTCACTGGGTGTTGGGATTTAATATTATGAATTGGGAGGTGTATAGTCTATAGTACAAATTACCCCTAGACCCTATCTTATGGGAATTTTGAGGCTGAAGATCAGCCAGGCTTCTTCCTCCTTTCAATGCCCATATTAAGTTAATGGTTCTTTTTATAAAGTCAGGAGTGTAAGGTTCAGAACTCTGACCAACATTAGTCAGAAGGGGTTTTCAGCAAAGTCCGCTTACTTCTTCCCAAGATAGCATTAGGTAATGATTGGATACAGCTGCCCACATTGGCTTCTCAGTTTGGTGGTGGTTATGGTTTCTTTGCTTACCTGTTCAAAGATCTGAGCAGAAACTCAGTCGCTCCCTATCTTAGAAGAGAGTCAAGCTCCTTACTATAACTTCCTTCACCTTGAGATAGTCTGCGTCCTTATTTTAAACCTAACTTGATTAGTAGTAATGATTTCTTATTGCAACTTTTTCTTTCTCATTTTGGGACAATAAGATAGGAGCCCCCTTCTAGTTTCTAACAAATTATAAAGCAGCAAACATCTGGAATTTTCCAAAATAGTATGCAAGTTATAAAGACAACCAAATACTTTATGCTTTCATTCCATTTCCTTATGTATTTTTATAAGTTATTTATGGAAGTGGAATTGTTTAGGCTCTGATGCACCACATTTTCCAAGTGGTATATAGCAGTCCATATGTTCACATCATGACTTCATAGCAAATGGCAAAGATGCTGCCTAGACGTGATTTTGCACGATTGTCGAAGGCTCTTCTGACACAGACTCCAGAGTCCTAACAGTGGGAATAAGTAAGTGAGTACTAGGGCCCTGGGAAACCCTGGGAGGAACCCCAAACTGTGGGGTGGGTGATGCTCCATTAAGAGTATTTTGGCAGAAGGATTTGAGGGAGACTCTGTGCCTGGCTATTATTGGTATTTAGTAAAGCTGTGGAGTTAGATGTATTTGTTAGAAATTTAACTTCATCAACCCACTCCTTGCCTAGTAATTCTTGTATTTTTATGATAATGTCTCATCCTTTCTGATCATTTCAATAATTCTTATTTCCATTTAATTGATTATTCACTTAAATATCTTATGGGCCTATGTGAGGCAACGTTAGCATTTTATACCTAGGCCTGCTGGACCATCATCCTTTCCCTCCTAAGGGATAGGAAGGACTCCTGTTCTCCCACTTCTTGCATTTTCCTGTGAGTCTCCTGTGGGAAATATGGTGGATAACAATATCCCACTTAAAATGAGCCACTTCCTTTGGCTCTGCCATCTTTCAGCTGAACCTAGTGCTCGTGTCATCCCTCTAATGCACACTTGATGCTCTTGCTGTTTCTCTCTTCCGGTGCTGCCCTCCGTGTTTTCCTGGCCTTGGCTGCCTGCTAATCTCTGCTGTGTCTTTAGGGCTCCTGCCTGATCTCCCACTAGTGATCTAGCCTCAATTTCTTCCGCCCCTTCATGTGTGAGAACCCTGCCCTCTCTACTTGCTGTTTGGAGTGTTCATTACCCCTGTCCCCAGCACTCACATTTTTGGTTTGTAGGAAAACACTTCTATCTCAGGCCCCCATTTGTATAGAGTGTCTTGTGGCGATGCTGCTTGGACCGCTAGTGATACTGATGAATGCCGGAAGAGTGGGGGAAATTCCATGCAGCTGCAGGAGAGCCCATTCCATCCAGGGTCCGAGGACCTGGAGAATGTTAGTGAAACACTTATTTGTGGCCCCTTTTACCACCTAAGTCTCTGAAGCATCATGTGGGATGTCCCCCCAGGCTCTCCCGTTTACTCAACATTTGGGTAGCCACCTGCCTGGGCTCTCTGCCTGGCATTGTCTTTCGCTCCCTCTGCGGAGGGAGGTGCAGAGCCTGTGCAGTGGCCAACTTTCATTAAAGTGAAGCAAACGGATTGGTTTGTCATAGAGAGAAAATAGAGCTGTGGCTGCCAGGGGGCTGGGGGGCGGGGTGGAGAAGTGAGTGGGACGTTACTGTGTAATGGGTACTAAATTTCAGTATGGGATCACAGAAGGTTCTGGAGATGGACGGCGGTGATGGCTGCACTGCAGTGTGAATGTGCTTCGTGCCACTGAAGATTGTGCATAAAAATGGTTAAAATGGTAAATTTTCCATTTATGCAGAATTTTACCACAATACAAAAAAGAGAATACCCAATATAAAGAGAAGTGAGGACTGCAGAAATGTGTTAGGAGAAAACATTCGTGCCTGCTTATAGCTGTAGTTCTGTCCACTGCGTGTTAGGCAGAATTTCTGTGAGTTAAGGAGATCCTTTTTGAGAAGCATTGGTATTCTTTGTATCTTCCAGTTAGAGTTAACAGTAATTTCTATTGAAATCTAAAGTATGTTTTTTTCTTTATAGCCAATGCTTTTTAGAACAGTTACTACATTTTTGGGTTATATACCAGTATTATTAATCATTCTGATGTTGAATAGATGCCAGTTTCTATGCACAAGTACTAATGAAAATGAATGATTTAAGAGAAACCATCTTCATTTCAGCAACATGAAATATTTACGGAAAGGAAATTGACTTAAAAACATATAATTTGTAGAAAATTACCAGTTGCATACGAAGACATGAGAGCCCGTGCTTTTAACCAGTTGCCAATCATTTAAGCCTGACTGTGCTTGCACAGGCAGATCCATGACCTGGGGGATACATTAGGGTTTCAGGTATAGGAGTCCAAACTAGTAAGAGGTTACATGTTGGAAGAGAGCCTGTGTTTTTAGCCCTCGACCAGGGTTCAAGCCAGACAGAAGGAAAAAAAAAAAAATAGGGAAGAATTGGAGCCAGGAGTTGGCTCTCTGTTCTGACTTTAAGCAGCCCGTGGCTTGGAACTGCTTCTTAGGAGAGGTGCTTCTAGGGTTAGTGTTGCCCTAAAAGCAAGCCTATCTGGAGACATCATCTGTCTGTAAATGTAGTTTCTCTGACACACTCTGTACAGGTCACTCTACCCCCGGTTACATAATATCTTCATCGAGGCAGCTCAATACCAGGCATGGTGAAGTTAAGAAATGATGCCTGTCTGCAGAGCCCATGCTCTTTCCATTGCACCACACGGTCTCTGTGGAGTCTTAAATGTTCGGAGAAGCATGAAATATTGTACCATTTTCAATCACGATGAAAAGGTTATCTTAACGCTCACTCTATATATACTGAAACACACGACTTCTTTGGCAGTTTCTTTTCCTGAAGCACATTTTTTAGTAGATACAAAAATGGAAGTGATACACAGCTTAGAATTTTATCATTCATCAAACATCGAGTGCCTCCTGTGTGCCAGACATCATGCTAAGTTGTAGGACAGGCTTTAGATATAAAATCCTCTCACTTCAAGAATGTGAGATCTGGAAGGGCCCTTCCATCTCATTGCATCTCATTTTATATATTAGGAAACCCAGGCTCAAATATGAGTTCAGGTTCCCCAAGGTAACTCAGGTAACAAGAGGTAGGGCCTAGAATAGCAAACAGCTCATTCTACCGCATATCAGCCTGGGTCCCAGTGGAAACGGGCACCGTGGTCAAACCTAGTAATTTGAGGAGAGCTTAATAAGGGACTTTTTTACAAAGACATCGTCAGGATGCAGGGAAACCAGCAAGGGAGAGTACAGTACTCTAGTGCTTGAAATGGTAGGGAGCCATCGCTACCCATGGGCCTGAAAGAATCCAGAAAAGGGGCTGTGGCTTTCAGTTAGAGGGACGCTCGCAGCATGGTAACCTAACCGGAAGAAAGCCGGAGTAATACATACAATCACTTCATTCTCTCCTCACCCTCTGATTCCCTGTCAGGGCCTCCTATGGGTGGAACTCAACAGAAGCCAAGGCAAGGCACCTCCTGGATATAGTCCACATGGGTCACACTCCACGTCCCAAAAGTGAGCAAGAGAGGGAAGGAGATGGATTTGGGGTGGTAAACAGAAGACGCTTTCTGATCGAGCAACCCACTTCACCTCTGAGTGGAGAAGGAAGAGGTAGGATAGTGATCGGGAGCATTTAGGGAAAAGTCACTCCTCATGGGAGCCAGGACTGAGAAGAAGCATTCTCACCCTAACATTCCATGTTGCTTTATGAGATTTTTCTAAATGCTGGTTCACAAAGGTGGAGGTCGTCAGCAACCTTTTGATCTTGTTCCACAGCGTAGAGGAGAGATTTAAATGCTAATTGGACCAAAACAAGACCAGATCTGGTCTAAGAAATGACTGGGACTGAGGAAGTTTGGAAAGGGGTCCTGTGGGAGGTATGAATTATTCGGTCAATGCAGCAATGCCAGGCTGAAGAAGAATCTCAAACAACACTGTGAAAGCATATGGGAGGCTTTTATACATATGCAAGGACACCTAACTTTCAAAAGAGCCAGGCAAGGAGGAATTTCTCCCCTCACCCTTTTTAGAAGTAAAAAAAATGGCCCAGGAGAGGTTGCAGGCAGCTCAGAGTCTCATAGGAGATAAAAGAAGTGGACATCAGGTCTCCAGTTGCTGACCCCTGTCCTTCTGCTCTGGGCAGGCTGGGGCTCCCATTTTCCACAGACACAGACCAAGGAAGGTTACCGACCTCTTTGGTTTGTGCCCAGTTCCCCCACATGTTCTTCGGTTCCGTTTCATGGTGTCCTTTGCAGGCAAAAAGTCCCCATTGTCTAAAACTCTACTCGTCAGATTTTTCTATTATTTTGCAGGAATCTAAGTACATCTGAGTGTTTCCAATTAACTCTGCACAGGCCAGAATCCCATGCTGCAGAGAACATTGTAGATTTGCAGGCACTTCCAATGAAGCTACAGTGGGTGGTAAAATACTTTCTTAAGTAGATTTTGTTTCCAATTAAATAAATTTCTGTAGAGAGTAAAAAGAGACTGGGAGCCCAGCGGCAAACCTGATGATAATTCCTGAGCCTTCCTGTTGTGCAGACAGCAGGGGCTCGGGTGCCACAGAATGGGAAGGGCAGGGGTACCAGAGGCAAAACCCAGCTGTAGGTGTTTGCGGCTGCAGCCACAGTGTCCTCTGAGCAGCCCCTGCCCCATGTGGCTGAGGCAGAGGGGGTGATGGCAGTGTGAAGAGGAGATGGTCACACTGATGAGCCTGCACTTTGCAAATAGAAGGTGCAACAGAAAGTGTTCTCTCAATGCTAATTTTAGGCCAGCTGTTTAGTTAACACAGACAGAATCATTTGGGCAGCCTTCTGAGGAAAGGATCTGAGGGCCAGAGACACAGTCCTGCTAAATATGCCCAACCTTTTATGTCAATCACAGGAAAATTCAATTAGTACCAATTTCCATGTTCCAATTCATTTTACTAGTCCATGGGCTTCTTAGGGTTAAGGCATCAAAGTGCTCTGTTTATCTGGCTCAGTACCTTAATAATGGTATGGACCCCGCAGGCCCAAGTTAATGCTCCTTAATCCTTTCAATTTGCACCATGAGCTAGTAGTGCTAAGAGAACCTCCTGTCCGCTGCAAGAATGAAAAGTAGGAACGGCCCTAAACTGTAGCCTCCTGTTGGATTGCACTCGTTGGCTTGTGGTCACTAATGGGAATTACTATAATGGCTTTAGCTCTGGATACAGACATTACTGTGAACTCAAGGTCGTTTGGCATTTTCTCAAGAACCACAGAATGTGAGAGCCATGCCCAGGACCTTTAGGACAAATGAGAAAGACCAGAGAGAGGCAGTGACTGACCCAAGGTCACAAATTATAAATGGTGGCAAAGCTCGTCCTGGAGCTGTTGGAACATGCCAGGTCTTTCCTGAGGCCTCCATGTACAGCTGAGCACTTGTGCCCTATACAACACGGGTGACCATACACAGAAGCCTGGGCCTTTCTTCTGGTGAAGTCTTTTGGCCACATGGCCAAGTGTCCTGAGTTTGGTCTTTGTATAAGAGAAGTGGTTATAAGTAGGACTTGGCTCACTGCTCTTTTATGGTAAGCCTTTTCTAAAACCCAGATCGGGCTATGTAGTCCCCACTTTTGGGCTCCGGTAGCACTCTGTGAATTGTGAATAGCATTGTCGAGATTCTCTTAACTAGTGATTCCCTGAGGGCAAGGGCTCGTTTTATTTATTCTGTACCCTTGTTTAGTCCTTAGCAAACACCAGGTGCTCAGTAGAAGCTCCTTTTCCTGTCCTCGGTAATTCAGCTCGATATGCACCTATTAGGCACCTGATGTTTGCTTGTTGCTAGCCCATTTCATCAAGCTACAGGAGGTCTCCCTATTTATTAACCAAGCTGACCACCTTTTGGCATAAAAATCAGTCTGGATATGGAGTGGCTGAATCCTGAAAAAACAAAGAACAGTAACTTAATTTATTGAATGCCAGGACCTTTCTAAGCACTCACTACAATCCCAAGAGGTAAATACTATAATCCTCCCAGTGTTACAAAGAGAAACAAGATAAGGAGAGATCTAAGTAACATTATACTACGGATGTTGGGCTGCAGACCTTGACCTTGTGATTCTAGAACACGTGCTCCTAATACTGTGCTACGGTACTTGCAGTATAATTAAAGAGAAAAGTCTGCAAGATTGCATTTCCCAGACAACTTAAGTGCAGTCATTTAAACACCAACACATCTAATTGTAGCCTAGAATCTATTATATGCTTCTTATCCAAGATGCCTGAGGGTCACCATCCGGAAGATGCCCCCTGGGCTATTGAGGTGTGTACCAGGCTAAGTTCCCCTTCACTGGATAACTCCAGAATGCTGTGATTTTTTAACACAACCATTTTACTATTATTATTATCTTTTTACATTATAGAGTAATACATGTTTATTGTATTAAGGTTAAAAAGACAGTAAATAAAGTATTCAAATGAAGGCCTCATGGTCACATGGAAGGGATTGTTGATGAGGGGATTCTCACGTGGGCTGTTGTGGGGGATCGCTGAGGTTTCTTGTAGTACAGGATTTCCGTGTTGGTTCCGTTCCCTGAAACCGCTGACAGCTTGTCCCCAGTGCTGTCTGGGCTCTCCTGTTTCCTCCATCTAATCACATTACTGCTTTCCCTACAAGGCACCAGGCAATAGCCTCAAGTTCTCTATGGCCTGACCGTCTAACTAAATTTCCCAGTGTTATCTTTATTAGGCCCTCAAGACACAATTGTATTAGGATTAGGAAGGCGTCTTGTGTTCTGAACCAGTGTGTGTGTGTGCACATGCGTGCATGTGTGTATATATACTCCATATGTATACAGAGTATATATATACTTGATCAGGTCTACTTGGTGTTATCTATATACCATCTGCATTAGTTTAATCTGAAATCTGAGATGTTTATTAGAAATGGAGATTAAAGGTCTTCACCCAAGACCTATTAAAAAAGAAAATCTAAGACTGGAGTCAGGGGTCCACGTTTTTCCTGACCAAAAGACGTTTTGTTTTTTATTTTTCATTAAGAAATTGTCAGAAGTAGAGAGACTGATATAATAAACTCCACAGACTCATTACTCAGTTTCAACTACTAACCCGTGGTCAGTCTCGTTTCATCTGTAATTTGAAACAAATTCCAGATATCATTTGAATGTTTTCATATGTATCCACACAACATATCCACAATATAATTATTCTATCTAGAAAGTAGTTAACAGTAATCTCTAATATCATTACATTGCTAGTTAAAATTTTCCTTGTCTCAAATGTTTCTTAATTGTAGAGTGTTTTGGATGCTGAATCACATAATTAGTTATGTTTCATTCTTCTCTCTGACAAGTGGGATGTTGGGAGCCAATTCTGTAGCCACTTCTGGCGACTTTACAAAGCGTCACGCATGTTTTTTGGCTATGTACCTTGCCCCTGACTTGAGCTTCATTTTATTATTTTTCTTCACTCCTGATTTCCTCACCAAGTTTATTTTATCTTATTGTGCTGTGCGTGTGTGTTTATATACATACATACACACACATATATATTTCTTAAAGATTTATTTACTTTAGAGGAAAAGAGAGCATGCACATGCACACATGAGTGGGGCGGGGGGCAGAGGCAGAGGGAGAGGGAGAATCTGTGGCAGACACCCTGCCAAGCGCAGAGCCCATGCGGGGCTGGATCTCACAACCCTGATCATGACCTGAGTCTCCACTGACCGAGCCACCCAGGCACCCAGGGCGGTATATATATTTTTAGGCTACCTCTAATCCTTTTATTAAAAGGTAAGTCTTATGTAGATGAGCATATCCGTGACCTCAAGCCATTTGCCTTACTTCATTTTGCACCAGTCTTTTAAGCCAGGTCCTATCATCTGAGCTTCTGACCATGACTTTCCTCTTCTTTTTTATGTCACACTCCATCTCAGGCCCAGTGCTCAGCACCATTTTTCTGGTTCTGATCTTTTTTGCTTCCCTTCTCAGTTGGGCTCCCTAGCTTCCTTCCCCTACCCTGGAAATACCACATTTCGTTCATCCTGAGCATCAGCTGGCTCCTCCGTGTCATCATTGTCCGTTTCCTCTGGGCAGGAGAGGACTAGACACAGACACAAAATCTTTAGGTTACAAAGTAATCTCTTCAAAAATTCCAGTCCTCTGGGATGACATGAGGTTGGGAGGGCAGTTGAAAGAGGAGAGCTTGGGATAGGAAGGCTGGGGTGGATATCAAAAACATCATCCCTTTCCCTGTTTTGCCCTGAGCTGTGTTTGTTGCCGTAAGAAGTAGAGATGAAGCCAGACTGACATGTGAGAGACTAGGACAGTGGTTCTCAGTCTCTGGTGCCTTGGGTATCCTCTACGAGGCTCTCACAGGTCTGAAGCAAACTGGCAAAATAAGGACAGTGGAATGGTTTTATTCATAAAGTTCAATACAGTATTTTAAGGGAAGGCCATTTGTTTTTGGTGTTAAAATGCTCTTTCTTGTATGATGTGACTGCGATAGTAAATGAATTACATTTTAACATTCGTATTAGCAAAGTGAAAGGTTGATAACCTATGTCAGCACCTTGATATTTTTTTTATGAATCAAGAAGTCTGAACAAAGATGAGTAGACAAGGATGGATATCTTTTATAGGTTTGACTTGGAAGGAAAACTGTGCTAAGGACTCAGAAGATCATTACTATAACGATTACCAAGATTTTCATTCATTTGTTCCTTATATACCAAGGAGCAGAATTAAATAAGGACTGTTTTCAGAAATGCTTTGGGATTACAGACCCAAGTTCACCAGAATGTACTAAACCATATATGCTTTACATTCTACAGTAGCTTGAAAAAAATCTCTTTTTTTTCTTCTCAGTAACACTTGTTCTTTGTAAGAAGTTAATATGGAAGTGAAAGTCCCTTCTAATTTCATCCCCACAGAAATGGCTTGCTGTATCTCTGCATGGTTTTTAATGTAAAAATAAATACTGTTAGGGGCGCCTGGGTGGCTCAGTTGGTTGGGCAACTGCCTTCGGCTCGGGTCATGATCCCGGAGTCCTGGGATCGAGTCCCACATCGGGCTCCCGGCTCAGTGGGGAGCCTGTTTCTCCCTCTGACCCTCTTCCCTCTCATGGTGTTTCTCTCTCTCTCTCTCTCTCAAATAAATCAATAAAATCTTTAAAAAAAATAAATACTGTTAGCGTGAAAATATCAATATGTACCAGTGTCTATCAATTGTAGACAGTATGTCTTGTTTCCCTCATTTTGGAAGGCAACCTTCAATCTTGCCATTAGCTTCTTGCCTCTTTCTTCCTTTTAATTTCTGACATCTTTTCTATGAATTTAAATTGTCAGAGTTGAATTTGCATTCTGTTCCACCATCATACTTATATCTTCCATGCTTTGTCTATTGCTTGATTCTAAGGGTGGGAAATCAATAAATGGTGTTCATGTTATCATGAATATAAAATTTTATCTAGTACAGAACCAAAAGGTATACTGTGATTATTTTTCCTTTTCCCAAAGAGTTTTCCTCCTGGAATTCCTAATTTCTCCCCCCTCCTCTATTCGAAGACAAGTAATAATGTCATTAGAAGCTAAACTCTCCATAATGTCGTTTATTTATTTTCAAGTCCTCTTCATGTGAGGAGGCCTCCTCCCTTGAGCCCAGTCTTCCTGCTTCAGGCTGGACTGACTCCTCTCTAGGTGCACCACTGACCTCTCACACAGAGCCATCGCTGGTCTTCTGAGCAGAGTTGCCACTTCTGTACACGCTGTCTTCTTCTTTCCTGTTTTCATCTCATACATTTATCCTCAAGTAACTTCCTATGATAGGTGCATAGAAAGTAATCTTGCTGATGTTTTTGGCCCTTATACTGTATTGGCAGTATGATTGGGTATAGAATTCTAACTTGAGCATAAGTTTTCCTCAGAAGTTTGTAGGCATTATTCCATTATCTGGTGTTTTTTTATGAAAAGGCCAGTACCAGTGTGGTTCTAATTTCTTTGTGTTCATGTTATTTTTGTCTCTCAAGCTTTTATGATTTATCCCTAATTTTTTTTTTGTTCCAAAATTTCACAATAATGTGTCTAAGGTAGGGTTATTTTATTGTAGGTGCTCGGTGGACTCCTGTAATTTGTCCTTCAGTTCTAGGGAATGAAAAATTTTTTTCACTGATGGTTTTTACCTTCATTTTCTCTGTCTTCACTTTCTGGAAAATGTAGATATTAGATCTTCTGAATGCATAGTCTGTATCTCATATCTTTCACTTAAGTTTCCTGTTGTCTTTGTTTGGTCCACTTCAGGTAGATGTTCCTTGACTTTACCCTCTCTTACATATTTTTCCAATAGATATTTGTTATTATAAATCACAATATTACACTGAGAAAAAGGATTGTGTGCAGATAGCTTATTGGGAATGTGATCCTAGAGAGAGGGTATGAGGGACAGAGAGATGAAACAGGAATTAATGGAAAACAAATGAAAGGATTAGCTTTTGAGTTGGCACACAGGCAAGCAACTGTTTCTTGTTCTTCTGCAATCTTTTCAGGAGCCTGAGATGTAAGAATTGTCCATCCAGGAGACAAAAATGAAAAATATTTCTTGATCAGCTCCCATCACTAGTTAGGCCAGGGTAGTCCCATGGGCAACAGCTCCCTAAAATACATCTCTAAGTTTTCCGCAGAGTGGCCGACTGAGTGGTCCGTAGTCTACTTAGCATCACCTCTTAGAATTTCCATGGGTATCAGATTCTGCACCTTGTTGCTTATGGTTCCTGAATATGCAGTTTGTGGTTCTCTAGCCAGAAGCTAAGCTTCTTGAGGTCAGGAGGAGGTGTGACTTCTCTTCTTGCCTTTCTGCACTTTATACATATTAGTTGGCTCATTCATTGATGTTCAACAACAGGCCAAGCAGTTCTCAAGAGTATATCCCAGACCAGTAGCAGCGGCAGCACCTAGGAACTTGTTAGGCAGACCTACTGAATCAGAAACTCTCTGCCCTCTATGAAATCTCTCTTCCCTAGGGGGGAGGTTTTTTTTTTTTTTTATTATGTTCCATTAGCCAGCATATAGTACATCATTAGTTTTTGATGTAGTGTTCAACAATTCATTAGTTGTGTATAACACCCAGTGCTTACCACAACACGTGCCCTCCTTCATATCCATCACCCAGTTACCCCATCCCCCCACCCCCTCCCTCTATGAAATTTTTAATATATTTCAGCAATCATTTTATTTTACTTCTAAGAACACTGTCTTATTCATTCATTTACTAGTAGTCTACTCTGATTTAATGGATCAAAAACCTTCTGGAAATACCCTGTGAATGAAAAATTCTTGTTTCCTCCCTTATTTATCTGTATTCTCTGGGAACCTCTTTTTGGCTTTTATACATTGATCTGGATGCTGTAAGATTTCCTTACATGGCTGGTGATTCTTTGCAGCTTAGTCATATTTAATAATGAAGCGGTAGAAAAGCTAACTATGAGGCTATGTATCTGTGGATGATATTTCAACAGGCAAAATTTACTTTAAGGGTATTTAAAGGGTTACATTTTTTGTGAGAATGTGGAGGATTTTGCTCTTGGGCACTAATTCTCACACTAGTTGCCTTGGTTTCTCCCTAGACAGGTTGAACAATATTTTGTTGAAAATTTTCAATCCATGCCCATATTTTTAGCTCCATATCTCAGTCTTAGCTGCCGCCATACTGGAAATGTCTGTGTCCTGAGGCTGAGTTCAGTAGGTCAGGTTGCCTACCCCTTTGGTGTATTGCCCTCTGCATCCTCTGCTGCTTCTCTATCTACATACAGTCTTCGAGAAAAGTTTTTTAGTTGGTCGATTGTCTTGTGCTGTACTCCTTGTGATTGTCATTTATATTTTTTTATTTACATCCTATCACTTAATGGGAGTCTCAAGAAGGAGAGGATATTAATATATATATCAGATGTACCATTATGAATCAAAGTCCCCCTTAAATATTTTATATACGTATTTGCACCTATACTTCCTTATCAATATCAAGTTGAAGTATTGATAATTTCTGCATGCTAACAATATAGGACATTCAATTTGTTTTTACTTCCTTCCTTCTTCTGCCTCCCAGAAGGAGAAGAATTTGTTGGACTTGTTGGAACTAAGTGTGTGTATAGCATCATTTCTTTGCTCTTTTATTTATTTTTATTTATTTTATTTTTTAAGTATTGACTTTTTTTATTATGTTATGTTAATCACCATACATGACATCATTAGTTTTTGATGTAGTGTTCCATGATTCATTGTTTGCATATAACACCCAGTGCTCCATGCAGTATGTGCCCTTTTTAATACCCATCACCAGGCTAACCCATCCCCCCACCCCCTCCCCTCCAGAACCCTCAGTTTGTTTCTCAGAGTCCATAGTCTCTCGTGGTTCATCTCCCCCTCCGATTACCCCCCCTTCATTCTTCCCCTCCTGCTATTTTCCTCTTCTTTTTTTTTTTAACATATAACGTATTATTTGTTTCAGAGGTACGTGTCTGTGATTCAACAGTCTTACCCAATTCACAGCGCTCACCATAGCACATACCCACCTCAGTGACTATCACCCAGCCACCCCATCCCTCCCACCCCCCCACCACTCCAGCAACCCTCCGTTTGTTTCCTGAGGTTAAGAATTCCTCATATCAGTGAGATCATCTGATACATGTCTTTCTCTGATTGACTTATTTTGCTCAGCAAAATACCCTCCAGTTCCATCCACATCGTTGCAAATGGCAAGATTTCATTCCTTTTGATGGCTGTATAATATTCCATTGTATATATGGACCACATCTTCTTTATCCATTCACCTGTCGATGGACATCTTGGCTCTTTCCACAGTTTGGCTATTGTGGACATTGCTGCTATAAACATCAGGGTGCACGTACCCCTATGGATCCCTACATTTGTATCTTGGGGTAAATACCCAGTAGTGCAATTGCTGGGTCACAGGGTAGCTCTGTTTTCAACTTTTTGAGGAACCTCCATACTGTTTTCCGGAGTGGCTGCACCAGCTTGCATTCCCACCAACAGTGTAAGAGGTTTCCCCTTTCTCCACATCCCCGCCAACTTCTTTGCTCTTTTAAGTTTTTTTTTAAGTTTTTGCTCCTTTAAGTTTTTTTTTCCTGAACAGTTACATTAAACTTCATAACCTCATAATCAGCAATTATTTAGATTTAATGCACTTTGTGCTATTTCCTTTGCTTATCACTAATTCTTGTGAAACACAGTATGTAAGTGTGTATCTTATATAGTATGTCCTTCCTTTCTTGGGTTCTCTATTCTGACATAAATTTTTATTTGTTTGGAGAATTTCCTTAGGTCTTATGCAGGAGAAAGTTTATCCTTAAGGAGAATGGTATATTTTCTGAGTCATCGACTGCTTGAAAATGCCTTTTTTCTCTCTCTCTCTTGTGATAATGTGGCTAGCTGTAGAATTCTAGGGCTACAGTCTTCTTTTCTTAGATCAGGTGGGATCTTGGGCCTGCCTGATTCTATCACTATCGCAGCCATACTTCTTAGTTTTAGTCACAATTTTATATATCTCACTGAGTATGGGAATTAATTTGCCTCTTGCATTAAGTTATTTAATGTTGGTTAACTTCTTTTGGGCTGCTCACTTGGCCCATCACTTTTCTTTGGTTGTCAGTGTATGTGTTCTTCATGGCACATTGCAGTTTAGGGGAACGATGACTATTCATCCGTCCATATGTAGTGTATGGACGCTCAAGCCTTTCATTCATTGGACAATAATGTTTGCCATTCCAAAACAAGTCTTGAGGCTTGCATGGATCCCTTAGGATTGTAGGTATATAGCTGGGATATCTGTTGAGTGTAGGGATGTCATGGTGTCTTGGATCTGGTGTTGAGGGGTCTTGCTACAGTATGTCATGTCCAATGGCTACATCTAATAGCAGGGAGAAGAGAGTTCTGATGGTCAGTCCTAATGGCAGGGTCTTCTATGCCACATCTTCCCTGGAAGAATGTACCCTATGTCAGGTCTGGGTACAGTTTTCATGCACAGTCACCCCCAAGCAGCAGCACCTCCAGGGATCTGATCAGAACTAGGTTGCCATTTGCCTCCTTTCATCCCTGAATCGCCATCTGGTTATTCTCTTGGCTCTTGGTCAAAAGAACTAATTATACTTCCCCATTTTTTAGGAAATTTATCTTTAGAATAATTATTTTTTGATGTTACTATTTTTTTTTAGTTTTTGTTATGAAATATGCCATAAATGCCAAAGAATATATATAGTGAATACATATGGTTCCGGGATCAATCATAAAACAAATGGCCATGTACCTACCACCTAACTTAAGAAATAACTTCTCTTCTAAGCAAAACTATTATGTGACTCTGAGCTGATTCTCCTTCTTCCTTTCCTAAGGTCGTGAGTCTGAAGTGGGTAGTATCTATGGCCACGGTCACTCCACAACAGTTTTCTAACACCTTGTTCTGAAAAAAGAGAAAAAAGTGTACAGAAAAACCCTGAGTTGTTTGCAAAATAGAAGCCCAGATGATTGTGCTTAGTGGTTGGTGTGTCTGTGTAGGTCACCACTGGTTTCTCCTGGAAGGTATTCCCTGGTCCATTGGTAACCCACACGGCACCTTTGTGTGAATAAGAAAAAATCATTTTTCCCATTTGCCAGCAATTCTCTGTAATACCTATATGCACAAACATCTATAATGATTATGAATGTGAGTAGTACCTCCTAGAGTTTGCAAGTCACAACCATAATTCGTGGTAAATGTAGCAGGTGGCTATAGGGCTCCTCAGGTGGGTGTCGTCAGACACTTAATGAATGCCTACTCTGTGCCAGGCATTCTTTTAGTTGTTTGACATTCAAAGCTGAGATAGACAAGATTCTTGCTCTCATGGATCCCCCATGACTAGACTTATGAGCAAGCTATGGTTTTGGGTGCACGAGTTGGGAGTCAGCTAACAAGCTGGGGTCATTCCTGAGTTGGGTCAGGGCCCTGTAGTTACTAGCAAAAGTGGGCCTAGGCTTCAATTTCTTTTACTTAGCATGTTGTCTATGCCACATTAACCCTGAGAGGTTATGTTGTACCAGGGTGATGAGTCCAGAGTGACCATATGCTTTGGTTTACCCTAAGTACTGGGTGAACTCTCTTGTCCCAAGTGATTATTAATATCACCCCTTCTCTCTCTCTTTTTTTAAAAGATTTATTTAGAGAGAGAGTGCATGCATGTGGGGGATGGGCAGAGGAAGAGGGAGAATGAGCCCAATGCAGGACTCGATCCCATGACCCTGAGATCATGACCTAGCCAAAATCAAGAGTCAGATGCTTAACTGACTGAGTCACCCACGTGCCCCCACCTTTCTCTCTCTTAAAGGTGTCCTAGCTTTGGACAATAAATTATATGGTCATGTGTATTAGTCAGCTTTTTTGCCATGGTAACAAACACCTTCAAAATGTTAGTGACTTAGAACATCAACTATTTAGGTTTTGCTCATGGATCTGAGGATGAGCTGCAGCTCTGCCCCAGTCTGGGAGTCAGGTTTAAGTTTGTTCCTCACTCTGGACTTTGGACCTGTGCCACAAGTCTTCCCATTATAGCACCTAAGTTGGAAGACTGAGCTTTATTTAAGATTTCTTCTCATGGCAGAAGGTGGAAGCCAAGAGTGCCCTGGTCAGAGGTGGCATGGGCCATATCTACTCTTATTTTATTGACTAGAGCAAGTCACGTAGACAAAACCAACCATCTAGGGCTTGGGCTTGAATCTCCTTCCTCAGCGTAGGGGGTGCTGTGGTGGGGAAGAGCGAATATATGGTGAATAACGATATAATTAGCACATTGCCCTACTAAACCCTACTGCTTCCCAGCGTGCCCCAGCTCCAGCCTTTGCTGGTGTCTTGTAGCCGTGTCTGTTTTGGGACAGTGCCCAAGTGATTGACAGGACACAGGCGAGGAGTTTTGCCTCCGTTTGAATTGCAGAATGATTAAGGGATTTCACTGTGGTGTGGAGCCTGTTTTAGATTTTATTGGACAAGGTGGGAGTTGATATTTGCTGTGGCAGGTTGATTAACTGGGACAGAGTCTCCTCCTTTCTGCATCCCCAGATCTGCCACCTATCCTAGAAGTTTGTGCTGACAAATTTTCCACTCTCTGTGTGAGCCGTCAGAACCCAGTGGAGCCTGTGGCCAGACCATGCCCTCTTCCTACCTCACGTTGGGGCTCCAAAGAGTTGTGATTTCTGGTGCCCTTTACTTTGCCCCCACTGACTCTCTTTCCTGCCCCCATCCCTACCCTTGCTGCTTTGCACCTGGGAGTTTTAATTTTTATTGTTTCCTTAGTGTCCCTTCATTTGCTTGTGTTCAGTGTTCAGTACTAATTGGCTTTCCTTTAAAACAGTTCCATAAATTCCTCAATGTTACTGGTTCATGGATGGACTGATGGAACCCATCCTTGTTTTCAACTGTTGGATAGTTTGCTGAACCCCTTGCAGCGGGAGCTGAGGAGAGAAAGGTGGCAGATTTGAGCTCACTTGCCCATGTGAAACTCCAGTGTTGTTGAGCAGAGATAGAATACTATTTCACCAAAAGGACAAAGATTGATGGCGAGGCATAGAGGAGATACATTAGATCCATAACCAGTCCTGGCAGCTGGCGTTGTCTCAAGAGCAATTTTTCATGAAGAAACTGATTTATCATTTCATAAGAATGATCAAGTACCTTCAGAGTCATGTTGAAAAGCACACGGATAGTGGGGGGTCAGCTTGGCTCAGCAGGTGAGTGACTCCCAGTAGGGGCTCACATGCATGCCTCAGCAGAAATACCAGTTATCTCATGTCATGGATCGTTGGCATGCTAGGGATAATTGATATTGTGAAAATTAACGTAATCCTAATTATGTCCTTCACAAGAATATGAGTCTATGAAGAAGGTATGGAATGTGTCTGTCATGTCCCCTCCCCTTGTACTATCTCCAAAACCTAGCACAGTGCCTGGCACGTAATGGACATTCAGAAAACTTTGGCTGAAGCAATGCAAATATTGATGATGGACTATAAAGGCAAAACCTGGGAGAATCCTTGGAGCTCCTGAGTGTAATGGGGCATAGTAGGGGCAGGTGGGAGTGTCCTTGAAAGAAAGGGGTTTACAACCACCACAGTGCCAGGAATGGGCTCCAGTTGATGCCTCAGCCTCCCTGGCTCCACTGTAGCATGGGGCAGAAGCGTGGAAGAGGTTGGACTTTGTTCTGGGAGTTAGGGGCATAGCCCCTGCGCTGGCATGGACCCTAGCGGAGGCCACACGGTCCAGGTAGCAGATGCTGTGGTTGCATCACCATATCCACTCACCCTCACCACTTTGGCGCATGCCTGCTGACCTCCACAGGCCAGCTGCTGCATTTATTGGAATGTGGGATTTTTTGGCCCTTGAAGCTTACTTTGCCCCTCGTGCTGCAGGTGGGAAATGCCCCTTGTGTGGGGTGACTGAGGTGTGACGCTTGCCTAGGAGGTGTCCCCTCCATCTGTGGTAACTGGCTTGGTAAAGCCCCCTTTGCTGGCTGCCTTCCCTGGACCACCTCCCTACTCCCCTGCCTGTGCTTTCTTCGCCTTCTAAATAAACCACCTGCTCTTGAATACTTGTCTCAGGGTCTGCTACTGAGGAATCCAAACTGTGATGGTCGGCGCTGGGTCCTGGGCACCTGGCCACTGGCTGGGGGGGTATTCTTGAGGCTTCAGAGGACTTGAGCTTCATTTTGCTTAGACCCTTAAAAGTCATATCAGAAAGAGAAAGAAAGCACTCTAGTTTCTCTTGTTTAAGAAAGTTGTGGCTTAAACAGTTCCCAAGTTCTATTATACAGCTCTCTGAAATGACCGAGTAATTTTTAAGGACCGCTGAAACCACCCTGCTCACGAAACCTCAGTGCTTTGTAATTGCCGTGGTGTAGGGTCTCTGTTGACTTGGAGGGCGTTCCTGGTCTCCCTGAATATGCTCTGTCTCTTGCTAGAGCAGACTGTTCATTGTTTTGAAATATTGCCTGCATGTTCCCTTCTCTGTGCTGTGTCTGAGTCTCACTGTCCCCGTGCTGGCATCAGGTGGCCCTGTGGCCAGCTCCTGAGGGATGAAGGGATGAAAGGGTCATTCTGCCCACACTGTGCAATGGATGGGCACAGGAAGAGCCATCACACTGACCTTTGACCTTTGCTTCTTTGCAGATATCTCGGTGAGCCTGCTGACCCTTGTGGTCACTGCCTGCGGCCTCGCGCTCTTTGGGGTGTCTCTCTTCGTGTCTTGGAAACTCTGCTGGGTTCCGTGGCGAGAACGAGGCCTGCTGTCTGGTAGCAAAGACAACAATCGGGAACCTCTTAACTACACGGACACAGAGACCAATGAGCAGGAGAACAGTGAGGGCTTCCTAGACCCTCCCACCCCCTGCCCTGACTCCTCCATGAAGATCAGCCACACCTCCCCTGACATTCCCCTCTCGACCCAGGCCAGGGGCCAGGAGAACTGTGCCCATGGCATCCATGTGCAGCGCCAAGTCACAGCGCCAAGCTCGTCGGCTCGGTCAGTAACGCCCCTTTCCTTTCCGAATGCAAAGGCAGGGACCACCTCACTTCCCTCCCTTGCCAGCAGTAGCACTGATGAGCCCTGGGGCCTGTAACCTTTCACAGGTCCATTCAGTGTCAGAGATGTGAATATGGGAAAACGGGGTGCTTCCTATGCTCCAGTGAGGTTCCTTACCTCTCCTGAGCTCTCTACATAGTCTCCACTTAGTCCATAAAAGAATAGTGACATGTCAAGTTCTAAGACCTTCCTGTGCATTATTTTACTATAGTCCACAACTTTGCGTGAGATGCAAAAGTTATCATTTTCATTTCACACAAGAAGAAGCTTAAGTCAAAGAGTTTAAGTAAAAAAGTCATATGTTGGTGTGCACTCAGGGTTTGAACCCTGGTTCATCTAGTACTGGCGCCTGAGCTCTTAACGGCTCTTCCCGCGGCCTTCCTAGTGCTACCGGACTTACGTTCCGTGCTTCCGACCTAGCCGAGCTCTCACACACCGGCTGTCTTTGTAGTCCACGAAGTGGCTGGAGGTCTTTGTCCATCTTCAGCCTTTGCAAGGCCTAGAGTACCAGGCCCAGGGTCACTCTTTCAGTGGGCCGGATGCTCTGTGCTTGAAGCAGTAGAGAAATCATATCGTGCAGTGATAAAAAGCAAGGGCTCTGGGGTCAGGTGAACTGGCTTTACTTATATGTGTGACCCTGGATCTATTACTTAGCCTCCATGTCTCCATTTCCTCTTCTGTGAGAGAGGAATAGTGAGAATAGGAACGTATGGGTGGTTTTAAGAATGAAGCAGGAACATGCACTTCATGCGCTTTGCACAGGCTGCACCTGGTAAGCGCTCCAAAGCCCGAGCTGCCGTTTTCATTTCAGTGTTGCTCTTGTCATGATCATTCTCACTGCGACTGGCTTCTCCCAAGATTCAGATGTGTTGCAGATGTGTCTTTGAGGTTAAACAGCCAATTCTGAATCACTGGATATAAAGATCCACTTTTAATAGGAGATTTCAGAAAGAGAGATAAAGGAAGCAGCTTTTTTTAAATGAAAATATTTGCTAGAGCGATAGCCAGAGGAATAACCTGTGCTGCCATTCGGAAAGTTTGGGGGCATTTTTAAAAAATCTTTCTTATTTGTTCTCTAGAAACAGAAATAAGATTTTACCCTTTTTAATGTTAATCGAGTTTATCCTAGAGACTGCACATTCCCATTAAGTGGGATGGAATATGACAGTTTATAATTTAATTTTTCCACAAACCTATTTTAGCATCATTTCCAATTCTGAATCAAAGAGCTAAACCTAAAATATTCCTCTGTGAGGAAATGGATGGTTGTTTGCCATTTGATTTAGAAGAACTCCTCAGATTTTCTCACTAGGATTTCTCTTTAAATATAGACTTAAATATAACTGGAGCTCTGTTTGATGCTGTCATGGCGTTCATGCAGTTGTGCAGACTCAGGATAAAATTCCTTCAGTACTTCAATAACCAGAATCTTTCAGATGGAGGATCCATTAAAATTGTCTCCTATTCGGTTTTACTCTGCACGTTAATTTTTCTGATCCGTGTCCCATCACCACAAGGTGATAGATAGTACTGTGCTTTCTATTAGATTATGGATCTGAGGACTCTGCCATAATTCTAATGACTTGACAGCAGTCATATCACCCTAATTATCACAATATTTATTTTAGAAAAATGTTTAAGTACTCTACACCTCAAGAAATATATTTCATTTAAAAATAAAAGCTGTGGTAAAAAAATAAAAACTGGTATCTTCACCACTGATTTATGGAAATGGGGTAGAAGGAGAAAAAGACAAAAAGGGAAAAGCAAAGGAATTATCCCTATAAAATGAACTTTACATTTAGATTTATTTTGGTTTTGGAGTCATGTAATTATCTTCTCTTATGGCCAAATCAAGTTTAGTGATATCTGACCATAAGAAAACTAAACTCTTTCCAGCTGCATTTGACCTAATACTGATAGTTTGCATCATTATGCACTTAAAACATTCTTATCTAAATTACTACTGACCTAGTGTTATGGGTTATGTCTGAAAATACATACCTATGATTCATGGTCTCACCCTAATGAGTCGTGTATGGTCTTTTAATTCTTGAGGGATTATGTTATGTTATAAACAAACACAAACCCTTTTTTACTGACAAAATGGGAGAAATGAATGAAATTTCCTTCATGTTCCAAAACATTTTTAACATTATTTTTTAAGTAACATCTGTGATACTGAATTTGGGGAGCGCGGGTACTCTGTGCTGAGACGGCTCTCAACAGTCTGCTCTGCTAGTTCTTATTTCTTCCTTTTTTTTCTCATGATTTTCCTTACTTCCTCACTGCTGTCTCTTTCTTTCTTACTGCTTCCCTCCTGCAGCTGTTGTGACTTGTCCCGAGGGTCCCAGGACACCTTCTTGACCCACAGAACATAAGGCTTAGACTCCCTGTTAAGGGCATCCCTGCTGTCCCTGTGACTCATCGGCATAGCTTCTGTCACAGCACTGATATTGGGAAGCTCACCTTCTCCTGGCCTCTTGAGCTGGAATATGTGCGCCTCCTACCAGTGTCTATGGAAGGCCCTAAAGATGGCGTTGTTTTATCTCCTCGGAGGGTTTCTGGTCAGGATGACTTTCTGTTGTTTTCCCGAGATCAAGCATGTTAACATTCTGTTTCTAGTTGGCTCAGTTACTATTAGAACCCTCCAAAGTTCCTGTTCATTCTTTTCAATTTAGATGAAATCCCTTTTGTGTAATATTCTGGGAATATGGATTTTTTTTTTCAGAATGCTTCAATACCAGAACATTTTAGAGATCTCTATTCCAAATTTTAAAAAATCCCTGGATCCTCAAAATAGAAGGAACCTTGACAGGCCACCTAATGCATTTCCTGATTCACATCTCAAGATGGGACCTAGGTAACACTTTAGTTTTATAAAAATTTCAATTGCCACACTACCATCTTTTTATTAGGTCTGTTAGGGCCTACATGTTATTGCCACAGTCTCCTTCCGTCAGCTCTCTGCCTCAACTCCAAGCAGCACTACCCCGGAGGACATGAACTCAATAGGAAGCTTTTCCTGGGAAAGCTTGTCATGTTCCAGCTACGCTAGCCTCTCTCTCAGTGCCTTCGGTACCCCTGCCTTTTCCTGCCTGGAGGCCTCCACACGTGCAGTTCCCTCTGCCTGGAATGCTTTTCCTTTTCCTCTCCAGCTCCTTTGCAGCTTTAATGTCCCACCTAGAGCACCACCTCCTCAGAAAGACCTCCCCAACCACCCTGTCTGAAGTATGTGCCCTTCCCTCGACCCCTTCCCACTCTTCATTCTCTCACATGCTGCCTTGCTTGCATTTCTTCACAGGATTGAACTCTAACTCAATGATTATTTGTTTGCTTATCACCTGTACCCCCTCTCTAACCTACGAGTTCTCCGAGCTCGGAGACCACGTCTGCTTTGTTTTCTCCCTATGTATCTAACACCTAGTGCAGCCCCTGGCGTAGAGCAGACTTTTTGCCTGAATGATTGACAGAATACCTTGATCAGTATCCAGCCACTTGTGCTCTGCTGATGAGAATGGCAAAAGGCCAGAAGTGTAAACTGAGGAAGGGCCTATATGGGATGAAACCGGTGGAAGGCCTTTTGTCCAAGGACTTACCTTCATTCAGAGCCTTATACGTAGACTTTTGGCCTTACATCTGAACTAAGCAATCCCTAGAGTCACAGAAATATTCTGACAGAGTTGAAAGAAGATGACAATCATTGCATTTTTAGATTCTGGTCCCATTGCTGGCCACAACTTTAGTAAGTGGTATGCTGGTGTTAAATATTGTAATTACTCTAAGAGTAGCATGATTCTATTAAGGTGTGTGTGTGTGTGTGTGTGTGTGTGTGTGTGTGTGTGTGTGTGTGTTGAAAACATTGGTTAGATGTAAACATTTAAACACAACAGTTTTTTTAATTACTCTTAGATATCTCTTCAGGTTTTAATAAACTGATGGCTTCAAAAATGGAAGCTGCTTAGACCTCTCTCAATTCCTGTGAGATTCTGACACTAGATGTAAATGTGCATTTTCTCTACTGGGATTTAATTATTGGAAACTGTTATGTCCTTTGCATTTATATATTTACTCTAGACAGTTGTATTAAACATCTGCTATGTGCAAAGTTCTATATCATGTGCTGGTAATAAAGAGATAAAAAAAAAATACAGCCCTAACCTCAAAAGGTCCACAGCCTAGTTGGGGAAATAGACGAGAAGAGCACCAGTTACACACATTGAAGTGCTCAAATTGCTCTCTAGATGAATCTGGCAGGAATGTCTAAGATGCTTGGGACAGTGTGAAGGCTGGCTATAGGGGCTGATTCAGGCCTGTGATGATAGACCTGAACTCAGTTGGAAGCAATGGAAGTGGAAAGAGGCATGAGTTGTGAGCTACTTTTGAGAAGGTGTTGGTGGACATAAGCTCATCTTAGAAATAGGGAATAAAATATTGGAAGTGACACCAAGATTTCAAACTTGTTTAACTTGGGTGGAAGGTGTGGGAAGAAGCAGGTCATGCATCAGAGTTTCCGACTCCACTTGACCACACACCTCCACTGGCAAAGGTGTGATGCTTACATCTTTCTTATATCATTCATTCTGGAAGCCTCTGAATCCTGTGCTAAGAAAGATCCCCATTTCCTTCTGCCCTGTAGTCAGTTCACTGCATCTGCCCCTGTCTGAGACTTTCCTCTTCTGTGTCTGTCTGTGGCTCAGGACAACCCAACTCTCTCCTCTCTATCACCCAGAGAGTTTCCAAGAAGGGAAACAATCCTATCCCCATTGTTTCCAAACTTCCTTGTCTTGACTTGAACCTCGTAAAGAAACCCGTGTGGTTCTGAAATCACAGTTTGCTTCTCTCTTTCCTCTCCTTGAACCCCGAAGCTCTGTCGACACCGGTGCCCCAGAACCAGGGAAAGGATAGGCCAAGTGTCACCTCTGAGATGGGGTCACTGAAGTGATGGCGGGTTGCCTGGAATTGCATGGGAGACCCAGAGGTGGAAGGGATGGTGGCAATGATGGGCGTTGGCTCTCCCACAGAACCTGGATGGAAGATGTAGGCGCATGTGAGGAGAAGGCTGTGGAGGCAGAAAAGCTGAAGATCCTATCCTGCTGGAGGGCTGGGAGCCAAGATGGAAACTTCCGTAATTTCCCTATTGAGGTCTATAGCATCAATTTGGAGGCTGATAATATGAGGCCAAGTTAAGGAGCCAGGCTTGGGGAGACTACCGTTTCCTCCATGACCATTCCCCAAGCCGGCGGCCTCTGTCTCTGCCTGTGTGGCTCCTTAACGTCTGGTCAGTTCTTCTCCTCTTCTGACCTGCTGTGTAGTTAGCATTTGACTTATTTTATCACCGCCCTGGCCAGCCAACTCCTTGCAGGCAGTGACTAGGCTTTGCCTCTTTGTGCCTTCCACCCTACCTGACCCCTTGCTTTGCACATTTGTATTTGGTGAATTGTGGTATTGTCCTCTTTCTTAAAATCCAGTGGAAGTAGTTGGCTTTTTGGGTCATGGTTCAGGGACCAAGACTTTGGGGACTCGAAGTGGGACCCTGGAACTGGTTAATTCAAATTTGAGGAAAGGAGAGGAGGAAAAGCTTTTTGCACCTGGGCTCCTGCCTCTGCTGACCTGAGGCTGCGACTCGGCAAGGCTCAGATTCCTTTCAGGCATTAAAGTGTTTTTGAATTTGTTGTGGGAAATCTGCTTTACAGATTTTTGTTAATCATCTTTGAAATTAGGCAGCCACCAATCTTCCAACTCAGATCTGGGCCAGCCACATCCAGTCTTTCAGCTCTGCTCCACAAGAGGAAAATGTCCTCCGCCTGCACTAAGGGAGGATGGGAGGTGGGTAAAGCTGAGGATCTCAACCCCAGTGTCTGGCTTCTCTAAGACAGCGTCAGAGGACCCCATCTCTCGGCTTTCCTTTCCGCCCCCAGTCTTCGGAAACTATTCCTTCTCCTTCCTTTCATTGCCCACATTAAGTCCCGAGAACACCAAATTCAGGACTCCCCAGACCTGCTCAGAGGACTGCCTGCTTCAGACACAGATCCCTCCTTGTCACGCTCACTCTGTGACCTTAAAATTCCAGACCTTTGCCCTGGGGGCCTCTAGTTTACTGGAGTCAAGGGCCACCTCCATGGACCATTTTAGAACTATCTCGCCTGGGCTGGCAGGAGCCAGATCAAAACATTCTGTTCCATATCTATCTTCTCTCTTGCTTCGGACTTGCTTTTCCTTCCCACTTCCATGTGAGCAGCCTATGAGAGCGATGGGGTATTGATTTTCCATTTCCTCTCCTTTGTCTTCTTCTCAGCCTGGGGGCAGCCCTTCTTGCTCATGTCTCAGCCCGGAGAGCTGCAGAGGTTAGGTAGGGAGGTCGCGAATTACCTTGGCTCCCTGACTGCTCTGAGCTTCTCTAGTCTGCTCACCCACCCCCCCCAACTCCAGTAATCCATGATTTGCTCCTGAAAGGAAATTGAAAGTGATTGAAAGAGACCCCAGGGAGCGAGAACTGTTAGGGCCTGTTACAGTCGGCTGTCTGCTTTAAGGCACCGCCTTAGAGTGGGATTCAACTTTTTTCCAAATAGTAAGTGGGATTCTGAATGGAGGCAGAAGTGTTGGGAAGGAAACTAGTGATGGAAAACATTTCGGTGGATAATAGTGTTCCTATCCGTGCTTGATTTTTAAAAAGAATCTTCAGCTCTACTGGAATTTTGAATGGAGGCCTCCTGTGCAGTTAGGGTCTTGTTTTGGTCTTTGAAGTAAGATCTCTTCGTGATGCCCTGCCCAGTCCGCTCCCTTGGTCCCCTGGCAAGCCATTGTGGTTAGGAGGAGCAGAATACATGGGACTTATTTCTGTTCAGATTTCCTCTCTAAGAAGATGTACAAGTGAAATGGAATATGTTCCATTGCAAGCAGGCAGATTCATGTGTTTTAAATTTAAATTTAAATTTACATGGCAGGCCTAGTCCTACAGATAGGGTTAAGACAAAATATTGCTGTGAGGAGTCTAAAGCCAGTACTCAGAAAACCCAAAGGTAAGTTGTTACACACAGAGTCCACTCGGCAACCACCTTGGGAGAGAAGTGGTAGCCGAGCGGCAGGCTCTGGGTCTAGTGCAGACATAGGACAGGTGTTCCATCAGACATTGGTCCAAAGAAAGTGCGTCTTGTGGCCTTGAGGAAGCACTTTTACTATTTAAACAGCATCACTAAACAGTTCCGGAATGGCCTATTGTAGGCAGGAATTGACACTAGACCCAGGCATGGCCCTTGTTTGAATCTAGCCTGGAGGGAAAAATCAATAGCAGAGGCCAGAACAGATCGCAGCCCCTTATGGCCTCTGCATAGGCCTGGATGCTGGCTGCTCCCTGCCAATCCCTTCTGCCCAGGGACCCCAGGAGAGTGAGACTGGAGCTCTGTTCCAGCACGGCAAAGGGTCAGTGTCTGGACAAGCGAATGGCAGAGCTGTACTAACACAGGGAGCGGGTTTGAGGTGTTTAACAGCATCCCCTGCTCTCTCCGCCCCTTCCCGAAAAGTCATAAAATGCAGAGACGACTTAACGATGGGGTGGATTTCTTTGTAAGAAATTAAAATCTGACAACAGAGACTTTGAGACTGCACGGTTTTTGCACATATGGGAATGCGTGTGCCCTGGGTGTATCCGCTTGCGGTGGGCTGTGTTGGCTGTGACAGGTGCACCTGACAGCTCTGTGGTGGTGTTCCTGTTGTACCGGGTGGGTGATGAGTGGCCAGGAACGTATTTGAGGATGAAGAGGATTGTTCAGTATCACAGCATCTATATCACAAGGGAGAATAATTGCAGACATGTTTGGGGGGGTCTGTTAATCCTATTTGACACCTTTGTTTCATAAAGTAGTCTCAAGAAAGGAAAAGAAGACAAACTCAAATGTTTACTCTGCCTCTCCAGCTATTTATCAACCCCCTCAGAGACAGCCTGGTTGTTCCCTTTCACCTACTGGTGGAGAGCAGCTACTTTAATTAGGGTTCTTGAGAGATAACAGAAAATACAATACAATGACTCTGAACTCTCGGCTGAAAACAAACACAAATAACATTAAAAACAACCTTGCATGTAATGACCACTTCTCTCAGTTCATGAGGACTCACACAGATAAGGCAGGTTTCAAAGAGAATTCCAGGGAAACCACTAACCCAAACCAATAAGCTTATAGGGTGAAGAGTAGATTCTGCCAGCAAATATTTAATTTGCAAATATCAGTATTCAACCTTCTCTGAATCCCTATACACATTTATAGCAGCTTACCTTTAATTTTTATACTCTTAGTGTTTATCACAGAAATAAAGCCCTTCCCCCTGATCACATGGTATGACGGAAACACTGTCATGGAGCCGCCATTTGCACGTCAGAGCCAGCAGTCCACTGGAAGCAGACGCATCCTGTCACACACATTCTCATGAGAGCAAAAGCTGTGTTCTTATGATGAAATGCTTTGATTTGAACCAGCAAGTTCTTACTTACTAATAAAGTTATAAGCCAGTGACAGGAAATTCTATGTGATTTAGAGACAGATGCATTCTCCCTAAGACAACACGTAGCTAACTGTTTCAATTTCAGGATGACATTATATGTAAAGGTGAACAATTTTATTTTTAAAGCAGTTTGTACAAACCTTTACCTTCTGCCAGCTGAAAAAGCTTCTTTAATGGCGTATTAGTTTCAAAAGTGCATTAAACCTTTAAAGCTCCAAGGTCACGTGTTGTAGGTTCATTTCCTGATGGTCTCAGTTTTGAGCTTCAAGCCTTGGAGAGCAGCTTACTCACATTGATGAGCATTTTGAATTTAGGCCAAAAAAAAAAAAAATAGCCCACAAATCTAAGCTTTTAACAGTACCTACATCCTGGGCACAAGTTTCTGAAAGACTCGTGGCCAATGAGGTTGTAACTTTGTTCTCTCTTGCTCTTCACTCAAGGCATAATTCAATCCGAAGACAACTCAACCTGTCAAACCCGGACTTCAATATCCAGCAGCTTCAAAAACAGGAACAGTTGACTGGAATTGGTCGAATTAAACCAGAGTTATATAAGCAGCGGTCACTGGATACTGATGATGGGACAAGGGGTAATAGCAAAGCCTGTGGGAAACTGAATTTCATTTTAAAATATGACTGTGACTTAGAGCAGCTCATAGTGAAGATTCACAAAGCTGTCAATTTGCCTGCCAAGGACTTTTCTGGGACTTCAGATCCTTATGTCAAGATCTATTTGCTTCCTGATCGGAAAACCAAACACCAGACTAAAGTTCACAGAAAGACCCTGAACCCTGTGTTTGATGAAGTGTTTTTGTTTCCAGTACCCTACAATGACCTTGCGGCCCGGAAGCTTCACTTCTCTGTGTATGACTTTGACAGGTTCTCTCGCCATGACCTAATTGGCCAAGTGGTGGTGGATCACTTCTTAGACTTGGCTGATTTCCCCAGGGAGTGCATCCTTTGGAAGGATATCGAGTATGTCACCAACGTAAGTCCAGCATTTCTCCATTCTGGGGGCGGCTTCTCAGTCCACATGTAAACAGATTACTTACACCTTATTTTATTGCAGGGACGAAGTATAAAATTCACATCAGTGTCCGGATAGCTTTTGTTTCAGAACCTTCTTGTATCTTCCCAGAAACAGGTCTTTAACAATATTCACTTTAAAAGTTCCCAGAATTATTTATGAAAACAATATGAAAGCATAACATTCTCTCTTTTCTGCTTTCTAATTCTTAGCTCTTCCCTAATTGGCAGGAGATATTATCTGCCCTCCTTACCACATTTTCTGTAGAGCTTTCTTAGGTTATTTGTGCTAAATGGATCCTGGCATCCTATTAACTGTAATCTGCAGCTACGAGACCATTGCCAGACTCTCTGAGAGCATTAAGTCCTTGACCATGTCCCCAGGTCAGCTCAGCTGCATTTCCCATGATCAGCTCTTCCTCTTTAATCCCAGAAGTGAGAATGGTTGCGAAGAGTTGGCACCACATTTTTAAGCAAAGAATCAAAGTGACAAGGAGTCCAGTTTGAAAAGATCTGCAGATATTGGCAGCGCTAATCTATGGAAGGTCACATCCAATTTAGAGCTCAGGAGAGAGGGCGGAAGTGCTATGTAGTGACACCAGTGCACATGTTTACATTTTAAATGAGATTGCAGTGGTGATATTATTTCTCCATTTCCGTCCTTTGCCCCGTCCTGCAGATGTGTACTGGTACTCCTGAAAGAGAAGGAAAATGGACTCTCTTAGGTAACGCTGATACTTTAAAGCCACTTGTTTCTTTCCTCCGTCCAGATTCCTGCAGGCAGCTCTGCTCACACGTCTCCTAGAATACAAGCCCTTCTGAGGCCAGCATAATTTTCATTCTCTGCCTTGGCATCCAAAGGCACCAAGCACCATAATCCTTCCTCAGCTCAAATGATGACCCAGCTTGAGTTTGGAGTCCAGCAAGGGAAAGGCTCTCATTCTGTTCAGGAAGAGAACACACAAAATCTCTGCCCCATGACCAAATCCCCACACTAGTACTTTCTCACTCTTGGCCGCCTTTGTGAACTGGGGACTCACCAGCACTTTGGCTGTTCCAAGAGGCACCTTCTCTTCATGTGCCACGAGATACCGGTGCCAGGTGTGTCCTGCTACTCCCATAAGCAAAGTGTAGCGTGGAGTTTGGCTGGCCTGTATCATAACGATGAGGAAAGGAAAGAAAGAACTGGAGAAGGTGCGGGAACAGCAGTTGATGAAACTAAGCTGATTTGGGAGATTGGAGAAGGAACAGATCTCTTCAATCTTGAAAAGGTTGATATCTGTAAATCCAAAAATGGATGCTGGGGGAAGTAAAGACTATATCCCAAATCCCAATTGCCAAAATCAGGAGGTAGCAAAATGGACAGGCTGCTTACACTAAGATACGAAGGGGTCAAGAAGGAACTCTTTTATTGGAGCATTTACCGAGTCCCCCGGGGAGTGAGTGGAGATACTGCTGGCCCACAGGGATGCTCCTTGGCAGGAGTTGGTCACACAATCTGGGGTGATACCCATTTATATTTTTTAACAAACGGATTCCACAGAGTAGCTGGAATGATTATCAGAAAGCTCCACAGAGATCCTGCTGTGAGTGGACTTCTAGAGACTTCATGGGCAGAGCAACACTGAGTACCCAGGAGCTGATAAAAATCTGGATAAGGCTGGTCCCTGGTGGAAACATCTAGAACAGTTTCTCATGGGATGAGAGTATAGAATGGCAGCCTGCAGAGACCTCCTGGCCCTGAGATCACTGCCATTTTAGCACTCCCCAGGGAGTAAGAGTGCCTGTGTCTATTGTTGGAGAATCCTGGATTTCCACCGAGTTGAGGAGACTGTAAAATTGTTTATGAAGGAGGAAAACTGATATGGCTAGAGGCTTCAAAACTCTCAGCTCTTTCCTCAGGCCAATAACAAATATCCCGAGCATTGATATAGGCCTTTGGATGACCAGCAGGAGAGGTTTTGAGAATGGAATTACAGATTATTTCATAATCTGCCATATAGTTGTTTTTTATTAAAGTATAGTTGACATACAGTATTACATTAGTTTCAGGTGTACTGCCATGTAGTTTTTAAAATTCCATTTTCAAAATTATTATTTGAGGCTGTTTTGATTGTGACTTTGTGTAGAGACTGAGCATGAGGGTCTGAGGCTTGCCAAGTTTCTGGTTTTGTAATATAGCATGTATGGGGCTCCTGGGTAGCATAGTGCGTTAAGCGTCTGACTCTTGGTTTCAGCTCAGGTCGTGGTCTCAGGAATGTGAGATTGAGTCCTGCTTCAGGCTTCGTGCTCAATGCAGAGTCTGCTTTGGATTCTCTCGCCCTTTCTCTTTGCCCCTCTCACTCATACTCTCTCTCTCTCTAAAGTAAATAAATAAATCTTTATAATATAGTGTGTATATAGAGTACACATATAGATTAATGAGGGAATAATTAAATGAACAGGCATGAACCCACTGTTCATCTGAAGAATAGAACAGAACCAGTACTTTTGCTGACGCTTGGGTTGTCTTCCCTCCTCCCATTCCCTCTCAGTCCCTTCCTGCCAAGTGGAAAAACACTATCCTGAATTTTATTTATATTGTGACATATTTGTAAGACAATATATTGTTTGGTTTTGTCTGCTTCTGCTTTTCACAGCTCTTCTTTGACTTCTTTTTTTCAGCCCACTTTGATTATAACATTGAACAAAAGAAATCAATGGATCTCTTCATCTATTTTCATTGCTGTATAATATTCTGTTGCGTTATGGATGATGAATTACCTTTCTTATATTGATGATATTTAGGTGGTTATTTGTTTTTAACAATTCTGAGTAATACTCTAGAGAACATGTTTGTGCACATCTCCTAGTTCAATCTGCAGTAATTCCTCTAGGGTATATCCCTGATATGGGTACGATGCACACATGTTCAACTTTTCTAGGCCTCACAGACTTCCTTTCCACAGTGATTGTCTAGATTGATCCTCCCGCTGGTGAGCTAGGACAGTTCCTCATGCCCCACATTCTCACCAACTCTTAAAATTGCCACACTGTTTAATATGTGTGCATGTACATGCCTGTGACGTGGTAAGTAATTTGTATTTCCTTGGTTGTGAAGGTTGACCATCTTCGGGTATGCTTATTGGTCATCCATATTTCCTTACTTGCACAATGCTTGTTCAGCACTTTTTCCTCTTGTTTTCTATTCCTTATTGATTCACATATGTTCTTTGTATAGGCTGGATGCAAATCCTTTGTTGGCGATGTGCATTAACAAACATCATCTCTCAATTTATGACTGTCTTTGTCCTCACTTGATGATACATTTTTGATTAATAGAGGTTCTTGTGTTTAATGTAGTGAAACATAACAGTGTTTTACTTCACAACTTAGCGCTTTTGTGTCTTTAAAAAATCCTTCCTTACCCTATGTCATAAAGATATTTCTCCTATATTTTCCTTTAGAAGTTTTAAAGTTTTGACTTTCCTTTTTTTTCTCATCTTTGCACATTTTTATTTTGAGTTTTTGACTTACTCTTTTTTTTATGTTATGATAATCACCATACATGACATCATTAGTTTTTGATGTAGTGTTCCATGATTGATTGTTTGCATGTAACACCCAGTGCTCCCTGCAGCATGTGCCCTCTTTAATACCCATCACCAGGCTAACCCATCCC
>NW_027397111.1:9527225-9532230 GCF_003265705.2 Callorhinus ursinus | reverse complement strand
CCATTGTCTCTCATGGTTCGTCTCCCCCTCCGATTTCCTCCCCTTCAGTTTCCCCTTCCTGCTATCTTCTTCTTTTTTTTTTTTTAACATATAATATGTCATTTGTTTCAGAGGTACTGGTCTGTGATTCAACAGTCTTACACAATTCATAGCGCTCACCATAGCACATACCCTCCCCAGTGTCTATCACTGAGCCACCCCATGCCTCCCACCCCCCACCACTCCAGCAACCCTCAGTTTGTGTCCTGGGATTAAGAATTCCTCATATCAAGATCGTATGATACATGTCTTTCTCTGATTGACTTATTTCGCTCAGCATAATACCCTCCAGTTCCATCCACATCATTGCAAATGGCAAGATCTCATTCCTTTTGATGGCTGCATAATATTCCATTCTATATATATAAACCACATCTTCTTTATCCATTCACCTGTCGATGGACATCTTGGCTCTTTCTACACTTTGGCTATTGTGGACATTGCTGCTATAAACATCGGGGTGCACGTACCCCTATGGATCCCTACATTTGTATCTTTGGGGTAAATACCCAGTAGTGCAATTGCTGGGTCACAGGGTAGCTCTATTTTCAACTTTTTGAGGAACCTCCATACTATTTTCCAGAGTGGCTGCACCAGCTTGCATTCCCACCAACAGTGTAGGAAGGTTCCCCTTTCTCCGCATCCCCTGCAACATCTGTCGTTTCCTGACTTGTTAATTTTAACGATTCTGACTGGTATGAGGTGGTATCTCATTGAGGTTTTGATTTGGATTTCCTGATGCCGAGCAATGTTGAGCACTTTTTCATGTGTCTGTTGGCCATTTGGATGTCTTCTTTGCAAAAATGTCTGTTCATGTCTTCTGCCCATTTCTTGATTGGATTATTTGTTCTTTGGGTGTTGAGTTTAATAAGTTCTTACAGATTTTGGATACTAGCCCTTTATCTGATATGTCATTTGCAAATATCTTCTCCCATTCTGTCAGTTGTCTTTTGCTTTTGTCGACTGTTTCTTTTGCTGTGCAAAAGCTTTTTATTTTGATGAAATCCCAATAGTTCATTTTTGCCCTTGCTTCCCTTGCCCTTGGCGATGTTTCTAGGAAGAAGTTGCTGCGGCTGAGGTCGAAGAGGTTGCTGCCTGTGTTCTCCTTTAGGATTTTGATGGACTCCTGTCTCACATTGAGGTCTTTCAACCGTTTTGAGTCTCTTTTTGTGTGTGCTGTAAGGAAATGGTCCAGTTTCATTCTTCTGCATGTGACATCCAATTTTCCCAACACCGTTTGTTGAAGAGACTTTTTTCCCTTGGACATTCTTTCCTGCTTTGTCGAAGATGAGTTGACCATAGAGTTGTGGGTCCATTTCTGGGCTCTCTGTTCTGTTCCATTGATCTATGTATCTGTTTTTCTGCCAGTACCATACTGTCTTGATGATTACAGCTTTGTATTAGAGCTTGAAGTCCGGAATTGTGATGCTACCAGCTTTGCTTTTCTTTTTCAACATTCCTCTGGCTATTCGGGGTCTTTTCTGGTTCCATACAAATTTTAGGATTATTTATTCTTTGAAAAAAGTTGATGGTATTTTGAGAGGGATTGCATTGAATGTGTAGATTGCTCTAGGTAGCATTGACATCTTCACAGTATTTGTTCTTCCAACCCATGAGCATGGAATGATTTTCCATTTCTTTGTGTCTTCCTCAATTTCTTTCATGAGTATTTTATAGTTTTCTGAGTACAGATTCTTTACCTCTTCAGTTCGGTTTATTCCTAGGTATCTTATGGTTTTGGGTGCAATTGTAAATGGGATCGACTCCTTAATTTCTCTTTCTTCTGTCTTGTTGTTGGTGTATAGGAATGCCACTGATTTCTGTGCATTGATTTTATATCCTGCCACTTTACTGAATTCCTGTATGAGTTCTAGCAGTTTTGGGGTGGAGTCTTTTGGGTTTTCCACATACAGTATCATATCTTCTGCAAAGAGTGAGAGTTTGACTTCTTCTTTGCCTATTTGGATGCCTTTGATTTCTTTTTGTTGTCTGATTGCTGTGGCTAGGACTTCTAATACTATGTTGAATAGCAGTGGTGATAGTGGACATCCCTGCTGTGTTCCTGACCTTAGGGGGAAAGCTCTCAGTTTTTCCCCATTGAGAATGATATTTGCTGTGGAGTTTTCATAGATGGCTTTTATGATATTGAGGAATGTACCCTCTATCCCTATACTCTGAAGAGTTTTGGTCAAGAAAGGATGCTGTACTTTGTCAAATGCTTTTTCTGCATCTATTGAGAGGATCATATGGTTCTTGTTCTTTCTTTTATTAATGGATTGTATCACATTGATTGATTTGCAGATGTTGAACCAACCTTGCAGCCCAGGGATAAATCCCACTTGGTCGTGGTGAATAATCCTTTTAATGTACTGTTGGATCCTACTGGCTAGTATTTTGTGATAATTTTTGCATCCATGTTCATCAAGGATATTGTAATTCTCCTTTTTGATGGGGTCTTTGTCTGGTTTTGAGATCAAGGTAATGGTGGCCTCATAAAATGAGTTTGGAAGTTTTCCTTCCATTTCTGTTTTTTGGAACACTTTCAGAAGGATAGGTATTAATTCTTCTTTAAATGTTTGGTAGAATTCCCCTGGGAAGCCACCTGGCCCTGGGCTTTTGTTTATTGGGAGATTTTTGATGACCGCTTCAATTTCCTTAGTGGTTATAGGCCTGTTCAGGTTTTCTATTTCTTCCTGGTTTAGTTTTGGTAGTTTATACATCTCTAGGAATGCATCCATTTCCTCCAGATTATCTAATTTGCTGGCAGAGAGTTACTCATAATATGTTCTTATAATTGTTTGTATTTCTTTGGTGTTGGTTGTGATCTCTCCTCTTTCTTTCATGATTTTGTTGATTTGGGTCATTTCTCTTTTCTTTTTGATAAGTCTGGCCAGGGGTTTACCAATCTTGTTAATTCTTTCAAAGAACCAGCTCCTAGTTTCGTTGATCTGTTCTAGTGTTCTCTTGGTTTCTATTTCATTGATTTCTGCTCTGATCTGTATTATTTCTCTTCTCCTGCTGGGTTTAGGCTTTATTTGCTGTTCTTTCTCCAGCTCCTTTAGGTGTAGGGTTAGGTTGTGTATTTGAGACCTTTCTTGTTTCTTGAGAAAGGCTTGTATTGCTATATACTTTCCTCTTAGGACTGCCTTTGCTGTATCCCAAAGATTTTGAACAGTTGTGTTTTCAATTTCATTGGTTTCCATGAAATTTTTTAATTCTTCTTTAATTTCCTGGTTGACCCATTCCTTCTTTAGTAGGATTCTTTTTAGCCTCCATGTATTTGAGTTCTTTCTGACTCTCCTCTTGTGTTTGAGTTCTAGTTTCAAAGCATTGTGGTCTGAAAATATGCAGGGAATGATCCCAATCTTTTGGTACCGGTTGAGACCTGATTTGTGACCTAGGATGTGATGTATTCTGGAAAATGTTCCATGGGCACTAGAGAAGAATGTGTATTCTGTTGCTTTGTGATGGAATATTTTGAACATATCTGTGAAGTCGATTTGGTCCAGTGTGTTGCTCAAAGTCTTTATTTCCTTGTGGATCTTTTGCTTAGATGATCTGTCCATTTCAGTGAGGGGGGTGTTAAAGTCCCCCACTATTATTGTATTGTTGTCAATGTGTTTCTTCACTTTTGTTATTAATTGCCTTATATAATTGGCTGCTCCCATGGTAGGGGCATAGATATTTACAACTGTTAGATCTTCTTCTTGGATAAACCCTTTAAGTAGGATATAGTGTCCTTCCTCATCTCTTATTACAGTCTTTGGTTTAAAATCTAATTTGTCTGATATAAGGAATGCCATCCCAGCTTTCTTTCAGTGTCCATTAGCATGGTAAATGGTTTTCCACCCCCTCACTTTCAATCTGGGGGTGTCTTTGGTTTAGAATGAGTCTCTTGCAGACAGCATATGGATGGGTCTTGTTTTTTAATCCAATCTGATAGCCTGTGTCTTTTGATTGGGGCATTGAGCCCATTTACATTCAGGGTAACTATTGAAAGATACGAATTTAGTGCCATTGTATTGCCTGTAAGGTGACTGTTACTGTATATTGTCTGTGTTCCTTTCTGGTCTATGTTACTTTTAGGCTCTCTCTTTGCTTAGAGGACCCCTTTCAATATTTCTTGGAGGTCTGGTTTCATGTTTGCAAATTCCTTTAGTTTTATTTGTCTTGGAAGTTTTTTATCTCTCCTTCAATTTTCAATGACACCCTAGCTGGATATAGTATTCTTGGCTGCATATTTTTCCCATTTAGTGCGCTAAATATATCATGCCAGTCCTTTCTGGCCTGCCAGGTGTCTGTGGATAGGTCTGTTGTCAGTCTAATGTTTCTACCATTGTAGGTTACATATCTCTTCTCCCGAGCTGCTTTCAGGATTTTCTCTTTGTCTCCGAGACTTGTAATTGTTACTATTAGATGTCGGGGTGTTGACCTATTTTTATTGATTTTGAGGGGGGTTCTCTGTGCCTCCTGGATTTTGATGCCTGATTTCTTCCCCAAATTAGGGAAGTTCTCTGCTATAATTTGCTCCAATATACCTTCCACCCCTCTCTCCCTTTCTTCTTCTTCTGGGATCCCAATTATTCTAATGGTTTGTCTTATGGTATCACTTATCTCTTGAATTCTGCCCTCGTGATCCAGTAGTTGTTTATCTCTGTTTTTCTCAGCTTCTTTATTTTCGATCATTTGGTCTTCTATATCACTAATTCTCTCTTCTGCCTCATTTATCCTAGCAGTTAGAGCCTCCATTTTTGATTGCACCTCATTAATAGCCTTTTTGATTTCGACTTGGTTAGATTTTAGTTCTTTTATTTCTCCAGAAAGGGTTTCTCTAATATTGTCCATGCTTTTTTCAAGCCTAGCTAGTATCTTTAAAATCATGATTCTGAACTCTAGGTCCGACATCTTACTAATGTCCGTATTTATAGGTCCCTGGCAGTTGGTACTGCCTCTTGTTCTTTTTTTT